>NW_008357929.1:6931126-6981082 GCF_000622305.1 Nannospalax galili
GCCGCCGCCGCCGCTGCCGCCGCCACTCGCGCCAGGAGTCGGGGGCGGAGGGGAGCTCGGAGGCGGGGCCGCCGGGCGGGGCCGGCCAATAACGTCGGAGAGCAGCCGCCGGCTCACAAGCAAAGTTTTAACCCCGGGAAAGAAGAAAGTTAAAGCAAACCGGCCCGGGATGCTCCAGAGGGCGAGAGCGAGCGGGTGGGAAGCCGGCAGCCGGAGAAAGAACTGCAAAGACAAAGAAAAAGCGAGAGGAGCGCCCGGGGAAACCCCGGAGAGGGGGCAGGGCCCGCGCGCACCCCGTGGTGGGTGGTGGGGAGGACGGTTTTCTCCCTCCGGGTCCCAGCCAAACACATCTGTGTTTGTTTTCTTTTCTGCGCCGAGGTCGGGCCTTCCTCTAACCCAGCCTGATGGCCCCGGTAGCTCCGTGTACAGGGCCGTGCCCCAATGGGCACGCAGCCCCAGGGGTGTGAGGAAGGGGAAGAGGACATGACCTCTGCCTGCTCCTTACTTCTGCCCCAAGGCCTCAGGGTATGGGGACAAGTGGCCGCTGGCCTGAACCTCCCAGAGTTGCCCCTGTCTTGGGCCTGTTTATAAGGAACGCAGTCCGCAGTCCGGTTCATGCCTGGAGGCTGTGGTGGGCAGGAGGCTAAAGGACCGGAAGCAGGAACGCACCTAGATGCTAGCCTACACCTCTCACCGACAGGTCTGCGGGAGCCTCAGAGGTGAGGCCAGCTCAGGCCTCCCGAGGTCCCCTGAGGCTTATAGGTACTTGCTTCCTCCTGTTTTTAAGTGTACCTTCCAGATCCCAAAAACAACTTTGCAAAGTAGTTAGTGACTCCATTTTACGTATGAGAATATTGAGGTCCCAGGGGGTGGAGAAACCATCCCCCAGATCTCCCAGTTAATAAAAAATCAAATGCAGATATAGAAACCTGGGCTTCTAGCCTGGGATGGTGGTGTTGTGCAGTAGGTGGTGAGTTCTCCAGAAACTGATGCAGGAGGACTGCTTAAGCCCAGTAGTTCAACACCAGCATGGTCAACATACTCCATCTCAAAAGAAAGAAACCTAGGCCCCCTTCTCTCCATCATATTTGTCAAATGGATAATCTAACTCGATTATAGCCTCATAGGGCATCCTAAGTCCACCCAGTTTCTCCTGGCCTTATTCTCTGTCACCTTAACAAAAGGACTGAGGACAAGGACAGTAACCTTTGACCATCTTGAAAGCCATAGCCAAAGAGCTCAGGGAAGAGAATCATCAGGGCTGAGAGTTTGGAGCATTATTTATGTTGGTTTATTTGTTATTTGAAGTGTGTGAGCCAGTAACAGACCTAGATGAAAAGCCCCAGTCCTGGTTCTGGCCCAAGAGCTCTGGCCCTCCATGCTTTAGTTCCATTGCCTGCCTCATTTCAGCCTTACTGTCATTTTCATAAATTCTGAGACTCTCAGAAAGGGCCTCAGGGCTCATCTGGCCCAGCTCAGTCTCCTTGGAAGAAGGCCTTCCCCATTCTTCCTGAGAGCTGGCCACCCAAGCCAGCTCTTCCAGAGAGAAGAGGTAGCCACAGCCCAAAGAAATCAATCCATGTCAGTTCAGGGCAGCCTGGACTTACCCTCAGTCCCTGGGGTTGTGCTTTAGCTCTGCCTGCTTCTGTGGTTTACCACTCTGTGTTCTGTTTACGCTTTGCCTTGTGGCAGAAAAGACTGCAGGTGACTTACAAGGGTACTTAAATATGGCAAAATAACATAAATTAGAAGTGAAGTGAAAGGAAATAAATGTTTAGCCATTGTGGACTCTGAACTCTCAGTGGTATGCTGGAACGAGACAGAATACTTAGAACACACTTTGGAGCCAAGAGAGCCTGGCTTGCAGCCCTGGCAAGCCTTTGCATCTTTCTGAACCTTGGTTTCCTCATCTGTAAAACAGGGATGCAGATAATTATTTCATAGGCTCTTGAGCATTAAATGAGTTGATACATATGAATATTATTGCTTCTATATGCATACATAGTGTAGCAATATAATACACTCAAATATACTGTCATGTGTGTGCCTGTGCAAATATACATAAAGCCAGGGTGGGGGATATAGATCAATGGGAGAGTGCTTCCCTAGCATGAGAGCCTTTGGCTCAATTCCTAATACTGAAAATAAATAAATAAATGAATAAATGAATGAATGAATAAATAAATAAAATATACAGAAATCCAGGCACACAGTGACTATGGAAGTATGAGTTATTGGTATTAAGTTTCTGGAGCTATACAGAAAATAAGTGTACCCATGTCATGTAATGCCTGCGGAGGACAGAAGAGGTGTCAGATCCCCTGGAACTGGAGTTACAGACAGTTGTGAGCTGCCGTGTGGATGCTGGGATTCAAACCCAGGTCTTCTGCAAGAACAGTCAGTGTTCCTAACCACTGGGCCATCTTTCCAGCCCAAAAATTTTAATTATTTAAAGAACCTAATTATATGGAAATATTTTCATAACAGTGCAAAAACATGCACAGTGTAGTGTCATTTTTATTTTTTAGAAGTATGCAAAGATATTGTTAACAATGGTTATGCCTGAAAAGGGAAATGATCAATGATTTTTTTTCTTACTTATCCTTATTTATATGTTTTCAATTTTCTAGAGTACAATAAGAAGGAAAGCCGAGGGGGGGAGTAAAGGGGAGACAAAGTAGGCATGGGAATAATGCCAAGGTGCACCCTGGAATGAACCATTCGCCTCCTGTGGGTGGGCTACCAATTTGTCCCTAAGCTTTCCCACCACCAAAATGAAAAGGAGACCATGTCCCTTACACAATTCCCAGCGTCCATGTGATAAAAACAGACCTATTACTCAAGAGAGTTACAGCCCTTCTTGGTACTAAAATCAACAGGAATTTCTCCTGGGGGGCCTCATAAAGGGAGCACAGTGTGAGGTAATGAGCAAGCATCCCCAGCAACATCCCCATAATAGTCCAAACAGTGAGCTCCATGGGGCGGGTGCTGTGATCAGTCTTCAATATAAGCTGATAGTATCAGACCAAAACACAGGAAAACATGTTCTGGCAAGGAGAGGTCTAAAAGTGACAAATTGGGGTGCTCAGCTCCCTGACCACCTAACCTGGGTGCATTTTGGAGACTCAACAAGACTGGATGGTAGAGTTCTTTCCAGTCCTTCCTCCTGCTGTGCTTCTGCTGCTGAGCACTTCTGAGGGACAGCAAGTTTGAAAGACAGCAAGTTTGAAATTGCCCTCAGTGGCTTGTGGCTCATCGGCATTGCTAGCTGTGCTTGGATCAGTAGTCTCCAGCAGGGAATGGGTGTACGCTTTCTACTTTGATTAGGGTCACTTAGGTCTAACCTGATCTTTAGTTCTTCCTCTTAGGCAGAACTGTCTCACCTTGTAATCTAGGAGGTCTGGAATCCCCTGGAATATACTAAAAGAACCCTCTTGGTCACTTCTACAGTTGGTCCAACCTTGTACAGCCACTCAAATCTCACCTGTCCATTCAGACTTTGGAAATTATCCTCTCTGCTTTCTCTCTCCGAGGTGAAATGGTCCTCATCCTTTCAGTGATTTCTTATTGGGTTTCTGTCCACTCTGCAGTCTCTCCAAATGCACTCTAATTTGTCAGTGTCCCTTCCTACAGCCTGCTGCCTTTTGAGGAGACAAATGAAAAAAACAGATGTTCAAGTGTTGCTTCTCAACACTGTATGTTATAAATACACAGCCAAGAAAGCATGTCAGGCACTGAGCAACAGGATCCAGGGTACAAACTAGAGTTTAAAACAACAGTTAGGGTTCTTGGGTGAGAAAGCAAATTCCCAGGTGTTTCTGCAAAGAATGCATTAGGAGGGAGGAGCCACCATTCCTGCCACACAGTCTTCCCTAGCTGTGATGCCCAAGGACACAACACCCTAGGAAGGGGAGAATGGGAAAAAGTCATCAAAACTTAGAAATAGCCCGAGGAGGAAAACCTGGAGATTCAGGTGTCCTAGCAACAAGATGGGCTAAGAAAGTTTCCAGAAGGAGGGGCAGTGATCTTTGTCACATGCCTTAAAGGTCAAGATAAGATCTGAAGGGAATGCTTTGGATTAAACCGACAAGGAAGCCATTGGTGACCTTGACTGGCAGTTGCAGAGGGGTGGTGCGGACACAAGCCAGTCTGCCTCAGGTTGTGGACCCAAAGCGAGGTGAGAAAGTAGAGATAGCAAGTGTAGACAACTTCCGAGAAGTGTGAGAAGTGTGACGACAGGTGGTTGGAAAGAGAGCAGAGACCAGCAGGAAGGTGACAAGGGAGCAGGGCAGGCGGGGGCTTTCCATTGTTTATAAGATAAAGCTATTTGAACATGCCTAAATGTGATAGGAAGGAGCCAGCAGGGGAGAGAGGTGGCAATGTGATCAGTCAGATGGTCTGAAAGTTTTCCTGGGTTCAATGAAATAGGAAGTGACACTGTGGGCTGAGTGTGGGGGAGGAGCTGCTTCACTGGAGGTTTGAGAACAGGGCAGCTTGATTATAGCCTTATCATGCCTGAGATGCCTGCTGGGAAGAATAAGGGCCACACAGAGCTTGGTGACCATGTACAAGAAAGAATGGCAGCCCCCAAAACCATGGCTCCTACGTACATCCATAAACCTCAGCAGCCCCAAGTCTAGAGACACAGCTGTGTCTCTAGGCAATATGGTGGCTGGGAGCCATATGCAGCTATCTCAAATGCAACTTCAAGCAATTCAAACTAATAACATTTAAAGCAGTTGCTCAATTACTCCTGCTTTGGACAGTGCTGCTGAGGTACATTTCCACTGTCAAGGAAACTTCTGCTGTACAGCTGACTCAGAAAGACAAAAGAAGAAATGTGGTGGGGGTGACTGAGGAGGCTGTGGTCGGAACCGAACCCGGATGTCATAGGTGGAGCAGCCCTGGTGGTGACAAGCCCCACTGGGGACTAGTGGTTGGGAGAAGCTCTCTGGCATGAAGCAGAAGGAAAGACTTGGAGACAGCCTGCTGTTTGGGCTGTTACTTGGGTATTAAAGACAATTGTGGCCAGCAGCATCAGGCTTCCTGAGAGATGACTAAGAAGGTGCTGGTGTCTGTAAATCAGGAAAGGAGTGAAATAACCCGAAAGTGACTGAGGGAAGATATAGGAAGCCAAGTGGCCTGTGATTCTGGTCTTAAAGAAGTAGGTTCTTTGAGTTTTGTTTTTCTGTTGCTTTAACGAAGGTGGCAGGAACATGAGGATTCGGAGAGGGTGGCATCTGCCTTCCTTGAGCATTGGCATATATGGCATGGAGCAAAAGGACCCTCCAGAAAGAGACCTGCAGGGTGAGTGGGGTCCTGGAGGATGGTGGGCTGTGGGGTAGGTGAGGGTAAGGAGAGCAGTCAGTGAGCAAGGCGAAGATACTAGGGAAGGTGTATCCCAGGGATGGGGCCAAAGGGCGAGACTAAGGGTCTAAGAGGAAGAGGACAAGAAGACAGTACACGCCTTAGAAGTGAGATGACCAAAGTAGCCTGTGTTTTGTAAATGAGAGCTTTACCTTATTTATATATTTATTATTTCAGTATTGGGGATAGAACCCAGGGTCTCACATATGCTAGGTAAGCACTTTACCACTGAGCTATATACCCTCCAGCCCACAAGTTTTATTGTTTTGGTTGGTTGATGGTGGTGTTTTGAGGGGGCATTGCATTTGTTTGTTTTTGATACAGGGTCTCCCTGTAGCCCCAGCTGACTTGAAACTCATTATGTAGACCAGGCTGGCTTTGATCACAGAGATCTGCCTGCCTCTGCCTCTTGAATGCTGGGATCAAAGACATGTATCACCATGTTCAGCTCTTTTGTTTTTTGAGGAAGGATCACACTACATAGCCTAGACTGACCTCAAACTTGAGATCCTCCTGCCTCAGTCTTCCAAGTGCTGGGATTACAGGTATGTGCCACTACTCCCAGAATGGGTTTTACTTTTGAAATCCAGCATGTGTGATGCCTACTAGGTGCACAACCATCTTGTGCAATGATTACCTTGTCATCTCCATAACCTTGTGACTTATTATTCTCTCTATTTTACAGGGTGGTAATTTGCTGAAGGTTCTATCACTAGATAAGGAGAGGGACAGATGCTGGAACTGAAATAGTCTGATGCCAGAGTGTGAAGCTCTTAGCACTAATGGGCAAGATGGGCAAGGCCGGGCCTCAGTCCTCAGAAAGAGAGCAGAATTTAGCATGAGCCATGCCTAGATCAACTGTGTTTCTGAGCACCTCGATGGTGCAGTTAAGAGACCCTAGACTTAATTACCAGTATAAAGTGGAAATTACAGCCAGAGATAGGGCGGGGGTGGGGGCGGCATCTGGCCTCTCTAGATTGATCACATTCCCTCCAGAAATAGAAAGAAGTTGACTTGACTTAGGATAAGCCTTGATTCCGGTTCACTTGCATTTGGGTGTGACTTTGAATAAGCTGTTTTACCTATTGGAGAATCAGGTTTTTTTTTATGATAAAATAGAAGCAACCACACCCACTTTATAAACTTGTTATAGAGATTTGAAAAAGAGTGGATGGTCCGAATAGGATAGGCTTTTGTAGTAGATTGTTTTTGTGGTGCTGGGATATCCAATGTAGGGACTCACACATGTTAGGCTAGTGCTACAGTCCTCAGATCTGCTTGCTAGACCCCTTAGCCTGGAGGAATTAGAGGTGTCCTTTCATTTCAAGCCTTCTAAAGTCCAGCTCACCTGACTGGCCACTTCATTGTTGAAAGGACTCCAGGTCCTTGGAGGGTTCTGGAAAGGAGGTTAGAACATGGGAAACAGGCCTGTAGAATGTTCAGGGTTCCCAGGGATTATGCCTTTCCTCAGTGTCCTTTTTTCCTGTGTCATTGGGTCAGGCCTTCCCTTATACAGGCTTCTTAGTGAAGGATGGCAGAGTTGGGCATGGAAGTCCACACAAATGCCAAATCCTTTCATCTACTAGGGCTCTTTGAAGGAGAAAAAATGCATGTGGATAAGAGGACCAAGCAGGTGTAATTTATTTTCATTTGAAAAAACAAAAACAAAAAAAACTTTCAACAAGATCCCACCCTAAGTGCTTCTAAAATAAAGAAATTAGGTCACAGTGGGGAGGCTTTGTCATGGATGGAAGATCTGCCCCAAGGAAGGAAACAAAGGATGTAAGTGAAAGGATGGATCTCTGGGCTGAGAAACTTGGGGGGGGCAGTAAGCTTAGAGTTAGAGAGTTGGGACTCCACTCATTAACATTCACAACAGGAGAGGATCCCCTTCCTGAGACTTGCTGGCTTACAGATGACTCTGGAGTGATTCCATGGGGGAGAGGATGTCTTGAAGTATCCCTTGTGTGGATGGACAGGAAACACAGGTTTAGTACAGGGTATGTTTGGGTAGAAATAATTTGAAATAGAATGAAAGGTTATTAGCTAAAATTGGAAAAGTATCTTTTAAGACTCCACACTGTTTCCTTAAGAATATTTTTTAAGGGATTAGAGATGGCTCAGCCTTTAAAAGAACTGGCTGTTCTTGCAGAAGACTGGAATTCGAATCCCAGAACCACATGGCAGCTAACAACCGTCCATAACTTCAGTTCCAAGCACCCTCTTCTGACCTCTATGGGCATCGCAGGACACGGGTGCACTTACATACATGCAGGCATTACACTCATACATATTAGTAAAAAAGAATATTTCTCAAGCTGTGTGGCAAACACCTATAATCCCTGTACTCAGGAGGCAGAGGCAGGCATATCTCTGACATCGAGGCCAGCCTGGTCTACATCTTGAGTTCCAGGTCAGACCTTGTCTCAAAAAAATAAAATAAAATTCTCCACCAAAGTGCTATTTATTAGTGACAGGAAAATTCGTCCCTGAGCAGTATGGCTCTGCCCACTACTGAACATTTAGCATCTCTGACCCCTGGCCTCTAATGCTAGTAGGTTCCCCTCTACACATGCATGCAAACATACCACATGGCTACTCATTTGTTATTCTCTTTAGAAGGGCCATTCCCGTCCCTGTTCTCATCTACTTGAAATTTAGCCCAAATGATATGCGCCCCTAAATGGTAGGTTTAGGGTAAATTAAAGAAACAAAAGAAGAATCACTAACACTCTGGTTTTAAAACATTCAAGTCCTGCCTCTACTTACAGGCAGTAACCAGGTCTTACTGCTCTTCTTCACAATGCTGAATTATGAGCCTTGGATAGAAGCTCCCCTGTGCTGCTGTTTTTATTTAGGTCTTGTAAACAGTCCAGTTCATAGCACCCTTCATGATCCAGAACCCAGTCCCAAAGTAAATGAACAATACCTTGAGCACTGGAAAGAACCCTATCCAGGAACTACAGTCAATAGGAACCTTGAGAGTTCTTTACTCAAAAGTGTTTATAAACTAAGGTCAGAAACCTTCTGTTCTTCCAGGTGCCCAGAGAAGCCCAGATTAGGACTAGCAATTGGCGATAAGTGAATAGACAGGAAAACCTATCCCAGCCCAAACTGGGGATGCAGGACAGACTTCCCAAGGGCATTCCTGTGCAAACCTCAACGGAGTTAAAGCACTGGTGGTTCCTTAGCACCTCTTTCAGTGTACCCAGATTACAAATTTGGAAACTAAGGCCAGGGAGGCCAAGCAAAGTGCCCCAAAGCTAATATTTCCAAAGATGACCGAGTTCATTGAAGTGTGTTGTGGGTTACCCATCCAACCCCACCCAGAGAATGCCTGCTATACTGCATTTTGCTAATTTAGGTGGGGGGAATTCATTATTTTAATGGTAAAATTTTTATGAAAAATAATTACATAAACAGTTTCTATGCTTAAAGGAGTGAGTAAGCTTCTGTTAACCGCAAAAATCAATTACGTGGCACAGCTTATTTTCCCCAAATGTCAGTAAAATGAGGGATTACAGGTTTATACATCACACAGAGAAAATTTAGAGACTTGACTCCAAGAGGTGGTATAGGAGAACAGACATGGATCACTGATTCCAAACAGATTGGGTAAGTGCATGGACTTCGACCATAATAAGGTGTCAAAAGAAACTAGGATTTGATTGGAAGGAGGGAGCCCCTTCCTCACCATGGAAACTGACATCAGTCAGCAGGGCCACCATGCCAGCCCCAGAATGATGCCAGAGACTACACACAGCTGATAGACATGGCTCAGCCTAGGGGGCCACTGCCGTGTCTGAAGCTGAGCACCTGGCTTATGGGGTCTCCCAGGGAGCTCCTTGGGTGGTCAGCTGGCCCAAAACTGTACACCTGCATTAACAGTCCAGTGATGCTAGGCAAAGTACTTCACTTCCCTGAGCACAGACTTCCTCTCATGAAAAATGAGGACAGAAGCTCTCTCTTCCTTCCTCCCTCCCTGTCTCTTTCCCTTCTTTCCTTCTATGGATATCAAGGGTGATGTGTAAAAAAGAATCACAGTCACAGGGCTGGAGAGATGGTTCAGCAGTTAAGAGCACTGAGTGCTCTTGCAAAGGAGTGGGGTTCAACTCCCAGCACCTACATGGCAGCTAACAACTGTCTGTAACTCCAGTTCCAGGGGATCCGACACCCTCTTCTGACATCCTCAGGCATTGCACGACACAGGTACATCTACCTACATGCAAGCAATACACCCATACACATTAAATAAAAATAAATAAAATATTTTTTTAAAATCATATTCATGGGACTAACAGTGAAGCTCAGTGGCAAAGTACTTAGTGTGATGGTTAAAAATAATTGTCAACTTGATGGGCTGTAGAAATCACCTAGGAGAAAAGCTTCTGGGAGATTATCTTTATTAGGCTAATTGAGGTGGGAAGAGCTGTCCACTGTGGGTGGCACCATTCCCTGGACCCTGATCCTGCTCTGTATAAAAAAGTAAACTGAGCTGGGCATGGTGGTGCATGCCTTTTATCCCAGCTTTAATCCCAACATTCAAGAGACAGAGGAAGGTGATCTCTGTGAGATCAAGGCCAGGCTGGTCTCCATAGCAAGTCTAGGCCAGCTGTGGCTGCAGGGAGACCCTGTCTTAAAAGAAAAAGAAAACAAGTTGAGCTGATGGGACTGGAGAGATGGCTCAATGGTTAAGAGTACTGACTGCTCTTGAAGAGGACCCAGATTCAGTTCCCAGCATCTGCACGGCAGCTAACAACTATCCATAACTCCAGCTCCAGGGGATCCGGCATTCTCCTCTGATCTCTGTGGGCACTGCACAACACAGGCACATTTTCATACATGCAGGCAATATACTCATACACAAAATTTTTTTAAAAAGTGAACTGAGGGGCCAGAGAGATGGCTCAGCAGTTAAGAACACTGGCTGCTCTTGCAGAGAACCCAGGTTCCATTCCCAGCACCCACATGGCCACTAACAACCGTCTGTAACTCCAGTTCCAGGGGAGCCAACACCCTCTTCTGACCTCTGCAGATACTGCATGACACTGGTGCACTTACGTACATGCAGGCAATATACTCATATACATAAAATAAAAATAAATAAATAAATAAATAACATCTTTTTGTAAAAAGGGAGGTGAGCACAAGCATTTGTTATTTATTCTTTTCTTTTGATGATAGACGCGGTGTAACAAGCCGCCTCAAGCTCCTGCCACTGTGACTTCCACAAACCATGCTGAACTGTAACCTTGATCTGTGAGCCCAAATAAACCTTTTTTCCCTTAAGTTGTTTTTGCCAGGATATTGTCACAGCAACAGGAAAAATAACTAAGATACCTAGCAAGCCCAAGGCAATGGTTTGATCTCCAGCCATACAAAGCAAAATAAAAAAAACAAAGTCATATTCAAAAAACCTTGAAGTATCAAAAGCCCTAACCAATTTTTATAAAAGCACTATTACTATCCTCAAGGAGACCACTCTCTTGAGAGATACACAAACTACCCTGGACAACTGGAGATCATATACTGGGAGTGATAGCAGACACTACAGAAATATGGGACTTTAGAGCATGAAATTTTTTTTTCTTTTGGCCTTTTTGAGACAGGGTCTCCCTGTAGCCCCAGCTGTCCTTGACCTCACTATGTAAGCCAGGCTGGCCTTGAACTCACAGAGATCCGCCTGCCTCTGCCTCCCAAGTGCTGGGATTAAAGGCGTGCACCACCACGCCAGGCTGAAATACGGGACTTTAGTATTCATAATAATATTATTAATGAGTCCTTAGTAATTAGTAAGATAATGAGCCTGCTTGATAAATAACAATAAAAACTGTCTACTTCAGCTGGGGGTCAGTGAAATCTTGTAGTCACAATTACCAACCATAATGGCAGCAAACACTGTCAGAGCACTTTGCTCATTGTCAGACCCTATTGTACGACTGCATATGTTGAGTCTTGGCCTAGGTGCTTGGAAGGTCATGGAGGTGACTGAGAAGTTGGCAATGAAAATGTGAACAGCTCTGCTTCTTAGGGAAGACTGAGAGAGAGACCATAAGCTGGTTTGCAGGCCCCATGAATTGCTGCTCATTACTCTATCCCCAACACCTAGCACAGAGCTTTACACAGAGTAGGCATTCAAAAATATTTGCTAAGTGAACTCAGAAGGGTACAGCCATGGACCCTAAACATATGGAACATGGATTTCTTGGTGTTCAGTAGCATAGTTGGAGCTAAGATTAGTAGATCTGATTCAGTTCTTGCCCTAGGATCCATTTTCCAGCAATTCTTTACATAGTTAGTGTTATTGGCCTTGCCCTAGAACTTGGATGATTCTTGGCATCATCAAAATCTCATCATCTGTGCTGTGCACAGATATGCAATGTTTCCTGACTCTAGAGTAGGATCTAGGATTTTTAACCAGGAGTCAAGATTCCTGTACTGGGTAGCATCACCCAGCATGCCAGGGGCTCAGGAGGCCACTGCCTCCTGCCTGGGCCCCCTTTGCTAAGATCTGATTTTCTCATCATCTGGATAGTCTCAACAACTCACAGCAAAGGGATGAACCAAGCTGACCTTTCTGGAGGTTTGTTTAAAGCAGAACAATGTTTGTCTTGTCCAAACACTATGAATTACTCCAGAGGATCCTGCCCAGTTTTACAATCCACAGCTACAAATGGCTTACATAAATAGGGACTTGTCCCTCTCCTGCCCCCTCTCTATTCCTAACGGCTTCTCCTCCCCCTGCCCACTTTCTTCCACTCTTTCAGTCCTTCCCTCTTCCCCTCCTACCCTCTATTTTTCTGGCCCAGTATATGATAAAAGGACGGGTGCTGAGCAATCTAGGCACAGATCACACCTGGGTTATTGCTGGCACAGACCCCACTATTACTGGCTGCTATGTCTCTGGCATGGGCAGGTTTGCCTTGCTAAGGAAGCCTCTGAGCATAGTTGTATGGTCTGTGCAGGACTGGCAGTAGGCAGGGTTAGGTCTTACTGTGGTAAGAAGTATGTTGGTAAGAGGAGGCCCCTAGGTTTAGGGACTCAACATCCAGTCAGCCTATAGCCCTCTTAGGCCATTCCTCATCTGACTGGATGCTCAGCTTACCCACTCTACATATTCTCAGGGTGCCCCAGGAACCCCTCAGTCTGCCAGTCTGCTCTTGATCAAATAGGATCTATGGAGAACAATTAGGGCTCATGGGCTTGGGAAAGAGAGCTCTTCTGGGAAATGAGCCCAATTTGGGCTGTATTTCCTATATTACCTGCATCAATGTTTTGAGAAGTTTATTTAAAATGTAGTGTTCTGGGTCAGTGAGATGGTTCATTGGGTAAAGGCACTTGCTGTCAAGTCTGATGACCTAAGTTAGATCCTGCATGGTAGAAGGAGAGAACAAGCTTCTAAAAGTTGTCCTCTAGTCTCCACATTAATACACACACACACTTTTTTTTTTTTTTTTTTTTTTTTTTTTTTTTTTGCATTTTCAAGGGTCTATTTAAGGCAGGGTTTCCCTGGAGTCCCAGCTGGCCTGGAGCTCGCTATGTAGAACAGGCTGGTTTGGAACTCATAGAGAGTCACCTGCCTCTGCCTCCTGAGTGCTGGGATTAAAGGTGTGTGCTACTACATTCGGCTAATATTTTTTTTAAAAAAAAAAGAAACATAGAAAAATTTAAATAAAGTAACTGTGATGTTCTGAGTACAAGACTCATTATTCTCTCATAAAATCGACTCTAGAGGGCTGGAGAGATGGCTCAGCGGTTAAGAACACTGGTTGTTCTTGCAGAAGACCCGGTTTCGAATCCCAACACCCACATGGCAGCTAACAACTGTCCATAACTCTAGTCCCAGGGGATCTGACAGCCTCTTCTGACCTCCACAGGCATTGCACGACACGGGTACACTTACCTATATGCAGGTAATACATGCATATACATAAAATTTTAAAAATTAAAAAAAAATTTAAATCAATTCTAATCATAACCTTTTCACTGGCTGAGTGACACCACTAATCAATCACTTCAGGTTTCTTAGTATTGCCATCTATGTAGCGGTTCTAGAACTTCAGCCTGGCCATCTGAACAACTGGTCTGGAATCCTAGCATGACTCTGAACAGTGGTTCTAAAAATCTCAGCAAGATCATCTAAACAACAGTTTCAGAATCTTCATGTGTTTACTTAAACAGTGGTTCAAAAAATGACATGGCCATTTGAGTTATAAAATCTCAGCATCACATACATAAAAATCTAGCATCCCAGCATGGCCATCTGTACAGTGGATCTGGAATCCTTCAAAGGTAAGCTCCAGCTCTTAGAAAGCACAGCTTTGGGGTTGGAGAGATGGCTCATGAATTAAGAGCACTGACCATTCTCGCAGAGGACCTGGGTTCGATTCCCAAAACCCACATGGGGGCTAACAACTGTCTGTAACTCTAACTCCAGGGGGATCTGACACCCTCTTCTGACCTCTGTGGGCATTGCACAACATGGGTGCACTTACATACATGAAGGCAATACACTCATACACATAAAATAAAATAATAAAATATTTTTTAAATTAATAATTAAAAGAAAACACGGCTTTAAAGAGAGTTGGATACCAGTACTCAATTGCATCAAGGGGTGGGTGGAGCCATCCTGAAAGAAAATGTGGGGTTACTAACACTCCAAGGAGGTGTTGGTGAAGACTTGGAAAGATGCCAGGGGTGTGTACCCCCAGGGCTGGTGGTTGGAGGTGTGAGTAGTGTGTGGGATCCTTCTACACAGGGCTTCTGGCACTTGGGGCCAAATGTGACCTCATTTTATCCTTGTTTTGCAAAGGAGGAAACTGAGCCTCAGAAGGGAGGAGTGACTCCCAGTCAGAAGTTGGTGAGTGGCATGGATTCCATCTCCCTGGCACACCCTGACCTTTCCAGAACCTCCCCTTCCTCTCTGCACTCTCTTCAGGTGCAGCCTCTGAAAGAGTCAAGACCCGGTTCTCTTTCACCAATGGGAAGGACTGGACAGAAGATCGGAGGAACAAATCTGCCGGGCCAGGTGGACACACGGTGAATCTTTCCCTCAGGAAAAGTCAAATCCCAGAAGCCTCATTCTGGATGGAGTCAAGCCAGCCGAGCCCATTAGGAGATCCAGGGACCTGCTGCGGGCATTAGAGCGCAGAATCCCAGTCCGACAGAAGACAGGGGGCGCTACCAGGGAAAGGCTCCAATATTCAACCTTCATAGGCTTTTGAGGTTCAAAATGGGGGCGAATATGGGTCAGGAAACCTCCAAAGAAGAAAGCTGCCGTACGCGGGTGGACCCAGGCAGTGCAGATACTGTGTAACCTCCAGATGTCTTCCAGGGCCCGGGGGCGAAGGGAAAGATACAGCAAAGAACAAGGTCCGGTGCTGGTCGGAGATGACCCAGCCTGGCCCTGTGTCTACAATCCGTGGCCATCTAGGATCTCATGATGTGACCTTGGGAGCGCCACGGATGCTTTCGAGAAAGGATTTTGGACCGACGCTCCCGGAACCCCAAGCTCTAACATCTGTGTCTTAAATTAGCTTCGCCTCTTTCTAGCTCGACACTTGATTTTCTAATCTCGCTCTTTGTCCCCGTTGCCCTTAACCCCAGCTTCCTGTTTCCCGGTCCGCATCGGCCGGAGCTTGGGCCCCGCTCCCGCCCGCCTTTCCCGTCGAAGGCCCTCCAGTGAGTGATTCCCGGAGGCGCAGGCGGAGGCCGACGGGTCCACGGCGCGGGCCGGGGCTGTATGGAAATGGCCAGAGAAGCCGGCGGGCGCAGCGGCGATTTATTCTGGGAGTGACAGCCCCTTTGAGCGCTCGGCGAATGGCATTTTCTGTCTGTGAAAGCCTTTCTTCCCACCTCTGTTCAGATTAGCCCGGGGGATGAATGCGCCCATTATCCAGCCCGCTGACCATTCTGAAACGCCAAATTAATTACTAAGCACTGAATCAGGCGCCGGGGCCGGGGCACTGGGAGGTGTGAAAATAGCGAGCGGCTGGAGATGCGGATGGCTAGGGGTGCAGCTCCGAGAGGGCCGGGCGGGGTGGCTCTAGGAGCGGGCGCGGCGGGGACCAGCTTGGCCAGCCGCCGAGCGCGACCTGCCGGCGTGACCGTGAGCGACCGCGGGGCGAGAGGGCTGGCGGGAAGGCGTGGAGCTCGGGTCTCGGCCAGGAGCAGGCTGAAGCTGGCGCGGATCGCTGCCAGGGCGCACCAAGTGCGCGGGGCTGGGGCTCCGGCTTGAGCCCTGCTGCGCGCGGGTGGCGGTCTCCCATGCAGCGCCCCGGGTGGCCGCCCCCAGACGGTCCCAGGCCCCAGCCACCTCGCCTTCCCCGCGCAACCTCTGCGCGCTGGAGCAGCCCTCCGAGGTCTCCCCTAAACTTGGGCGCCATGCTCCGACCGCAGCACCAGGCAGAGCTATCCCCACGTGGGGCAGCCGCTGCGCTGTCCCCATCGCCGCCGATGACACTTACCTCCCGGGGACGCCCGGCAGCCGAAGGAAGAGAGCTCTCGCCGGATCCCTCCGGATTGCTCCGGGAGCGGAGGAGCGCGCTCCTTTAAAGACTCTTCCCCAAGACTCCGCCAGGTGGTGTCACGCCCGCCTGGCCCTTAGGCTCTTCACTTACCGGCCACTTGGGTACCCTGGGGCTCTGCCCGAACCTCCCTGACTCACTCTCACCCTGCTCCCTGCCGGCCTACTCCGGTGGAATTGGAAGCCGGGAAGATACTTCAGGAGGACAGGACAAGTGCAGTTTGAGACTTGAAAACCCAAGAGAAAGTCACTCACCTTGACCTTTTGCTTGGCCTGGGAGTTGTAACTGGAGGAATCTGATCATTGGCCAGGACCTGGGATGAGTATGGGAGAGCAGAGGGTCTTGTCCAAGGACATGCGATTGTGTCCTCTGCAGTCGCCTTGGGACAAGCCTGGAGTCCAGCTAACAGATCCTCTCAACCCTGAAGTGAGATGGCTGACAGACTTGCCTCTTGCAATTACCATGAAAATGACTGAACAAATAAAACAATTATGGCAGATTAACTCTTGGAAATGGGACATTTACACCTCTGAAAAGGAGGCTTTTAAGAGGACCCTGGGAAAGCAGGAGGCATCTACACCTTTCCCAGGTGAGCCAGTTCACACCATACTGTAAAACTCTGCACAGAGCTCAAGTCCTCTGCAATGCACAACAAGCTTGCAGGTATAAACTAGAATTCAAGTTTCAAGTCATTATATAATTTTTACACCTTGGGTCTTCTTCAATAATTTTTTTTAACATTTCAAATTCCATTATTAACTTTTTTTCTGTCTTCGCTATTTATTTATTTTGCGTAGATTCCTTTTTCATTCCCAGGTCTATTTTTTTAAACAAGGTTTATTTATTTTTATGTGTATGAGTGTTTTGCCTGCAAGTATGTCCACTGTGAGCATGCCTGGGGCCCGCAGAGAATGTTAGATCCCCTGGAACTGCATTTCCAGGGAGTTGTAAGCTGCCGCTCAGTGCTGGGAACTGAACTTGGGTCCTCTGCAAGAGCAAGTGTTCTTAACCACTAAGCCATCTCACAAGCCCCCAGAGTTCTATGTTTTCATTAGTTTCTTACACACTTGAGATGTTCCTGTGAGTAACCCTTGGGGAAGGTGAGTTTGGATTGTAGACTTTTTTGGTTTGTTTTTTTTTTCTTTTTTTGAGACTGGTCCTTGCTATTCAGCCCCAGTCTGACCTGGAACTCAAAATCTTCCACCTGCCTCAGCTTCCAGAATGCTGGAATTACAGGAGTGCACCACCACACCACACCACACTCCAATAACTTTTTAAAAAAAGTTTTACTTATTTTTATTTTATGTGTATGAGTGTTTTGCTTGCATGAAAGTGCGCAGTGCCCTCAGAGTCCAAAAGAGGGCACCAGATCCCCTAAGACTGGAGTTACAGATGGTTGTTAGCTGCCATGTGGGTTCTGGGAACTGAACCCAGGTCCTCTTCAAGAGCAGCCAGTATTCTTAACGGCTGAGCCAGCTCTTCAGCCCCAATGACTATTCTATTTATTAGATTTTTTTTTTACATTCGTGCCTCTGTGTGTCTGCGTGTGTGCACTGGAGGTCAGAGGACAACTTGCAGGCATCACCCTTGGTAGCAAGTCCTATTTTTAGATTCTCAAGAATCAGAACATCAGCGCCTATCATAGTGTTCATCCACCCAGGAGTCAAATGCCTTCATGCTTCTCCTGGCCTTTTAAAGATTTGTTTTTAATATTTTTAATTATGGGGAGGGAGGTATGTGCACATACGTGCAAGCACCCATGGAGGCCAGAGGCACTGGATTCCCCTTGGAACTGGAGCAGCAGGCATGTGAGCCACCAGACTCAAGCCCTCTGGATGAGCAGTATGTGCTCTTAGTCACTGAGCCATCTCTCCAGCCTCACTTCTCCCATTTTTGAGAAACTAGAACCAGGAATAGCAATATTCTTTCCCTGCCTTCAGCTTCTGGGTAGCCCAAAGCACATGTGACAATTCATTTCCTATTTCAGACATCCTTCACAGGACAGCAGTGAGCTTCCCTTTTTAGAGTAGAACTACATTGCTCTGCCTGGGTTGACGCCAGCACCAACCACACAAGGCAGCTTCTGACATTTACCAAGAGCCCTGGGGCACTTGATGTCAGAGGAGTTGGCAGTCTTCTGGGGCAGCTGATGACTCACAGACCCATCCATCAGCTGCTTATTTTCAAAGAAGAACTAGGAAATAGGCCAGCCTCTATTTTCAGACTTCTCCATGGCAAGGAAAACTAGAGTATGTTTTGAAAACAATTAGTATAGTTTTGAGCCTTTGCCAATGCCCACCAGTCTTTAAGAATTTACTGACAGCTAGGTGTGGCGGCACATGCCTTTAATTCCAGCAGAATTAAAGGCAGAGGTAGGATGATCTCTGTGAGTTCAAAGCCAGCCTGGTCTACATAGCAAGTTCCAGGTCAGCTGGGGCTACAGGAAGACCCTATCTCAAAAAGACCAAAAAAGAAAAAAAAAAAAGAATTTACTGACAACTACTGAGAGTTGAAGGGTCATCCAGGAAGAAAAACAAGAAAATCAAAAATTTTAAGTCCCAATACAACATCACATATGAATTCTACCAAAAAAACTTTGCTTACAGCAACATAGCATCAACTGGTAATACTGAGATTACAGTGGGTACCATCATGCCTAGCTTATTTTCTCCCTTCCTTCCCCTTCCCCTCCCCTTCCCTTCCCCTCTCCTTCCCCTCCCCCCTCCCTTCCTTCTTTCCTTCTTTTCTTTGCTGGGAACTCACTATGTAGCCCAAGCTGGTCTCCAGCTGTGGCAATTCTCCTGCTTCAATCTCCCAAGTGTTGTTTTCTTTCTTATTTTTAACCTTTATTTGGGTTTTTTGAGGGGTCATGCATGCCACAGTTTCAGAGTACAATTTGCCTGAATCTTTTCTCTCCTACCATGTGAGTTTTAGGGCTCAAACCCAGATTTCAGGCTTAGATGCAAGCACCTTTACCTGCTGAGTTATCTCAGCTCATTCTTTACTTTCTTTTTAAAAAATTTTATTTATTATTTTTATGTGTATGCGTTTATTGCCTGCATGTAGGTAACTGCACCCATGTCGTGCAATGCCCTCAGAGGTCAGAAGAGGCTGTCGAATCCCCTGGGACTGGAGTTACAGACAGTTGTTAGCTACCATGTGGGTGCTGGGATTCGAACCTAGGTCTTCTGCAAGAATAACCAGTGTTCTTAACTGCTGAGCCATCTCTCCAGCCCCTCATTGTTTACTTTCTTTTTTCTTTGGTCTTTTTGAGACAGGGTCTCCCTGTAGCCCCAGCTGTCCTGGAACTCACTATGTAGACAAAGCTGGCCTTGAACTCACAGAGATCTTCCTGCTTCTGCCTCCTGAGTGCTGGGATTAAAGGCATGCCACCACACATGGCCTATTGTTTACTTTCTTAAAAGAAAAAACTTCAGGGCCAGAGGCATGGCTCAGCAGTTAAGAGCATTTGCTGCTCTAGCAGATGACCTGAATTTGGTTTCTAGCATTAACACCAGGCAGCTTACAACCATCTGTAACTCCATCTCCATGTGGATCCAACACCTTCTCCTGGCCTCCTGCAGGCATTGCACTCTCTTGTAAACACTCCACACAGACACACACATACACATAAAGAAATAATCTTTAAATTTAAATTTTTTAATTTGTTTTTATTTTATAAGTGTTTTGTCTGTGTGCAATTGTACCACATACATGTAGCACCCTCGGAGGCCTGAAGAGAGAGTCGGATCCCTTGGAACTAGTTATGGATGGTTTGCTGCCACGTATAGTGGGTACTGGGACCCAAACCCGGGTCCTCTCCAAGAGCAGCCAGTGCTCTTAACCACTGCACCATCTCTCCAACCCCCAAATAAATCTTTTTTAAGCTTTTATTTATTCTTTATTTATTTTTTATATCCAAAATGTATTTATTGGGATGGTTTCTCACTCATCTTGATTCAGGGTACTTTTAGTGCTGCATTCTCCTGAAGGAACATCTTTCCGTAAGCCGTGCTTTTCTGCCTGTAGGCTGACAGAGGGCAGTGGAGCAGCCAACACACAAGACTACAGTTTGTGCATGGCTAAAGACTGTGGGGATTTAAAAATATATATATTTTATTTATTATGTTTATGTGTATGCATGTATTGCCTGCATGTAGGTAAGTGCACCCATGTCGTGCAATGCCCTCAGAGAACAAAAGAGGCTATAGGATCCCCCTAAACTGGAGTTACAGACAGTTGTTAGCTGCCATGTGGGTACTGGAATTCAAACCTGGGTCTTCTGCTAGAACAGCCAGTGCTCTTAACCACTGAGCCATCTCTCCAGTCCCAAGACTGTGGTGATTTTGGAGCATCCTGGGCATTTCACATCCATGAAGTAGGAATTGGGGCTCTGCACCAGGCACTTCTTCTTGTGTTTCCTCTTCTCCTCTTCTGGAGAGGGGTACAGGCGATCCTTTTGAAGAGGCATGTTCTCGTAGGGAGGTTGTCCCCACCAAAAGGCTTAGTCTATTTTTTAAATTCATGTATTTATTTTTATTTTATGTATATGAGTGTTATGCCTGTGTGTATGTAAGTGCATCCATGTCATGCAGTGCCCACAGAGGACAGAAGAAGGTGTTGGATCCCCTGGAACTGGACTTACCAATGATTATCAGCCACCATGTGAGTGCAACTGAACCCAGGTCCTCTGCAAGAGTAACCAGTGCTCTTAACCACTGAGCCATCTCTCCAGTCCCCCAAATACATCTTTTTTTTTTTAAGAAAAATAAAGTTGGGTGTGGTGGTGCATTCCTTTAATCCCACCACTCAGGAGGTAGAGGCAGGCAGATCCCTATGAATTCAAGGTCAGTCTGGTCTACACAGTGAGTTTCAGGCCAGCTAGGTCTACAGGGAGACTCTGTCTCAAAAAAGAAAGGAAAAAGATATAGGTTCTCTTGCCTCCATTTCTAATTGCTACCTTGGACAAATCCCTCATTTCCTCTTCACCCCCCACCCCCCATGATTGCTATTTTGGTCCCACAGTCTAGGAATCTAGGAATCTATTCATTTGTAATTAAAAAGCAACAACCTCAGCCAGGCGTGGCGGCGCACACCTTTAATCCCAGCACTCAGGAGGCAGAGGCAGGCGGATCTCTGTGAGTTCCATGAATAGAATGGGCATAAAAACAAAACAACAGCAAATGTTGAGGAGGATGCAGAGAAACCGGAACCCTCTCATAGCCATGCTAGGAGTGCTGCAGCCATTGGAAAACAGCCTGACAGTTCCTCAAAAGTTCCCCCCAGAAAACCCATGTGACTCAGCAAGTCCACTGTTAGGAATATACCCAAGAGAAATGAAAAGATATCCACACAAAACTTGTACACAAATGTTTGATACCATTAGAATAGCCAGACTCAACACAACTCAAATGTCCAAAAACTAAAGACTGGATTAAAAACATGATATAGCATATAATGAAATATTATTCAGCCATGAGCTAAAGAAGTACTGACGTGTGCTACATGAACCTTGAAAATGTTATGCTAATTGGAAGAAGCCAGCCACAAGACCATACATACATATCTGCATTTATAAGGAAATGCCCAGACTAGGCAAAGCTACAGAGACAGAAAGCAGTTTAGTGGTTGCTTAGAAAAGGACTGAATAGAAGGAAATGGAGAAGGACTGCTAATGGGCATGAAGTCTGCTTCAGAGCAATGAAAGGCAATTTTTATGATGGTTGCACAGTTCTGTGAATTTACTGACCACCAGTGAATTGTACACTTCAAGTTGATGAGTTGGGTGGTATATGAATTGTATCTCAGTATAGATGTTAAACAATACTTATTCCCCTTAATCCATACCAGGTCCTAGGATAAGCACTAGCTACATAGAAGTGAGGCAGGCTTTGTGCTCATGAATCTTACAGCATAATTGGGGGATTATGTCATTCCAGGGTCCTGTGATCTGCCAGAAGAACGAGACACACTCCTTGCACTTTAGCCTAAAGATTTCCATGGGCCACACAAAGGCAAGACTGTTTTTGATCATACCATATCTTAATACCTAGGTATTGAGTTTCTATTCTTTGTTTTCAGTCCTACTGCACTGACATAAATGGCTGAAGGCCTCTCTACTGACTCAGTATAATCCTTGACTCTCAGAGCAGTATTTCCCAAGACAGCAACTATATGCAAACCCACAGCAGAGTGATCTGGAGCAGCCTGTGGAGCCCTCGCCACCAGGCTTCAAGTCAGCCTTGCCTCTCACTGGTTATTTGAACCTACTCAGCTACTTATCTTCTTTGTGCCTTACTTTCTTCATACTCAAAATGGGGTTAAGAGTGTCTATGCCATAAAGATTTTGTATTAGATGAATTAATATAGGTAAAGTGATGGCCTATGGTAGCTGATAGCATTCTTATGCCTATCTGCAAAGGAAGATGCATCAGCTCATCGTGCATATCTGCTACTTCCCCACAGTACACTAGGTGGCACAGGTGCACCGCTTTGGGCAACAAAGATGGCGCTGGCACAGTAAACTCTGGGTCTTGATAAATGATGTGGGTGGTTTGCCGGTGCTGTAGTTGTGGTTCCATCTATGAGCGACATACAACGGTATCACCTGAAATGCAGCAACTTTTTCTAACCAGAGTGTATTAGCTACTCTAATCCAGGATGTATTAGCTACTTTTCTGTTGCTGTGATAAAACACTATGATCAAGGCATTGTGTTTTATAGAACCTACAGAAGGAAAAGTTTATTTGGGCTTATGGCTCCAGAGGGAGAGTCCATGATGGCAAAGGAAGCATGGCAGGAGGTGGCCTAAGCAGAAAGCTGAGACACAGAAACCGGGTGTGGTGATGCACCCCTTTAATCCCAGCACTTGGGAGGCAGAGGCAGCTGGATCTCTCTGAGTTGGAGGCCAGCTTGGTCTACATAATTAGTTCCAGGCCAGCCAGAGCTACATTGTGAGATCCTCTCAAAAAAAAAAGGGGTGAGGAAGCTGGAGCAACAGTCCAGCAGTTAAGAGCACTGACTGCTCTCACAGAGGACCAGAGTTCATTCCCAGCACTCACACGGTGCCTAACAGGGGTCTGTGTAATTCCATTTCCACAGGATCTGATGCTCTCTTCTGGCTTCCTCAGGTATTTCACACATGTGGAGTACTTACATACATGTGTATGAGGCAAAGAAGTTATGCACATAAAATAAATAAAATAAATAAATACAACCAATAGGAAGTGGGATGAGACTATGAACTCTGAAAACCCACCCCCACTGATATGCTTCCTCTGGCAAGGGCCCATGTCCTAAAAGTTCTATTACCTTCCCCAAACAGCACCATCCACTGACCAAGTATTCAAATACTTGAGCCTGTAATGCACATTTCACATTCAAGCCACATATAGAGAAACCAGTGAATGTCTACATATTGAGGGTACACACAGCTGGGCTCATCAGCTCTATGGCTGCTTCTGTACTGCCCACCCAGCCAAGGCTCAGAAGCAATCACCTGAGGTTTCCCACAGCACAGTCCTTCATTTTATAAATAGTTGTGATACCCCCCTTATCATCCTGAAATGCAATTTATAGATGATATAGCCTTCTGACACCCATAACTTCCTCCCCCATGTCAACATAATGTCTTACCAGTGATATAAAGAAGAAAAAGCCATATACAGGGAAATAATACCTTTGGGGATAGGGACATAAGATGGCAGGCCTATGAAGTAGACAAATCAGTGTGTAGGATGACCAAGGAGACCATAATAATACATGAAGATTGACAGAGGTGTATTGCACCAGTGATCCAAACACCTTGACTGACATTGCCCCAAGCAGCATGTTTTCCTATTTGGTGCTTGCCCAAGTTGCCTTGTTGGAAATGTTAGTGTATATTAATATTGTGAAAATAAAGCAAAACCTGTGTTCACATACAAAATAAAGTTGGGGTCCTTTTAATACTGGCTTTTTATCTACTAGGTGTTTAGTGAAACATTTAGAAACATACAGAAAAAGGGGAAAAAGGGACATGACTGTCCCCTACATGTACTGCAGGCATCTGGCAATTCTGGTCCCTGAGTACTGAATAGTCATGGTGACCCCCAGTCACCGTGACAGCCAAAATTTCCCCACAAATTTCCAGCTGAACAATAGGCTCTCCACTGAGTTCAGGATCAAAATCGCTTTGGGCATTTCTAGCACGGCTGGCATGTCCTCTGCTTTGGACTCAACTTGTGAAAGCCATTTGATTGTTTTCTAGTCCACACAAGCACACTTGTCTGGGACTAGAGCTGGGACTCAAAGAGTGTTCCTGAAGAAAAGAGGACCGTTTCCTCGAGTATCTCCTTGTGCATTCGCCCTTTGTTCAAAAAGGCTGGCCTCTCCTGCCAATCTCAAGCACAATCTAGTGGCCTTTTTGAGGCTTTTCCTGAAACCCAGCTGGGAAGCAAATCTGCACAGATGTAATCCTGATTTTAGCCACAGGGGCCAGGGTCTCTGGCCTGGGAGAATTTCCTGTGCTGTATCTGCTTGGCATGTCAATCGTGAGCTAGTCTGTTTTCTCAGGATCCAGGCTAGTGAGCCCACAACTCCTGGGGATAAAGCTCTGATGTGTTGGCAGGTACAGGCTTGTTCACAGAGCTTCATTCATTTTTCCCATCTCCACCTGCACTGGGGCATATTCCAGTTTGTATATCTGGCCCTTCCTTTCTCTCACAGCACAGTTATGGCACCTCCCTGCCCCCTCAAATTGTGGCTTGTTTGTCTTGCAAGGCAGGTATGACATGGCCTCACTGATCTACTCACTGGTATTTCTGGAATTTAACTGTGTCAGCACACCTAGACTGGTGTGTCTCCCAAGGAGAAGGGAAGCATCCTTCTCGCACATTCCATCGCTTTGGCCAGTTGACATCTCTGGGCTATCTGGTCATCCACAACAAGGAGTCAGATGCTCAGGAATTCTCTCTCGTATTCTGTGGTCTAAAAAGGACAGCTGAGGAGCATCATCAAGCAAAGGGTCCGAAACCTACGACTCTGTATATTGCTGCCATTCAAGGCCTCAAACTAGATGGTTTCTCACCCAGGAGTCCATCCATGCATCTGCAGTGTAAACCTATGTGGTTTGTCTAGTGCATAGACATTTATTGATCACCTCTGATATGTCAGGCTTGATGGGTAAACACAGTTGTGGGCTCATAGGGCTTAGAGCTTAGTGGGGAAAACAGACATTTAATAAACAATAACAAAAGAGCTGTGTGGCTGCAACTCAGATAAGCAATACAAGGAGAGAGAGACTGTAGGGGCTGGAATGTGGGCACTGTTAAGGAAGAGGCATTTAGGTTGAAACCTGAGGCATGAAGAATTAGCCAGGTGAAGAGAGTAGAGGACATTCATTCCGGTGGCAGGGACAGTTATCAGTGAAGGCCTAAGCCAGAGGCATCCTGGTGTGACCATAAAGGTCATAGCAGCAGTTGGCATTTGTTGATCACTTGCTAGATGCCCTGCTTGTTCTAAGAGCTTGACAGGTGTTTCTAATGTCAACTATCCTTTGTTTACATATAAGGAAACTGAGGCACAGAGGGATTGAGTCATTCTCCTGAAGCCCTACAGCTACAAAGCATCAGAGCCAGTATTTGGATACAGGGAGTCTGACTCCAAAGACCATATCCTTAAGCCCTATGGCAGAGGCCCTATGAAGATAAAAAGTCATGGCATCACAGAGGTAATACCATGTTGGGTCTGTGTAAAAAGACAAAGTCACATTTCCATTACCCCTGTTCAGCTGGGAAGAACAGAGGTGGTCAAGAGAAGTATACTATATTTTCTTTTTAATTGTTTTTGATGTTCTGCTTGGGATGGAACCCAGGGCTTCATTCAGACTAGGCAACTACTCTACCACTAAGCTATACTCTCAGACAGAGAATAAACTCTCTTAAAAAAAGAGGAAAATGGACTAATTTCTTAGATTAAAACAGAGTCAGAAAGAGAGGAAGAAAGTGGAGGAGCTATCTGGGAAGGTGGAGGCAAGGGATAGCTAAACTATTTTGTTCATTTTGTTCAAGTTAATGCCAATGATTAACAACGGCAAATTCCCTTTTTTAAATATTTATTTTTATTATTTTTACTTTACATGTATTGTTTTGCCTATATGTATGTATGTGCACCATATGTGCCTGTTTTCCTCAGAGGTCAGAAGAGGGTGACAGATTCCCAAGAATTGGAGTGAAGGACAGTTTAAGCCATGATGTGGGTGCTGAGAATCAAACCCAGGTCCTCTGCAAGAGCAGCCAGTGCACTTAACCACTCAGCCATCTCTCCAGCCCCAGTAGCAGATTCTCATTTGGTATTTCTTATAGGCTGGGCAGTCTTTTAAATGCATTTTGTGCATCATGTCATATCTACGTAAACAACCTTGGAAGTCAGGGCTGTCCCTTTCTTCGTTTTAGTATGAGAAAACTGAGGTACTGAGAGTAAATGATTTGCTGAAGTCATAGCAGGTCAGGGGTCTGCCTTTGAATGGGGGGATGCTGAGCAACCTCAGGACTCACCCCTGCTAGGCAAGCACTGTACCCCTAGCCCTAGGAGCTATGCCACACTGTCATTCTGCCACACTACTTCTTGTGTGCTTCAAAGCTCCTCCTCTGTGGCGAGTGGGAGCAGGGGTGAGGATGGCTGGCCCCGCTCACTCCTTCTGCAAGTGGAAGACACACAATGACCCTGTCAGGCTCAGTCCTAGAGGAGGTTATTTCTACTCCCATCCATAAGAGGAATCAGGGCTCTGGGAACAGTAGCACTTCTGACTCACATTGCTACATTCAAGGTACAAGCAACTTATGGATCATTGTCTATAATTGACGGGCCCCCCCAAACATGGAAGAGAGAACCTTTCAGAAGGCTAGTGGCCCTCCTCATGAGAAGTTCCCTTGTGAGCCCTGGCTGTCTATCAGCCACAGAAGAAGGTAGGACAGGGCCTGGGCTCAGAACCAGAGCATAGGGTGTTCCTCTGGGTTGTGGTTGGACCAACTGGCATAGATGAAGGCTGTTGTTACAACAGAGCTGAACCTCCACTGTTGACTAGAGTGTGCATGGAAAGGCTTGGAAATAGGTGGAAGAGAAGAGGAGATGTTCTAGGGTTGTGAGGTACCAGGTCAGCCAGACACTCACCTTTCTAAAATGCCAGCACCCCCTCGTGTGGGGTGGTCTCCAGTTACATGTCAAGTTTTGCATCTGCACTTGAGTTTCACTCAGCTCCAACTGAAACCTAACATGTCCTTAGATATAGATGGCAAAACCACAGCTAAAAAACACTGCCTGTGATTTTTCTCACTAATAAATTAACAAATATTTTTATATCACATGACATTGTTGGAGACAATATGAAACATCATTTCTATTATAACTGCCTGTCAGATATGCCACTTGATCAGTCATTAAATGCATTAATAAAGAAGTACCATAGGTATGGAGTTACACCTGTAACTCCAGCTTTCAGGAAGGTGAGGCAGGAGGATAGTGAGTTTGAGGGTAGCCTGGACAATATATATAGCAAGACCACATGTCAAAAAATAACTAAAAATAAGGAGTAGGAGAGATGGTCAAGAGCACTGGCAGCTCTTGCAAAGGACCCAGCTTTGGTTCCCAGCACCACATGGCAGCTAACAACTGTCATTAATTCCAGTTCCAGGTGATCTGACACCTTCATCTGGCCTTCATGGGCATTGCATGCACGGAGTACTTTTATATACATGCAAGTAAAACACTCATACACATAAAATAAACACATCTTTTTTTTAAAAAAAAGAAGTATACATATTACATTTCCAATTTGTTTAATTTTAAAATTTATTTTTATGGGGCTGGAGAGATGGCTCAGCAGTTAAGAACACTGGTTGCTCTTGCAGAGGACCTGGGTTCAATTCCCACTACACACATGGCAGCTAACAATCAGCTGTAACTCCAGTTCCAGGGGAATTTGACACCCTCTTCTGACTTCCAAGGGCATTGTATGACACAGGTGCATTTATATATATGTAGGCAATACACTCATACACATAAAAATTATTATTATTTTTTTGCCTTTAGATAACAGAGTTTATTTCAGATTCAGCCTCCACTCAGGCCCAGGGTCCCTGCAGCCACTGGCCAGATGAGGGCAATATTCCCTTAGAGTCCACTGCAACCTTCTAGAAGCCTGCCTACTGTCACCACACCAAGGGGCAAGCTGGGACCAGATGCTCTGAGGAGCCATGCAGCAGGTTTTCCTGCAGGCAGTGGGGATGGGTGATCGTCTCCCACTGGGCAGTCTGCTCTACCTGTGTTATTGCATTTATATGCTGTTAGACTCGGAGGGTGCTGGGTGCTGGCAGGAAGGGCTGTCTATTGGAGGGTACTAGGCAGGCACAACTGTGGTGTGGGTCCTGGTATTTTCTGCCTCCCTGCCAGCCTCTCAGCCACCCTCAGAACAACTGCTGCTCTAGGCAGGAAATGAGGCGGTCCCAGCCTCAGGGGCTCTCCTGGGACACATGTTGGAAAAGGGAAACTGAAGGGAGACCCTCCCAAATCCAACTGTTAAGCTTTGTCTTTCCACCCAACCAAGGCAGGGACAGTGGGTGTGGGGTGTCTCTGCAGATGTGACTTCTCAGATCAGTCCTGTGCCCCCACCTGGACACCAGGCCCAGACAGAAAGCCCCTCCCAGAACTGAACAAAATAGAAGTGGGGAGAGTGAAAACAGTCATGCCCTTCAATGCCCCCACAGGGCCAGCCCACCCACCACCTGTCTTTCAGAGGCCATACTCATGGTCTGTCCCTTCCTTGTTGCTAATAGCTGCCTAGTACAGGCTGAACCCTCTGCCCTATGCTAGTGTTCCACCTGCCCAGCCACGCAAACTGCAGAGTGGGCTCCTGCCCCAGAGCTTGGGAGCGGGAGTGCTAGGGTTAGCAGAGGTGGGTTCACTGTCTCCTGCTGCATGGTCGTATGTGGCATACATATGTGTGTGTGTGTGTGTGTGTGTGTGTGTATGTGTGTGATGTGTACATGTATAGATAAATATCTATGACTTCGCATGCACTATATAGTCAGGTCTGTACAGGAAGTGGCTCTGTGCCCCCACCGGGATACCAGGCATCATTTTTTTCCAGGCTAGGAAGGCCACAGAAAGAATAAGGGCCAAGGCAGCTACAGCCACACCCCCAGCCACCAGCAAATGGGTCAAGTTCTCACAAGGTCAGGGACCTCGGGCCCTTGGGGCCTCCAGTGTTGGACTCGTCCTCCTCTGCCCTATCACCAGGACCCTTGGGCTCTGGGGTTCCATCAGGATTGCTGGAAGCTGCAGGTGCTGCGGGGGCTGGCTTCAGGTTGCTATGGTTGTTGAGAAGTGCAAGGTCTGCCTTGGCTGGTGTCTTCGTAGGGGCTGGCCCGAGGGCTGCCAGTTGCTCCTGCTTCTCGGCTTGGGTGTCTTTCTTCACAGGTTTGGTCAAGGGGGCTTTTCCATCAGCAGCTGGGGTGGCCTTGACCTCAGCTGTGGCCTGAGGCACCTTGGTGTCTGGCTTGGGGCTGCTGGCCAACTTTCCCTGAGACTCCATGATGGGTTGTGCTGGCAGCTGGGTTGGGGTGTGGGGGACAGGCAGGTGGCTGGATCACAGTGTCTCAGGACAGCTCACCCCTGGGCATTATATGGGTGTCTTCCATCAGGCCTCCAGCTCTTTGCTGCGCACTAGCTCCTCGGGATGACTGCGGGCGGCGGATGAGGACACCAAGGTGCGCTCTACACATAAAAATTTTAAAAATTAAAAATTTTATTTTACATGAATGTTTTTTAAAAAGTTTTTTAAAATTTTATTTTATTTTATCTTTTTGAGACAGGGTCTCCCTCCCTGTAGCCCTAGCTGTCCTGGAACTCACTATGAAGACCAGGCTGGCCTTGAACTCACAGAGAGTGCTAGGA
The DNA here is from genome assembly GCF_000622305.1 of Nannospalax galili. Classification (NCBI taxonomy): domain Eukaryota; kingdom Metazoa; phylum Chordata; class Mammalia; order Rodentia; family Spalacidae; genus Nannospalax; species Nannospalax galili. The sequence continues at coordinate 6,960,955 of NW_008357929.1, forward strand.
TTAAAGGTATGCGCCACCACACCCAGCTAAAATTTTATTTTTATTTTATGTTTATGAGTCTTTTGCCTGCATGTGTATAAGTGCACCATGTGGTCATCAGAGTACACCTTGGGGGAGTCAGTTCTCTCCTTCTGCCACGTGGATTCTGGGGCTCAAGCTCAAGTGGTCAGGCTTGGTGGTCAGCACTCTTACTAGCTGAGCCGTTGTCCCTGTCCCTATAACTGTCTTTTATTTACTAGAAATTATTAAGTTTAAACTGCTTTAAATAATTGAATCTTATTTTATAATGAAGATTTGTGTGTCTTAGGAAATCTTTCCTTGACTGGGAGTTGTGGCACATGTGTGTAATCACAGCGCTCAGGAGACTGAGGCAGGAGAGCCACAATCAAAGCCCACAATGGCTACACAGCCAGACCCAGTCTTAAGCAAAGAAACAAGTAAATAAATACATATCCTACTTTAATTAATGGTCACAAAGATAGTCTATATTTTCATTTCAAGTTCAAAGTTTTATTTTCTGCATTTAAATGTTTAAACCATCTGAGGGACTTTTACTTCTAAACAGAATGTGGTAAGGAGTGGGAAGTTTCTGTTGCAATGAAATAGAAACAACTGGAGAAGTCACAGTAACTCTGTGTGTGTGTGTGTGTGTGTGTGTGTGTGTGTATGTGTGTGTGTTACTAGGGATCAAACTCAAAGTGTATTCAGGCAAATATTCTATGGCTGAGCAACATGCCCAACTCACTACAGCCATGTTTGACAACAGAGGTATTCTGTGTGGCTAAGGTAAGGCTATAATCTGTCCCAGCTACCTCATTCCTGAATAGACTGAGGTGATCAGTCCTTCATTTTAAATGTCTCTCAAGAACACACCCTCACTATGGGAAATTGACATTGACTTCAGTCTCCATGGCTCTTTCATAAACATTGTCTGCCATACAATAAAAAAATATGACATGTATAGGGATTGGAGAGATGGCTCAGCAGTTAAGAGCACTGGCTGTTCTTGCAGAAGACCTGGGTTCAAATCCCAGCACTCACCTGGCAGCTAACAACTGTCTGTAACTCCAGTTCCAGGGGATCCGACAGCCTCTTCTGTCCTCTGCGGGCACTGCATGACATGGGTACACATACCTACATGCAGGCAATATACACATAAAAATAATAAAATATTTTTTAAAAATATGACATGTATAGAGAGACAGGAAATGTCACCAATAGTGAAGTGGAAGAAACAGATTAACAGAGGTAGCCATGCGGTGAGGCAGCCATTGGAATAAATACAGGATCTAAAATGGCCATCATATGCATGCTAAATGAGAAAAAGGGAAAGGCAGGGAAGTGGATAAGATTTCAGTCAAGAACTCCACGTGAAAAATAATAAATGGAAGCTGGGCATGGTAGCGCACACCTTTAATCCCAGCACTTGGGAGGCAGATGCAGGCTCAGGTCTCCGTGATTTGGATAGAGGCCAGCCTGGTCTACATACTGAGTTCCTGGTCAGCTAGAGCTCAAAAAAAAAAGAAAGGAAGAAAGTAAAATAATAAATGGAACCAAAAATTATACCTAAGTAAGAACTCATAGGGTTAAAAGTATAGGATAGACTTGGTAAACTCAAACACAATCAGCAAGAAATATACAGACTGTTGTACAGAAGGCAAAAAAACCAGAAAAGGAAAAAAACTGTCTTTTTACCCACCTCAGATATGGTTGCCTTAGATGGTCCTAAAAATCTAAAAGAAGCTATTAGTATTAATGAGTTCCATACAGCTTCAGGATAGAAAATTAACATGCAAAAATCAATTGTATCTCTAGGCATTAGTAACAAATAATCGTAAATTTAGATGAAAACATTTTATAATATTATAAAACTATGAAATAGGGGCTGGAGAGATGGCTCAGAGGTTAAGAGCACTGATTGCTCTTGCAGAGGCCCCGGGTTCAACTCCCAGCACCCACATGGTGGCTATGAACCATCCTTAACTCCAGTTCCAGTGGAATCCAACACCCTATTCTGACCTCCGTGGTATTGCACGACACTGGTGCACTCACATATATGCAGGCAATAACACTCATACACATAAAATGAAAATAATAAATAAAAATAATTTTTAAAAAAACTATGAAATAGCCAGCAATAACCCTGATAAACATGTTTAAAATCTATACTCTGAAAACCAAACAAAGCATTGCTGAAAGTAAAGATCTAAATAAATAGATATACCATGCTGTGCTGGATAGCTTTAGTGTCAACTTGACACGCCTGAGTTGAGGGAGCCTCAATTGGGGAATTGCCTTCATTGGACTGGCCTGTGGCCATGTCCATGGGGCATTGTCTTGATTGTTGAATGATGTGGGAGGGCCCAGCCCACTGTGGGTGGTGCCACCCCTGGGCAGGTGGGCCTGTGTTGCACAAGAAAGCAGGCTGAGCAACGGCCAGGGGAGCAAGCCAGTAAGCAGTGTTCCTCTATGGCCTGTGCTTCAGCTCCTGCCTCCAGGTTCCTGCCCTGAGTTCCTACCTTGGGCTCCCTGATGAACTGTGACCTGGGATATGTAAGCTAAATAAACCCTTTCTTTCCTCCCCAAATTGGTAGTGGTCAGAGTATTTTGTCACAGCAATGAAGAAACAAACTAGGACACATGTTCATGAATCAATACTCAATACTTGTAAGATAATAGTTTTACCCAAATTGATCTGTAGTTTCAATGCAGCCCAATTAAAATCCCAGCAGAAATTGATAAAATGATCTTAAAACTGAAAGAAAAACACAAAGGACATAGAAAGGCCCAACAATGTTTAAGAATAAGAACAAAGAAAGATTTCAGACATATAAAAACTAGGATAATCAAGTCAGAATGGTATTGGCCAAAGATTTACAAATAGATCGATGAAACAGAAAAGACAAGAAATATTCTACACTTTTTTAATCCCAACACTTGGGAGACAGAAGCAGGCAGATCTCTATGAGTTCAAGGTCAGCTTGGTCTACATAGTCACTTCCAGGTCAGCCCAGGCTACATAGCTTGTCTCAAAATAAAACAAAATTAACAAATAATAATAATATTGAGTTCATCAGATCTGAATTTATGCATTAAAAAAGCACTAATAAAAGAATGAGAAACTATAAACTGAGAGAAAATATATCACATAGTTGATAAGGAATATATGAACAGCTGGCATGGTGGTTCAGTGCTGGAGAGGGTGGGTTCCTGGGGCTCACTGGCCAGCCAGCCTCGTGTAATCAATGAGACCACAAAGAAATCCTGTGTCAAAAAACAAGGCAGATGAATCCTGAGGAATGACACCCCAGTTGCTCTCTGGTCTCATTCATGGGCACACATATACACATTCCCCAACATACACATGTGCACCTACATGAACACACATACACACACAAAACACACAAGTTAGTTTAAAAGAAAGAATATATGGGGGGGTGGGTGAGGCTGGAGAGATGGTTCAGTGGTTACGAGCACTTGCCGCTCTTTTAGAGGACCAGAGTTTGGCTCCCAGAAGCCAGGTCAGGTGACTCACAACTGTCTGTAACTCCAACTCCAGGAAATCTGACACCCTCTCCTGCCCTCTGTCATCTGCATGCATGTATACATATATACACATACATAAGTTTCCAAAAACTCTTTATGAGATCAAGGCCATCCTGGTCTATATATCGAGTTTCAGGCAGCTGGGGCTACAGGGAGATCTTGTCTCAAATAACAACAACAACAACAACAACAACAAACCCTCAAACAACCCCTTCCCTCCCCCCAAAAATTGGTCCCATGTGCCAGTGAGATGGCTCAATGAGTAAAAACACTTGCCACCCAGTCCGATGACCTGAGGTGGATCCGTGGAACTCACATGGTGGAAGGAGAAAAACCAAAACCAGCTCCCACAAGTTGTCCTCTGACCTCTATGCAGGTGCTGTGGCACATATGTTTGCACTCACATACACACAATAAATAAATAAATAGTCCCCAAATGGCATTACTGATTAATTCTTTAAATATTTAAGGAAGAATCAATACCAATTTTACATTCATCCTTTCAAAGTATAAAGAAAGAGGAAACACTTTCTCACTCTTCATGATCTCAGGATGCCCTGACACTAAAACCTGACAGGGGTATTATAAGAGAAAATTACAGAATGATTTGTGACATAGATGCAAAAGTCCTGAGCAGAATATTAGCAAATGAACCCTAGCAATATATGAATGAGATACTGGGCATTATGACAAAGTGGAATGTTTTCAGGGTTGCTAAACTGGCTCAGTATTTAAAACCAACAGGTTTCCTCTTTCCCTACAATCCATAGTACCACCTCTGCCACCAGTCACATGACCACAGAGGTCTAGATCTGTTTCTACTGGCCCATGGACACCTGCACAGGCGCCACACAGCCAGAGTTTTATAATAAACTTTGATCTGTTGTAAGGAAATCTCCACCACTTCAGCCCAAAACAAACCAAAAAAAACCCTCAAACAACATATTCTTGCCCAGGAGCATGCTGGGTACTCTTGGCCTCCTGTTCTTCTACATACAACTTAGAAACTCATTGGCGAATTAGTTCTGTATAAGTTTAGATTTGTTTTCCTATTGGTGGAATTATGCCTTGAAACATCTAGAAACATCTAGAAACCAAGCCCCAGCTGGCTTGGAACTCACTATGTAGACCAGGCTGGCCTTGAACTCACAGAGATTGGCCTGCCTCTGCCTCCCAAGTGTTGGGATCAAGGCGTGCACCACCACGCCCGCCCGGCACCTTTGTTTTATTTTAACAGTTCTGTTGGGCTTTTTCTTAGGATTGCATTTTGGTTTTGTTGTTGCTATTGTTTTATTTTGGTTCTGATTTTCAGACAAGGTCTCACTCTGTACCCTAGGTGGCCTGTAACTCATGCAATCCCAGGCAAGCCTCAAACTCTCAATGGTGTTTCTGTCTCAGTCTCCTGTGTGCTGGGATTACAGGCATGAGACACCATGTCTAGCTTTGCATTAGTCTTTATCAAATTTGATAAGACTTCGTTCTTCTTTAAAACAATTTTTTTTTGTTTTTTTGAGACAGGGTCTCCCTGTAGCCCCCACTGGCCTAGAACTCACGATGGAGACCAGGCTGTCTTCAGTATCACAGAGATTGGCCTGCCTCTGCCTCCCAAGTGCTGGGATTAAAGGGGTGTTCCACCATGCCCAGCTTCTTAAATTTTTAATTAATTAATTATTTATTTTTATTTTATGTGTATGAGTATTTTGCCTGCATGATGCAACTACATCATGTATGTGCAGTGTCCTTTGAGGTCAGAAGAGGGTGTCAGAGCCTCTGGAACTGGAGCTATGGACTGTTGTTAGCTAACAAGTGGGTACTGGGAACCAAAGTTGGGTCCTCTGCCAAGAGGAGTAACAAGTGTTCTTAACGACTGAGCCATCTCTCCAGCCTGAGACTATGTTCTTGTATGTTCTGATAAGAGATGTTGCTGTTGTTTTTGTTTTTGTTTGCTTGGTTTTGAGACAAGGTCTCGTATAGCCCAGTCTGGCCTCAAATTCAAATGTAGTTGAGATGGCCTTGAACCCCTAATCATTCTGCCTTTACCTCCAATGTGCTGAGATTATAGGTATGAGCTACCCCACCTAGTTTTATGTGATGCTGAGGATCAAAGCCAGGGCCTTCTGCATGCTGGGCAATCACTCTATCAGCTGAGCCACATTCCCCTTACAACAGGACATTTTAAAGTTGGAAATTAGATCCTCACCTCACCTCTCTCATAGCCTATGCTGTTCTTTATTGTTGTTTTTGCTCCTTGTTTGCTTGGTGACTTTCCTGAACTGATTTCATAGTCTGCATTATTTGTTGTAGGCATCCACAGATGTGTCTGTTCACTTAGCTTAGTGGTCAGCTAATGACTAAATAGAGCTTTCCTTCAAGGTTTAGGAACTCCTTTAATAGTTTAGTAGTTTATGATTCTACCTTATTTTTTTCTTACACTTGAGATTAGCACTTCAAGGTTTGTGGCAGGTAAAAGATTAGGACCATGTTGTGTTGGTTAACCACTGCTGTCAGCTTGGCTGGATTTAGAATCACCTAGGAGGCACAGCTGTGAGTGTGTCTGCTAAGGTACATCCAGAGAGGTTTAACTCAGGAGGGAAGAGTCACCTGGAATGTCAGCGGTACCATTCCATGGGTTAGGATCCTGGGCTGAATAAAAAGGAGAAAGCTGAGCACCAACATCTATCTCTTTCTGCTTCCTGACTTGGATTCAATGTGAGCAGCTGCCTCCCACTCCTACCATGCCTTCCTTGCCACAATAGATTATACCATTAATCTGTGAGCCAAACCCCTTAAGTTGCTTCTTGTTAGGTATTTGGTCACAGCAACAAGACAGAGTAATACACATGTTAAGTCTTTTGTGGGCATGCACATAGCCTAGCACATGCATATGACCTTCCAGGTCTCCAGGACTATAACAAAGCTGTCCAAAGTCTCATGTATGACAGCTCATACCCCAGACTTGCCTTCGAAGGTTTTTGCCAGGCTTTTGCCTGCTCCAGCTGGTTTTGCTGGAGCTGCATTGTTAAACAATTGCCACTGAGCGCTTTCCACAAAGACCCTGGGAGGAGAACTTGGTTCACAGAGCAAGCTCCCAATCAGGTGGAATTAAAACAAGACCTATGAGCCGGGTGTGGTGGCACATGCCTTTAATCCCAGCACTCGGGAGGCAGAGGCAGGCTGACTTCTGTGAGTTCAAGGCCAGGCCAACCTGGTCTACATAGTGAGTTCCAGGACAGCTGGGGCTACAGGGAGACCCTGCTTCAAAAGACCAAAAAAAAAAAAAAAAAAAAAAAAACCAAGACCTATGAATGGGGCTTTCCCTGCTTTCCCTGGAAGTTACCAGACAGGTCAAATTGTGACAGTTTTCCAGGGTTGGCGTTTTGGAGGGTCTGTTTCCTCCAGTGGTTGTGGAGTTGCTGCTTCTTACAGCTCCCAGAGTTCCCAGGCCGCTGGTTTTCAAATCTGTGCCAGAGATGGGGAGAGACAGATAGGGAAAAATGCTTAAAGTTCCATAAAACTTACTATTCTGTGAATCAGCTGTTTGTCTTGAATAAAGGTTATTGCAAGCTTTTGATTAACTGGATTCCATAGGGTTGAAAAAGATTTTTTTTTCTTTTGTCATTTGTTCTGGCTGCTTTTATGGAGGAACAAATTTTTTGGAAGTCCTTGCCGTGTTGGAACTACTTCTCCAGGAAGTGTTTGAATCTCATAGATCCATTTGGATAGAGTTGATATTTTTATAATACAGTTTATCTGTGAAAATGGAACGTCTTGCCAATTATTTAGCTCTTAAATATTTTTCAGTGAAGTTTTGCAATATTCTATGTATTGCCTTGCACATGTTTCATATTTTTTTGTATCTTAGATTGCTATTATAAATTTTTTAAATATGTTTTCTATTAGTTGACAGCACACAGCAATGAACTCCTTTTTTGTTCAATTATCCTTCCTGTAGCCAGCCATCTTGTTAACTTCTGTTCTTATTTTTAATAATTTCTCTGCCTCTTTTAAACATCCTCTGCAGACAGTCATAATCTATTAATAGTGACCTTTTAATTCATTTTTTTCTCAATGCCTTTTAAATATGCTATTGTTACCGCATTAATGACTGGGATTATTAATGCAGTGGATAAAAATGGTAACTTAGCCGGGTGTGGTGATATACGTTTTTAGTCCCAGCACTCGGGAGGCAGAGGCAGGCAGATCTCTGTGAGTTCAAGGCCAGCCTGGTCTACATAGTGAGTTCCAGGACAGCTTGGGCTATAAGGAGATCCTGCCTCAAAAACAACAACAAAAAAGTAAGTGTTATACCTTCTTGCTTGTGTCTGATTTATTTGTGTGTGAGGGTGGTGGTATATGCATGTAATGTGCACCTATGTGCATGTATGTGGAAGCCAGAGGAGAATGCCATGTGTCTTCCTCTGTCACTCTCTGCCTCATTATCTTGGGACAGGGTCTCTCACTTAGGCAGAAGCTCACTGTTCCAGCTAGTCTGACTGGCCAGTGATCTACTGAGATCTACCTTTCTCTGTCCCCCCAACTCTGGGGTTACAGGCTTTTGACATGTATCCTAAGGATTCAAATTTAGGTTCCTGTGCTTGCGCAGCAAGTGCTCTTACCCACTAAGCCATCTCCCCAGCCCCCTGATTGTTTTGATTTTGAATCCATATGTTTTGATTCCAAATTCACTGCTCTTGACAAATACTATAGTTCTTCAGTTTTTTCAAGGATGCTTTTATTGAGAGAAAATTCCCATCTTGGATAATTTACCCTCTTAATTGTGTGCAGTTCTGTAGTTTTTGTTATATTTAGACCTGTGTAGTCATTACCGAATCAACATTCTCAACTCCCCAAATAGAAATCCCATATCAATTAGTAGCCACGTCACTGCCCGTTTCCTTTGTACCTGTCCACTTCCACCCCTAAGTAAGTCCAACTGATGAGCTGACTTTCTGACTTTACAAATTTGTATGTTCTGAATATTTTATACAAATGGAATTCTACAATATGTAGTCTTTCTCAAGTAGCTTCATTATGTTACCTAGAATACATTGTAAGATTCATTTATGTTACAGTTTGTTCCCAAATTTAAAGAAGATGCTTCTAATGTCTTTACTTTTAATTTTTGTTGTTGTTATTGTTTTTGAGACAAGGCCTCACTGTGTAGCCCTGGCTGCCCTGGAACTCATATGTAGACCAGGCTGGCCTAAAATTTATAGAGCTCCACCTACCTCTGCCTTGCCAGGACCAGAACTAAAGGCCTGTGCCACCACACCCAGCTTTGTTTTGTTTTTGAGACAGAGTCTCTTGTAGCCTAGGCTGGCCTCAAACTCAAAGTACAGCTAAAGATGATCTTGAACTTCTGAACCACAGGCCTCTACCTCCCAAGTGCTGGGATTTCAAGTATATGGAGGATGCTGGGGCTTGAACCCAGGGCTTCAAGCATGCTAGGCAAACATTCTACCAACCCAGCTATTCCCCCACCCTACCCTAATGTCTTCTTATTAAATTGTTACAGGTACTTTTTTCGATGTCTTATTTGTGGTTAAGGAAATTCCATTGTTTTCTAAGAGGTTTTTGTTTTATAAATTGATAATTTTATCCATGCCTTCTTGGCATCCAGTCAGATAATTACATGGTATTTTCCCTTTTATACTGTTAATATGCTGAATGATACCACAGACTTTTCTCCTGTCAAATTACCCTTGCATTCCTGGGGTAAACCTGAGTAGTCACAGTGTGTAATTGCTTTTGTTTTTCTAGTATCTTTGCATATAGATAAACAAATAAGCTTGGCTTGCAATTTTCTCTTCTTCATTATCTTTGCCTAGTTTAAATATCAAGATTATGGGGCCCTAATAAAACAGCTGGAGACCTTTCCTTCCCTTCATTATCTAGAAGGGATATGGACATAACTGAATTGATTGGTTTCTTGGAAGTTTGGTAGAACTCATCTGTAAAATGATCTAGGCCATTAAAAAAATTTAATTACTATGAAAGTTTATATGTTTTGAGTCAAAGTCTCTGCCCCAGGCTGGACTCAAACTCCCTGTGAAGCAAAGGATGATCTTGAACTTCTGATTCTCCTGCCTCCACCTCTTGAGTTCTGAGATTACAGGCAGGAGCCACCACATCCTGTTTATGTAGTGCTGGAGATGGAACCTGGGACTTCTGGCTAGTCAGTCACTCACATTAGCAACTGAGCTACATCCCCAGCACCATACTTTGGAATTTTAAGCAACTCACATAGGCATATTCTATTTCTTCTTAGTCCCGCATTTTTATTCTACCCCCTTCCCACACACCCACAAATCCCATTTCATTTAAATTTTGAATCAAAAATCATTGTGGTAAATCACAATGCTGTTATTATTTTCATAACCTCCAATGTATCTGTAGTTGTTTCTTTTTTGTTGAGAATTTCATACATGCATATAATGTGTTTTGATCAAATGTACTCCCCCATTCCCTCTCCCCTACCCTCTACTACTTTTCCCTCCCAACTTCCTGTACTCTTTTTATTTCTTTTGAAACCCATGGAGTCCACTTAATGCTGCCAGTTTTGTCCATAGCTGTAGAGCTGTCTACTGGAGTGTGGACTGTCTCTCAGGGCCTGCATCTCTGAAGGAAACCTATTCTTCCTCTCCCCACAGCCATTAACTGCTAACAGTTTCTCAGCCAGGAGTGTGGCTTCATGAGCCCCTCCTCCATCCGCTGCCTTGTGGGTGCTGGGATTCGAACCCGGGTCTTCTACAAGAACAACCAGTGTTCTTAACTGCTGAGCCATCTCTCCAGCCCCTGATTTGGGGTCTTATATTATTATTTTTATTTTATGTGTATGAGTGTATTGCCTGCATGTATGTGGGTTCTGGGAACAGAACAGGGTCCTCTGGAAGAGCAGCCAGTGCGCTTAACTACTGAGCCATCTCTCCAGCCCCTGGGGTCTTATTTTTATTACCTTCATTTTCGTTTTTTAATTAAAAAATTTACACTTATTTATTTATTTGGTGGGGGGCATGTGCCATGGTTCATGTATGGCGGTCAGAGGATACTACCATATAGGTCCCAGGGATTGAACTCAGGTGGTTAGGGTTAGAGGCAAGTATCCTTCCTTACTGAGTCATCTCGAAGGCCGCCCCTCCCTTCACTGTTTTTGAGACAGGGTCTCCCTGTAGTCACAGCTGGCCTAGAACTCTCTATGACCTCAATCTCACAGAGATCTGCCTGCCTCTACCTCCGAAGTGGGGGGATTAAAGACTTGTGCCACCATGCCTGACTTTACTTTTCTGTTTTCAGATGTGCTAAGGATTGAACCTAGGGCCTTGGGCAAGCTATATACATGTTCTACCACTCAGCTGCATTCTGGCCCTATTATAGCCTTTTCTCAAGGTGGGAGCTTAGACCACTTTATTGCATCCCACAGTCTTGATATGGAATATTTTCTTTATCATTCAGTTGAAAGTATTTTTAAAATTTCCATTGAGTTTTTAAAATCTCTTTGACCCAGATGCTATTTGTAGGTGTCCAGTTTTATAGTACTTTGAAACTTTCTGTTTTTGTTTTTGACATATAATTTAACTGTACTGTGGTCAGAAAATGTAGTCTGCATGACATCAATTCTTTGAAACGTTTTGGGATTTTCTTTGTGACCTTGCACATGATTAATTTCAGTGAATGTTCTGTGTATATGTTTGAGAAGAATGATTTTCTAACTATTGGCTGCAGTGTTCTATGCAAATATGTTCATCTAATTCAGTTTAATTTTTAAAAATCTAATCTATAGCTTTATTAAAGTTTATTTTTTTTAAAAAAAGCAGGATTTCATTATATAACCTGGGCTGACCTGGAATTCACTCTGTAGATCAGGCTGGCCTGGAACTCACAGAGATCTGCATGTCTCTGCCTCCGAAGTGCTGGGACTACAGACATGCACCACCACCCCTGACAAAGTATATCTTTTGGAGAATTAATAATTCAGAGATGTTTATTGAAATCATACACAATGATAGTGAAGTTAATTTCCCAATGTAGGGCTATTAATTATTGTTTTATATCTAGCATCATGGCAGTGGGTGCAGATAGAAGAAGAAGCTGCTCATTTAATGGTGGACAGGAAACAGAGAGTAAGGAAGGGACTGGGGACCAGGGGAACCTTGAAAGCCATTCCCCCACTGCCCATCTTCTTCCAGCTAGGCTCTACCTTTTACGGTTTCTAGAACTTCCCAAAATAATGCCACCAACTGGGGACCATATGTTTAACACATGAGCCTGTGGGGGAACATTCCTATTCAAACCATAGCACTTAGCTGTCTGAATCTGAAACTGACATTGTTTTGTGGCTGATCACTGAAATCCTCACCATGAACTGAACGCTGTAACAGCTGCCCCTTGAGTTTAGGTGTTGTTTCTTTACGGAATCCATGTCTGAATCTAGGACAGACAATTTCGATGCCTGGTTTGCCCAGTCCTGGCAGCATTTCTTACTCAGGCTTGGCACTTCAGTTCTACTTTCTCTTTCACTTGGCAGGGCAGCCACACTTGCTGCAGGTTGGCTTCTGAAGGTGGCAGGCCGAAGAGCCACAGCAGTGGCACAGTGTGTGCTCTTACTGCAACGCTTTCCAAACAATGGCTCTGCTTTGTTCATTTTGCTCCTGCTGCTGAGTCCAAAGAGCGGTCCATTACACTTTTAAAAATTATTTATTTATTTATGTAATTATTTGTTTTTTGTGTATGTGTTTTGCTAGCATGTATATTAAGTACGTCTGGGCATGCAATGCCCACAGAGGCCAGAAGAGGGTGTCAGATCCCCTGGAACTGTAGTTATGAAAAGTTGCTACCATCGTGTGAATACTGGGAACAGAACCTGGGTCCTCTGGAAGAGCAGCCAGTGCTCTTAACCACTGTACCATCTCTCCAGACCCTATATTACTCTTTTAACATCAGAACTGCAGCACTTTCCCTCCTTCCCTCCTCTCTCTGCCGCCCCTCCTTCCCCTCCTCCCTTTCATCCCCTCCTCCCCTTCATCCCCTCCCTCCCTCCCCTCCTTCCTCCCTTCCTTCCTCTCTTCCTTCCTTCTTTAATTCCTTCTGAGACATAGACTTGCTCTGTAGCCCCAGGCTGGTCACAAACCTAAGATCCTCCTACCTCAACCTCCTTTGTGTTAATTATAGACATATGCCACTGTGCCTGCTACTAAAGCGCTTAAATTCTGAGGCTTTCTAGAACATTTTCATCTCACATGGCAACTTCTGCCTCATTTCTAAGACTTGGAGAAAGTTTCTTGATTATTACACAATTATTTTCATGATGAAGTGTAAAATTATTTTGTCACTTTGTCTCCCTGTCCTAGTTTGCTTTCTATTGCTGTGATGAAACACTAACCAAAACCAGCTTGGGGAGGAAAGGGTTTATTTGACTTACATGTCTTAATCACAGTTCATTCTTGAGGGAAGCCAGGGCTGGAGCTCAAACAAGGCAGGAACTTGGAAGCAGGAACTGAAGAATGGACCGTGGAGGAACTCTGTTTACTGTCTTGTCCCTCTGGCCAGTGCTCAGCCTACTTTCTCATACAACCCAGGACTACCTGCCCAGGGGTGGCACCACCCACAGAGGTCTGCCTCCCCCCATCATTCAATAATCAAGAAAATGCCTCACAGTCTAATCCAACAGAGACAATTCTCCAACAGGTGTGTCAGGTTGACACCTAAAACTATCTGGCCCTTTCCCCTAAATCCTTATTTGGCTTTAAGTGAATTTGAGAAAGAATAGACATATTTCATAATATCACTTTCCATTTCAGTATTAGATGTCTTTTTCTACTTTTCAAGACTTCTGTCACAGTTTATAATAAAACTTAGAGGTATTTGTTTGTTTCTTTGTGACAAGGTCTTACCATATCATCCTGCTGGCCTGGAGCTCACTATATAGGCCAGGTTGCCTTGAATTAAAAGAGATCCACTTGCCTCTGCCTCCTGAGTGTTTTTGTTTTTTGAGACAGTTTCATGCATCCCATTCTTCAGTTACAGAGTGAGTTCAAGGTCAGCCTGGGAAACTTAGTGAGACCTTATCGAGAAGAGGAAAGGAAGGAGGGTGGCAAAGAGGGAGGGAAGAAGGGAGGAATGAAGGGAGGGCCAGAGGGAGCGCAATATGAGCATATAGCACAATAATACAGCATTCATCTAGCAGACACCAGGCTCTAGGTTCAATTCCCAGTACCACATACACACATACACAAATACAATTCAGTACCTTTTAATATAATCTGAATCATGTAACCACTACCACAGTCAACTTTTGAACATTTTCAACTCCTACAAAAGAAATCACACACATATAAATGGAATCATACAATGTGACCTTTTAAACTGATTGCTTTCACTTACAACAGTGCAGCACATATCATGACTTCATTTTTCGTTAGGCCAAATAATATCCATTGTATGAATACACATTTTATTTATCCACTCATCAGTTGATGGACACGAGTTTTATTTCTGCTTTTTGGCTATAATGATTAGTTCTGTTATGAATATTCATGTGTAAGGTTTCATTTGGATATAGGTTTTCATTTCTCTTGAGTATATACCTAGTAATAAAATAGTTGGGTCCTATGTTTGACATTTGGAGAGATTGCCAGACTGTTTTCCAAAGTGACTGTGTCATTTTACATTCCCACCAGCAATGTATATCTGAGGGTTCTAACTTTTCACATCCTTGTCAACACTTGTTAGTATCTGCTTTTTGATAATACTGAGTAATAGTTTATTGTGGTTTTGATTTGTAGTTCTCTGATGATGTTGGGCATATTTTTCACATGCTTGGCCATTTGTATATCTTCTTTGGAGAAATGTCTTTTTGGATCCTTTGCCCATTCTTAAATTACTTATTGAATTTTAGGAGCCCTTGATCTATTCCAGATTCAAATACCTCCTTATAGCATCATTTACAACTTTTTTTTTTTTTTCATTCCAGACATGACAGTACATGCCTTTAATCCCAGCACTGAGGAGGTTGAAGTAGGCAGATCTCTGAGTTCAAGACCAGCTTGGTCTACAAAGCAGTTCTAGACCAATCAGGACTACATAGAAAGCCCATCTTAAATTATTTTTCCTCCCATTCTTTACCTTTTCCATTTCTCATGGTGTTCTTGAAGCACACGTTTTAATTATTCATGATGTCTACTTTATTTTTATCTTTTATTGCTTGTGTTGTTGATAATTTCTTTTCTTTCTTTCTTTTTTGGTCTTTTTGAGACAGGGTCTCCCTGTAGCTCCAGCTGGCCTGGAACTTGTTATGTAGACCAGGCTGGCCTTGAACTCACAGAGATCCTCCTGCCTCTGCCTCCCCAAGTGCTGGAACTAAAGGCATGCACCACCACGCCCAGCTAATTTCTAAGAAACTGTAAGCCAAGGTATCAAACATTTACACCCATGTTTTCTTCTATGAGTTTTGTGGTTTTAGCTTTGGTATTTAAGTCTATGAACTATTTTGAATTGAGTTTTGCATGTGATGTGTGACAGGGATTCAGTTTCATTGTTTTGCATATGGATATTCAGTGGTATTATCTTTTCCACAAATAGTCAGCACTATTTGTGGAAAAGACAATTCTTTCCCCCTTTCTAATCCTCTTGGCACTCCTGTCAAAAAGGAATTGGCTGTGAAGGTGAGGCTTTAGGTGTTGACTCTCATCTTTTTTCTCTATCTGTGTCACCCTGCCAGGACCTCAACATCTTGATTGCTGTAGCTTTCTGCTGTATCTTGGAATCAGGAAATGTGAGACCTCCAACCTTTCACCTTTTTTTTTAGGATTGTTTTGGCTATTCTGTGTCCCTTGACTTTTTTTTTTTTTTTAATTCCCAGGCATGTTTGTTACTGGGGTGAATAAGCTCTGTTTTTTCTGCTCTGCTCTGTGTTCTATTTGGCTATTGCTGGGGTATAGAGAGTTGCTGAATTCCATATGTTCATTTCATATCCAGCTACTTTACTGAATTCTCTTATTAGTTTCAAACATTTTTCAACCCATTAGTTGAGGTTTCTTAGGTAGGAAATCATCTGTATCATTTGTATTAGTGATAAGCTTGACTTTTACTTTCATCCCAGATTGATGCCGCTTACTGTTTTCTTCTCATTGTTTTCCCTCGAATTTCAGAACAGTGTTGAAATTATTCAGTTATAAAGACCTTTGTTTTCTTCCTTGTTTTCTTAAGAATACTTTCAATATTAAAGACCATATCTGTTATTCATTCCTCATCATCATTAGGTAGAAAACTGTGGTTTGATTGAGATTGATTAGATATCATTTGTCATGTCACCAAAGTCACCTTGTATTCCTAGTTACTGAGTTCTCATCAGCGGACAGCTTATCAGGGTAATTACATTGTTTAGTCTCCTGAGTCCTATTCATGTGATGAACAACATTAATAAACTTTAACATTGATTCCTCCTTTCATAAACTAATTGTCTCCCCTCCAGTGGGAACAAATTAGCTCACATTAACAGAAATGGCTCACGTTGCAGTGGCACGTGGTCCCACCTGTATAATATAAAACAGATGTCACAAACTGAATACCAGTTGGTCGTAGCTGGTTGGTTTACAAGGAAAAGGTTTTAAAATACTGTTTTGAATTAGTTGTTAGCATTTAAACATTAAGAAATTTCGGATAGGAATTCCAATTTCTTCTTTGTCTTTAAAAATCCTAAAATCTGAACATGCAGTCCCTGCATTTCTGCAAGGTCACCATGGGCTGAGGCTGGGCCCCAGGGGTCCTCTTTAGAGGTCTCGTCATTTACCTCATTAGCATTCTATCTGTACCCTATTGTCTCTATATCCAATTGTTTTCCAGACATCAGGGTCAAGGGTCACTTAGCAGTTTTTGTATTTGTGCAATTGCTTTGCTTATAATGAAATTAGGTGAAAGTGAAATATTTCTTGTAATCACGTCTCTAGAAAATGTAGAGAAAATAAAAGAGACCACAAAGGCTATTCGAATCAAGGGAAACAGGCGAAGCACACATACTTTTTGGTGGAAGTGAAGAATATTCCTATAGGGTTAATGTACAAAGCGTGCCTGGAATCAGATATAAGGCACCACCAGGAAAAACATTACAGGAAGAATATGAAAAAGTCGTATGGGGAAAGGAGACTTTATTCATCTGGGACACACACACACACGTATACACACACATACAGGACTGAAATTTCTACAAGGTTCATTTCAAGAGAAGTTAGAATATAAACAATGCTGTTTCCAAATGTCAGGACACATTAAGGAAACCCCATTTCATCGTTCTGTCCCTGACTCTGACCTACCTCACTTGTGGAGATATTTACGTTTCTGATCTATGCTCAGGTCTTTCCACTTCCTTCAAAGCTTCCTCAGTTATTACTGAGCAGTCTCCTAGCAGTTGACTGTGCTGGGGTCAGCCTCCATGAGTACCCCAGGGTACAAGGCTTTACTATTTCAAAGTGGCATTTTTTCCTCATGTCTAAGAGGCCAGAGCCAGGGCATGTTCCTCCCCAACCATCTTGGGCCATTGCTCTGCAGTGCCCCAACTCTCAGTGACCCTAATGGAAACATATCTTTTTCTTCCCCTGAAACTCTTTCCCCATAAGGTTCCGAGGTCAGCCTGTGAAGCTGACCTGAGATAGGAGTCATAGCCCCATTGGAAGTAAACCAAGGGACTGACTGGGGAGGGACAGCGGTACAGTTTGATCCACATCCATCAACTCCTCAGTGTTCAATTTAAATTTTAAAATGGAGACATACTGGTCAGGCCCCAAGCCTCTCCTGTGTTGATCCTTTCAATCTCTTATTTCTCATCACATACCCCAGGGCCACCCATAACGCCTTCATTGCAGGCCCAGACTTTCAGTCAGACCAATGTGCATAGTGGTGGTTTGTGAGACAATAGTCCACTTGAGACATCAGACATGTCTGCATCCTCTTCGGCTCATTCAGGATGTGAGCATTCCTTATACAAATTTTGTTACAACACATTCTTTTTAAAGATTTATTTATTGAGATAGGGTCAAATGGAGCCCAGGCTGTCTACAAACCTGAAATGTAGCTGGGGATCTTGAACTTCTGATCCTCCGCCTCTACCTCTCAAGTGCTAGGATCACAAGTGTGTAACACCCATGCCTGGAGTATGGGTTGCTGGAGGGAACCAAACCCAGGGCTTCATGCATGCTAGGCAAGCACTCTGCCAGCTGCTGAGTTACATCCCCAACTCCACATTACTATTTTAATTTAAGGCTGGATACAACATATATATATGAATGACAGGGTCTCTCACTATGTAGCCCTAGTTGGCCTGGAACTTATAGAACTCCACCTGCCTCTGCCTCCTTCAAGTGCTGGAATTAAAAGCATGTGCCCCAACACCCAGCCCCACTTATTATTTTTTTGGTGTGTGTGTGTGTGTGTGTGTGTGTGTGTGTGTATTGCCTGTACGTGTGTTAGTGCACCCGTGTTGTGCAATGCTTGTGGAGGTCAGAAGAGAATATCAGATCCCCTAGAACTGGAGGTATAGACAGTTGTTAGTCACCATGTGGGTGCTAGGAATCGAACCCAGGTCCTCTGCAAGAGCAGCCAGTGCTCTTAACTGCTGAGTCATCTCTCCAGCCCCCCACTTGTTTTATATTAGATTTTGTATCTCTGTCATAGAGAATCCATCTGCAGTTCACTGTTTAGGCTTTAGTATGAGGTTAAAATGAGAAGTTTTTCAACAGTTTGTAAGATTTGCAAATTTCAATTTTTTGCTTCTAAGGGTCAGTTTATATTTTGAAAATGTACGGACAAAAAATAAACTATAAACATAAAGCTCTCACCTAGCTCCCCCCAAATATCAGTATTGCACATAATACATGATTATTGAAATTAGGATTAGTATGGATACAAGAGGCTTTTTGTTTTTTTGTTTTTTGTTTTTTGGTTTTTTTTTTTTTGAGATGGGGTCTTGCTATATAGTCCAGGATAGCCTTGAACTCATCATTTTTCTGTCTTGGTCTCCTGAATGTTGGGATTACCTGCATAAATCACTATGCCCACTGGATATAATACTGTTAACTGATGGATGGACTTTATTCAAATTTTGCCAGTGATCCTACTAAATATCTTCTTGGGTCTAGAATTCGTCAGAATCTCTCATTCCACTTAAATGTTGTATGACAATATGTTCCTTAATCTTTTTTTAAAGATTTGTTTATATTTACTTTATGTATATAAGTGTTTGCCTATATGTCTGTATGTATATATGTGTACCAAGTGCATGCCTGGTGACCTCAGAGGCCCAGATGCCCTCAGAGTTTCAGATCTCCGGGAACTGTAGTTACAAGCAGTTGTTAGCTGCCTATGTGGGTGCTGGGCACTGAACTCAGAGCCTCTGCAAGAGTAACAGATGCTCCTAACCCCTGGGCCATCTCTTTAGCCCCATACCCCCGGATCTTTGTGTGACTGAACCTTGATACTGGTGAATATTTCATAAAATGACTCTCATTTTGGGTTAGTCTGATTTTTTTTTATGGTTAGCTTAAAGCAAAAAATTTTAGTCAAGAACACTACAGAAACAATATGCCTTTCTTGGTGTCTGAATCACAAATCTTCTATGATGATGTCAACTTTGTTCAGTTGGCTTAGGGTGTGCCTACTTGGTTCTCCACTGTAAAGTTTCTATTTTCCCTCTGTAACTGTTAAGCATCTGATGGGGAACTACTTGACTAAGCAAATATTCTATTTCTCTTAGTCCCTTTAGGCTGCAATAATAAAAATAACCATAAACTGAGTGGCTGGTAAATAACAGACATTTATTTTTCACAGTTCTGGTACCTAGGAAATTCAAGATCAAAGTGCTAGCAGACTCAGCAACTGGTACAGGCCTGTTCCTCACAGACTGGGTCTTCTATGGGTCCTCACATGTGGGGTGATCAAGTTTCCATGGGCATCTTTTATAAGAGAAGGAACCTAGCCGGGCATGGTGGTGCACGCCTTTAATCCCAGCACTCAGGAGGCAGAGGCAGACGGATCTCTGTGAGTTCAAGGCCAGCCTGGTCCACATAGTGAATTCCAGGACAGCTGGGGCTACAGGGAGACCTTGTCTCAAAAAGACCAAAAAAAAAAAAAAAAAAAAGAGAGGAGGAACCTGTATGGCTGAAGTATATCTGCAAATACCATCACATTGGAGGTTTCCATTTTGTTATAGGAATTTAGGGGGAAATGGAGGCCACTTATCATCATATGTTGGCCTACTGCATTTAGTAGCCACTGCTGATTCTTGCTGCTTGTGTGTGTGTGTGTGTGTGTGTGTGCGCACGCGCGCGTCTGTGTCTGTGTCTGTGTGTCTCTGTGCGTGTGTATATATGTATATATCAGTGCAGGCATACATGTGCCACAGTGCGTGTGATGTGTCTATATGAGTGCGGGAGTGCATGTGCTGTGGGGTGCATGTGGAGGTCAGAGGACAACTTCCAGGAGTTGACTTTCTCCTTCCACTATGGGTTCTGGAGATCAAGCTCAGGTCATCAGGCATGTTAGGCAAGTGCTTTTTACCTGCTGAACCGTCTGGTTGGACCCTACTGATAATTTC
>NW_008357929.1:6981428-7014570 GCF_000622305.1 Nannospalax galili
AGATGGTTCGTAGCTGCCATGTGGGTGCTGGGAATCAACCCAGGTCCTCTGCAAGAGCAGTCAGTGCTCTTAACTGCTGAGCCGTCTCTCCAGCCCCAACTATCAAAAATGCATATGAAATATTTTAATTTTTTTCTTTTTGTGGAAATGTAGTTTACAGGACACTGAATTTTCACTCATCACGTTCCTTTCTTTTGGAAGTCTGGATTTTTTGTGTTTCTCTGTTTACCTGCCTTGACTGGGAATCAGGATTTATCCAGGAATAGCTTTTTTTTGTTTTTTTAAGACAGGGTCTCCCTGTGGCTCCAGCTGTCCTGGAACTCACTATGTAGACCAGGCTGGCTCTGCCTCCTGAGTGCTGGGATTAAAGGTGTGGGTCACCACACACCAGCCAGGAATAGCATTTGAAGTAGTCAGTCAACTGTTATGAATACACCGTAAATAATCAGTGAGGTAAACAAGTAGGGAGAGGCAATCTAAACAGAGATACCAGAGTGAGGAAGGGTGTGGAGGTAAGATACCCAGTGAGTACTTTGTTTTCCTCCTGTTTTGAGTACTGATATATGATTTACAAGAATTTACGAGAATTTGTAGCTTATAATTTTTTAAATTTATTTTTATGTATATGTGGTGATTTATTTTGTTTCTTTGTTTGCTTGTTTGTTTGGTTTTTTGAAACAGGGTCTCCCTGCAGCCCCAGCTGGCCTGGAACTAGCTATGTAAACCAGGCTGGCCTCGATCTCAGAGATCCTCCTGCCTCTGCCTCCAAAGGACTGAGATTAAAGGTGTGCACCACCACACCCACCTATATGTGTGTTTTGTAATGATTGTGTGTATGTAAATGCACCATTTGGATGTAATACCCTCAGAGGTCAGAAGTAGGCATCAGAGCCCCTGGAACTGGAGTTACAGATGGTTGTTAGCCACCATGTGGGAACTGAACATGGGTCCTCTGCAAGAGTAGCCAGTGCTCTTAACTGCAGAGTCATTTCTCCAGCCCTTAGAGGATTTACAGCCTCTAAGAAAACATCTGTGGCTGGGTGTGGTGGCACATACCTTTAATCCCAGTGCGGGTGAGGCAGAGGTAGGTGGATCTCTGTGTATTCAAAGCCAGCCTAGTATACATAGTGAGTTCCAGGTCAGCCAGAGCTACACAATGAGATCCTGTCTCAGAAAAAAAAGAAAAGGAAACAACAGCTATAGTTGGGATGTGGATTATATCCAGAGTTCTAGGTTGGAAGTTTTGTCCCCTGTCAGGGGCTGTTAAGAGGTGGAGTCTATTGGGAAGAAATTAGGCCATGAGGTACCTTTTCACTGATGTTGAGGTACAGAAGCCGTGCAGTAGCACTAGAATTACAGACTTTCAGCTTGAGAGAAGTCTGGGCTACAGTTCTGAATGGGATCAATGAGTGGATGAAATTGCTCTGGAAGAAGAGAGGCAGTCTTATTTGTAAAACCTCAGTCATTCCAATACCAAAGGGAAGATGAAGAAAAAAAGCCAGAAAGAGAAGTCAGAAATAGTGGTCACAGGTGAAGGAGGTTCAGCCAAGGGGGAATTTCCTCAGAAAGGTAGTAAGGTTCAAAACTGAGCACACTGGATTTGGCATTTGAGGTTTTCCTGGTGACCTTCTTTAGAGCATTGTGGAATAACTGTAAGATGGGGAAGTCAAGACAGAGTAGGCTTCTCTTTGAAAATACGAGGCAGCAAAATGGAAAGGAACAGTTACAAACAGGCATTTTTAAAAATTCATTTATTTTTATTTTATGTATATGAGTATTTTGCCTGCATGTATGTAGATGCACCACATGCATGCAATACCTTCAGAGATCAGAAGAGGATGCTGGGTCCCCTGGAACTGGCCTTACAGAAGGTTGTTAACCTCCATGTGAATGCAAGGAACTAAACCCAGGTTCTCTGCAAGAGAAGCCAGTGCTCTCACCCACTGAGCCATCTTTCTAGCCCCACAGACATATTTTTAAAGGAGGCTACAAAAGAGCTGTACAAAGTGGCTGATATGCAATTAGGTGCCATTGAGTGACAGAGACACCCTTGGGGGTCTTCCCAGCTCCTTTGGGGAAAGTTTTTGGTGGCTGTCATTCTAATGTCTGGTCAGAAGATGCCCGATGTTCTTGAGGTCTAGCTGGAGGTGAATCCTGCAGGGACATGGACACATCCCAGTATTGGAGGGGAATAATTTCAAGCTCAACCTCTGGGTCACAGCTGCTAGTGGAGAGGGAGTATCATCTCAGAGGGGAGCAGGATGGGACTGAGTTGGCTTCCCAGCTCCCTGAGAATCACCTGGAGTGAGAAACTGTTTCAGCTTACTGTCTTTCAGCTTTAGGAGCTTTAGGAAGCCGTCAAGCACCCCATAATTTCTCTAGCACTTTATTTCCCTTTAAAAGTGCTCTCCTCCAGCCTTTCCATCTGGCACATAGTGTCTTCATTCTTGCCCAGTCCTTTCTTGTTTCCAGAGTGCTTCCCTCAGTCCCCAGTGGGCTGTTTCCATTGTCCCTCTCCTCCTCTTCCTCCACATGTCAGCATTTTCCTGGTTGACCAAATAGTGACTTGGGAGACAGTGTGAACCCCAGTACTCAGGGTTGGGCTCTCCTTGTGTAAACGGGTGCTGGGCAGAGTCCACACTGGAGAGGCATGCTGGAGGCATTGAGACCCTTCCAATTTTTAAGTACTGTGCCAGCCCAAAGGGTACTTTCTGTTTCTGCCCATTTGGGGAAGTTGCTTTTTCTTGGTATTTAGGGAGTCAGGAAAAGACAAGTTATTGATGTTAACATTGCTGAGCTTCAGGTGGGGCTGTGGCTTTTGACCGACAATAACGTATGACGTTGTGGTTGGTATTGGATGCCTATACTTACTCCTGGCTTCGAAGGTGGGACCCCGTGGAAAAGACAGGTGACTCTGGCACCGTGAAGCGATGGTGAAAAAGTCGAACCAGAGGCTGGGGAAACAGTGCTGAAAATCTGCATTGGCTGGAAATTTCTAGGACGGTTCCTGCAGAAAGGGGAGAGGAGTCAGAGTGCCCCTCAGCACAGCAGGGGTGCAGGCCTTTAAAGGGTTAAGAGCACCCGAAGAAAATAGAAGTAGTAGGAGGAAGTGGGGCTCTGGGTCGCAATGCTAGAAGGAAGCAGGTCGTGGAGCTTCCTCTTTCTCCTCCTTCCCCGAAGCCCCCACCCACCCCCCTGCGCGCTGCAAAACGCTCTTCCGCCCCACCCCCACCTCACCTTACTCCTGGGGGCCGCGGTGCTCCGTGCTAGTACAGCAGCCAGGGCCTGTGCCTACCGAGGGCAGGCGGGACTCCAGACGCGCGTGGCTTCTCAGATATCCAAACACTCGAGTTCTGGGATGCCTGGGCCGAGAGGCACCTGTGTGACACATCCCAACCACCAGGGGTCCGAAGAAGCCTGTCTGGGGACTAGCTCCGCCTAGACCCCGCCCCCACGAAGCCACGCCCCACAAAGGCACCGCCCCCAGGCTGGCGGAGACCTGGCAGATGCTGGGACTTGCTGCCTGGCACCAGCCACTGTGGGGTGGTCCGGAGCCTCACCCCAACTGCAGGGAGTCGCCGCTGGAGAGGGGCTCGGCGCCCGGTGGGGACTGCAGGTGTGTGGCTGGGCAGCCGGGAGGGTGCTGAGGGCATGAGTGGGAGCTCAGAGCAGGATGAGAACCTTCGCGGAGCAATGTGCCCCGACAGCCGCCACTGCAGCGGGGAGGCAGGACAGTCCGACGTCTTCCAGTTCCGTGGGACCCCTGGGCCTCAAACCCTGGTGGCAGACCCGGAGACTGAATGGGCGTCCCGGACCGTTCATCATAATCTACACAAATATGCGTCCGAGTGTGTACGCAGCCTCCTGCTGGGTCACAAGCCACCCTGTGCCCTAGAGTAAAGGAACGTGCGGTCCTCTGGCTCACAACTCTTGGGGAGCGTGAGCAGCAGGAGACCTTGGCCATCAGGACCTAGGGTTGTCCTCCGTCAAACATCAGACTGCCCCTTGTTAGTGATTGTGGGCCCTGAGAGAGCGGCTGCTGTTGTAGAGAATTGCATGTCACTGTTAGAGGATCAATGTTTACACGCTAGGACCCACGTGTGTGAGTGAGTTTGTGTCTGTGTGTGTGCATACACACGTGTTTGCACATCCACATGAGCGCTGGCCCATCCCAGGGGTGTGTGTGTGTGTGTGTGTGTGTGTGTGTGCAAGTTCAGGACAGTAGGAGGAAGGAGGTTGTTCAGAGGGAAAAGGAAGGTGAGATGAAAGCAGCAGGATGTGGTATGAAGTGAGTTACATCTCCTGCAGCTAGGAGGGGTGGGTTTTGGCAAAATGAGGGCTCTTTTCTGAATCGACATCTCTTCTTCCCTTTGGGTGCTCTGTCTGTGCTGTGGACTACCTGGTAAGGCTGGGTCCCCAGGGCTGAGCTGTGTTCTTGGCCTTCCTGTTGAAGCACAGATTCTCTGGGCTCCAGCTCATCACGTTCCAAGGGTGACATCTAGAATCAGAACTTTTCAATTTTTTGATAAGCTCCAGCAGTGTAAATGCTGGAATAGACACCTGATTCCAGCCAGGTCCTGGAGTGTGACATCCAGCATCTTACTACCCCTCTGCCTGCCTCAGTTGCCTTATCTGGCTTGCCTCAGTCTCCTTATCTGTAAAATGGGCTCTATACTACTGATCCACAGGGCCATGTGGGAAATGAAGGAGACAGATTTGGTGAGAGCTACACATTGGAGATAGTCTGCACATGTTTTTCACAAGCTTCCTAGCATCCCCAGGGCAGGCGCAGTGGTGTAGGCTTATCCACAAGCCCATAGAAGACCTTTGTCTACAGAAGCTTACCCTAACCAAGGGACTGAACTGGCCTGCTCTGTGGGACCACTGTGATTCAGAAGATCTTCTGGGCTTCAACTGGTGAGTTGAAATCCTAAATTTATAAAGAGATGAAGCTTCTAGAAGGGCTTGATAGGATGATCCACCAGCTAGTCAAGAAAGAGATACTTGGCTGGGTGTGGTGATGCACACCTTTAATCCCAGCATTCGGGAGGCAGAGGCAGGCGGATGTGTGAGATCAAGGCCAGCCTGGTCTACACAGCGAGTTCCATTCTGATGGTATCTAGTTTTAAAGACAATCTTTGCAAAAAATATTGCCTGCCCTGTAAATATAGCACATCAGATGTGATTGAGTAACTTCGTGAGAATTTGATGAGTTGGTTGTAGCCTGCTCTTCTCTTTTGTACCACGGGTCTGCTTGGGACACATTTTCTGCCTTTTCTCTTTGTCTATCTTGGTGACTTTTCCCTTTGGCTGTGGTTCTGTGGTGTTAGATGCTGCACTAAGTGCTTCATGTCCTTCCATCTTTACGTCCACACTCTGAGATGGCTGCAGCTATACTCCTATTTTATAGATGAGGAAATGGATTGGGGGGCTGAGGCCACTCAGCCAGGAGTGCTGGAGCTGAGCTGACTCTGGACTTACTCTTGACCAGAGATGAGTAAGCACCAGTGGCAGTACGTGTGTGCCTGGGGTTGCCAAGTGCATGCCTTGTACTTCTGAGGCATAGATCATAGTCATCTACAATTTTTGTCTATTTGCTTCTTGACTGGCACCTTGTTTCTGGATAATTGAGATTATGTGTTTGGTGACTTCTGGATGATCAAGGATAGATGTCACAAGGTACAAGGACTGGCGGGATGACAAATGGGGAAAGTGGATAATCTTCATAGCACAGAGCATGCATCTCCTAACTCCATTAGTTGGGTCCCAAATTCTGACCATTGGAGCTTGGCCTCAGTGGGCCTCCCTCATATAGATGCTAGCCTGTTGCTGTGGTGATGGAAGATAACAAATCTGAATGAGTTGCTGTTCAGCTGAAAGCCTGCAGAGCTTCCCTTGTCTTCCACTTGGGACTGTGTCTGTTAGCATGAGTATCAAGACTTCCTGCCACCCAGCCCAGGTCTAGCCTCCTGCTTCCTCTTACGAAGCTTAGGTGAATCTTGGCTTTGAAGGTGCTGATCCATCTCCCCAGATTGCCCTTCTTTCTCCACCTGCCTCGTTCCTTCAATACCTACTTCAAGCTCCATCTTCTAATGTCCTCCCCAACCTCCCCTCTCACCCTGTAACACTAAGCTACTGTCCTCTATGGCTTCCTGACACAGCATCAAGTACCCTGGCCCACAGGGACCAACATAACTATGGCGTGCTTATGGTCAGCATAGCTTCAAGATGTCGCCCTGAATCTCCCTGGAATATCACAGGCAAGAAGACCTTCCATGAAACTGCCTAGATGCAGGATGGTGTAGGGGCAGCAGGGTGGGGTCCCCAGGGACTTGTGCTTTTCATTTTCATGTCCTTTAGAGTCCTGTTGCTGTGTTGACCTAGGCAAATGAGCTCGTGTGGTTTCCTCATGGGGGCAGGGCCAGGGTGTAAGCGCTGAAGGTGGATTCTAGCCTCTGCCTCCCGCTCCTTGCTCCTCCACTCCTAGCCATGTAGCCTTGATCACAGTTGGGTGCCTCCGTGAGCATTGTTTTCCCTGTCTATATAACAGTAGCGTGGCACTTGATTCTGCCTGACCTCCCATGTTCAGCTCATGTGCTCAGCACTTTTCTGTAGAACATTTTCAGTGTGCAGTCCTGGGCCAGGCTCAGAGGACACTGGATGACACTAAATAACAGATATCTCATAACAGAGATGCCAATCTAGTAGTTCAAGACACTCAGCATATAGATCACCTAATAATTTATAAGTGTGACAGTTACAGGATGCTGTGAGAGTATGGGAAAAGGGCTTGATACATTTTGGGGTTATGCAAGATATCCTATTTAGCTTAAGACCTTAGAGGATATGAAGTAAAGGAAAATAAACTGGGCATGGTAATACATGCCTTTAATCCTAGCACTTGGGAGGCAGAAGCAGGAAGGTCTCTGTGAGTTCAAGGCCAGTCTGGTCTACATGGCCAGTTCCAGGCCAACCAGGGCTACATAGTGAGGACCTGTCTTAAAAAAAAAGAAAGGAAGGAAGGAAGGAGGGAGGGAAGGAAGGAAGGAAGGAAGGAAGGAAGGAAGGAAGGAAGGAAGGAAGGAAGGAAGGAAGGAAGGAAGGAAGGAAGGAAGGAAGGAAGGAAGGAAGGAAGGAAGGAAGGAAGGAAGGAAGGAAGGAAGGAAGGAAGGAAGGAAGGAAGGAAGGAAGGAAGGAAGGAAGGAAGGAAGGAAGGAAGGAAGGAAGGAAGGAAGGAAGGAAGGAAGGAAGGAAGGAAGGAAGGAAGGAAGGAAGGAAGGAAGGAAGGAAGGAAGGAAGGAAGGAAGGAAGGAAAAGAAAAAAAAAAAAAAAACACTCATGAAATATGTAGAATTTACCAGATACTTCCTATGGTTCTATGTGTACCTTCCCTCATGAGTTTTTGTTTTGTTTTGTTTTCAATAACTCTGGGGTCAGGAGAAGTATGAGGCTTTCTCTCCTATAGGATTATATATGAGAGCTGTTAGAAGTGACTTAGTTCCATGTCTGACATGGACCAGGGACTCCCTCTCCCCAATGCCCCTTCCCCTTTCCTTATGCTGAGATCCAGCTTGTGGGCATTGAAGTCTTAAATACCATTACGGGAGGGGTTCCCTTGCCTTTTTCCCTGTTCATCACCAGAGGACATGCCCTACTCAGGACCCTCCATTCATGTTTCTCAGTCAACGACCCAGGGAGCTCCATCCATGGAGCTCCACCCATTGCCAGCCATACCTTCTCCCTGTCTCTCTTAGGAGTCACTCTTCTTGCATGCTCAGAAACCCAGATCTTGATTCCTTATATTGTGTAAGAAGTCTGGTCAGCTCCCACATCCTTTTTCTCCATTCAAAGCTGTTTTCACAGAACCCTAAAGTCCACACAGACATATGGCTTGGTGTTTGGTTCAGTGTTTGTTCCTGTGTGACTCGACAGTGTGGCCTCTTGTCAGGCATCTCTTCACACAACTATTCCCACCCAACCCTACCTGGCCAATGTGGCCAACCCCCTCCTGGGGGTTTCTGCATTAGTTAGACAACATCTACACTTATGGCTCTTCCAGAAGAGTCTCAAACATTCTATAAATAATGGACTCCTTTGAAAAGCATGTGGAGGTGACAGATCAGTAAGTACATATGTATGTGTGAGCACACCCATACAAACGTACACAGACCCTCACACATACACATATACATACACACACAAACATAGTCTCTTGCATAACACTCCAGGGTCTTCCTAGATCTCTGTCATCTAATAAGAAACCCAACTTAGTAAGCTGTGTTCCAGAAAATATTTTCTCTATTATGTGCAGTTCCACAGGAAAGGCAGCTATTATCAGAAGCATGCTGGGGGTGCTGGGGGTTGATGAAAGCTATAGAGGACACCCCAGTGGCCACCCCAGTGACTCACTGCTGAGACTTTGAGGCATGTGGTAGGAAAGTGAGTTTTTTGATTGCACATCAAATTACTACTCTATACACATTTTCTAGATTTTTTTTAATGTAAAATCTTGCCATGTAACCCAGACTGGCCTCCAACTTACACTTTCCTGCCTCAGTCTTCTGAGTACTGATTTTACAAGTGTATGCTACCATGTTCTCCTACCATTTCTGGATTTCTTGTGAAGTTTTGATTTTGACCCATTTCTAAGACATTGGATAAGCATTGCCTTTGCTGGTGGAGTCCTGACAAGAATGCTTCTACTCTGCTCCCCAACCAGGGAGCTGGATTTATGGCTAGGACTGAAGGACAGAGAAAATGTGTCCACTGCTAGTTCTTTATCGTAGATGTATACAACCTGCTGTGTTCCTGAAGACCGACTTGACTTTAAGACTTTATTTCTTTGATGTGGTCATGATTCATTAGAAATAAAGTAATATGTCTAAAAGATGCTTTCTTCAATTCCTTATTTATGAGGAACTTAAAAGCATGAATGGACATTAAAATTATCAAATACATTTAAAAACATTTACTAGGAAATGTTTGTATTCTTTCACCTTGAGATGGGTTTTTGTGACATCGTGTTAACTTCCTCACATTGAGCTTCCTTGCAATTTTGGAATGAGCTCAGTTCAGTCAAGGTGTTTTATTCTTTTAAATACAGTGATTGGTTTGGTTGACTGTGTACCTCTTTAGGAGTTTTGCATCTGTCCTAGTAGTATTAAGTGTCAACTTGACACAGCTTAGAATCACCTAAAAACTGAGTAATTGAGTTTATCAGATTGTTCTGTAGACATATCTGTAAGGTATTAATGCAAGACAGCCCATCTCACTTGCCATTCCCTGGGCAGGTGGTCTTGGGCTACATGAGGAAACTAGTTAAGCATGATGAGCTTGTTAGAGAGCTAGAGAGTGAGCCAGCAAGCAGCATTCCTCCATGGTTTCTGCTTCAGGTTCCTGCTTGGGTTCCTGCCCTGATTTCTCTCAATGATGGATTGTGACCTGGGAGTGTAAGCCAAATAAGCTTTTTCCTCTCCAGGTTGCTTTTGGTCAGAGTGTTTTTATCACAGCAGAGAAGTAACTAGGACAGTGTCTGTATTCAGGTGTCAGCATCATTATCTCAGATAACCAATTCAGCAAGAAAAAGGTTGATTGGAGCACTAGTTCTGGAGATTTCAGTCCATGATTGGTTGGCCTTATTGCTTTGAACCTGTGGTGAGGTAGTAGGTTATGGTTAAAGCTTATGGCAGAATGAAACTGCTTACCTCATGGCTTAGAAGCACGAGAGAGGGGGTATCTGGGGTCCCACAGTCCCATTACAAAGATGCTCCACAATGACCTAAAGACCTCCCATTTCTTAAAGCTTCCATCACTTCCCAACACCACCAAGCTGGAGACCAAGTCTTTATCCTTTAGCATATGTACCTTTGGAGAACATTGAAGGTTCAAATTGTCCTAACTAATAAGTGAGTTTACCCTTGCTGCTGTTTGTTGATTTCTGGTGTGCTGCCTTGCAAAGTGAATTTGGAGGCAGTTCATCTCCTATACCTTGGAACAACACACAGAGCAGGGCCGTAATCTGCCCCTTGACAGTTACAAGAATCTTTGATGCTTTGGTTCTCTGATGCTGGATTCCTGGCTTTCTACTCTCCAAGTGCTCTTCTTTCCTCTCTTCCTAGTTCTTCTAGGCACACACTTGTGCCTCCAGCTTGGTGGTGTTGGGAGGTGATGGAAACTTTAAGAAATGGGAGGTCTTTAGGTCATTGTGGAGCACCTCAATGTCTCCTAGTTGACACCTGAGAGTCATCTTTAGTATGTGACTCCAACAGTCAGTCAGCTGCTGAGTCTCCACTTTACAAACCCTTTCAGCTTATTGGAAGGCCATTTCTCCCCTGCCTCCCTCTCACTTTCAATAGGATGCTGTTCATCAGCTTACTTTGTGGACAGAGAAAGGGGGTGATGACATAATATAAAATTATTTAGAAAACAGAACTTTTTCTCTGAGAAGGGGAGGCAGGGGAGAAGTAGACCTGTCTTCACATGTTTGAAGGTCAGTAGTATCTTTTGGAAATGGTAAAGGTCATTCTCCAGGATGGAAAAAAAGATCAGTGAGGGGAAATAGAAAGGAAAGAGACTTCATCTTACTTCAAGGAAGATCTTAGAGAAAGTCAGACAGATCACATTTTGATAGTGAGTGCTCTGTCAGTGGAAGTATTCAGAGCAAAAATCCTGGGCAGTGTTAGCCGAAAGGATGGAATGTGAGATAGCTCTGGTTCTCTGGCTGTCAGTGATGGCATCTGACTGTGTAACAAGGTTGTTCTTACTGGAGTGGTGATCCTGGCATGGGAGGCTAAGGCAAGAGGATTGTCATGAGCTTGAGGTCTGCCTGGACTATATAGCAAGACTCTTGTCTTAAAAAAAATTTTTTTTAGGTTGATTGTTCTGAAAATGTAATTTAAGAGTTAGAAGTTCCGTGGCCTTGAGTGAACAAATCCTAAAGCAGGGCAGTTCCCTGAAAAGTCCCACCGCCCTGTTTCACATTGTGTCTCCCAGAACAGAAGCACCAGGCTATTAGAAGACATGACCATCCACAGTGACCCTCACTAGACACCTAGATTCTGGTCACATCCTAAGATAGGAGTGTGGTCTTGGCTTGGGGTCTTTTGTTCTTAGCTTCCTCTGAAACCTGGTGAAATAAACTAATTGAACCCTACTTAAAATCATCTTCCGCTGGAAAGGGTCCCAGCAAACTTTCACAGCCCAGCTACCCAACCTCCACTTGAGCTGGAAATGAATGGCCTCTTGACTGTGGGGCATTTGAGTTCGAGTCAATGTTTCATAAGCCTTTGAATTGTACATTCACTTCTGCACTAACATCTTGGGAGATTCATTTTGAGAAATCTAGAAGCTCAGAGCCCTGGCCCATGACTGTGCTTGAGAGAGCATAGGGCCATGGTATGACACTCAGGCTGCAGGAGGCAACATGAGATGTGATTTCTAATTTTTGTCCATAATACCCTCCTCATCTCTCTGAACCTGGTTACTCCTGGAACAGTGGACTCTAGGATTGTGACCTGGCAGTTTCTAAAGCTGCTCTCTGGAAGTAGCCCTGTGGAGGTTAGAAGAAGGCATTGGATCCCCCTGGAACTGGAGTTATGGACTGTTAGCTGCCATGTAGGTGCTGGGAATTGAACCCAGGTCCTCATCAAGAGCAGCCAGTGCTCTTAACCACTGAACTATCTCTCCAGCTCGTTAGCCCATTCTTGATTGGATTGTTTCCTCCAAGGACATTGGTAGCTTTATGTTGGAAAATTCCAATGGCCTCTTCCTAACCTGAATTTTTGTTGGAACTTCTTCCCTCCCTCCCTCCCTTCCTCCCTCCCTCCTTCCATTCCTCCCTCTCTCTCTCCTTTTTTTCCTTCAATCCTTCCAAGACAATCTCACTCTGTGGTCAGGCTGGCCTTGAACTTGTCATTCTCCTAGAATTATAGGAATGTGCCACTGCATCCTATTTCTTGGAAGTTTCTATGGAAGTTTGATGCACTCTGCTCTTAACTGGAGCTTTTCCCTTCTAACTCATGCCTTTAGGTGGTCCCCGGCTGGCCATGGTCCTCTGTCTCCCCATCCTTTGTCTCCAAGGGCATGTTGGTTGTTTTCCTTCGGATGTACTGTTTCAATGTAAACACACATCTGGACCCTGACACACTTCCTCTGTGGACTTCCCCATTTCTGTCTCTGTTGCACCCCAACTCTAGTCCCAAAATCTTGGCGTCATCTCGACACTGCCTTGCATCCCTGTTCTGCCCACTGTCAAGTTGTGATGATGCTCCCTAACCCCATGGCTCTTTATTCTCTCACTTCCCCATCCTTTCCTCTCCTGTCCACTTCAAGTTTTCTTCACTGTACATCTGTGGAGGGCTTTGCCCCAGCTCTTCTTTGCTTTATCAGAAGATACTTCTCATGAAACCTTTGTGACTACGGCCAGAAGCCATTGATGGTATCCACTTTAGGGAAAGCCTAAAATCCTTGATCTTCTGTTCAGAACTGGGACTAGAGTCCTCTGTGTTCCCCACAAATGCTCATCCTCTCAGACTCAGTTACCTCAGGACTTAACACATGTTCTTGTCCTTCAGCACCCCCTGATAAGAAATGTTCCTAGCATTGTTTTCACTGCTGATTCCCCAATGCCTACGGACCCCTTCTCCCCACACAGTCAGCTATGGTGGCTTAGGGAATGATTGCCCCTCGGAGCAGCCAGCACAGAATGGGTGGCTGGCGGTTGATGGGCTGAACTGCCCCTATTTGAGATCTTTGTGGGAGTTTACTGAAACTCTCCTTAGGGGCTGTACCTTCCAGGCATCTCACTTCCTAAGGGCAGCTGAGGACCTCAGACACCTGTGTCTGTGCCTTCCAGTAACAGGACAGGACAGATGTTCCCCCGGCCTGCGTCAGACCCCAGGAGCCCTGGCAGACCACAGATGTTGACCCTTTTGGGGATCCTCTTACACTCTCTAGTTCACTCAACATTAGGAGAGGGCGGCAGATGGGGAAGCCCTGAGGCACCCCCCTCCCAAGCTCCTCCCAGTCTGTGACAGCCTGTGCACAAGAATCTGGGGAAATGTCTGTTTGCGACACAGTATTTACAAGCCTAGGGGCTTCCTGTGCCGCCTACCCAGTAGGCTGTGGGGCAATCTCGAGCTGGTTTTCAGGAGTGAGAAGAGAAATGGTTGGGGGGATTTCTGAGTATTATTCAGACAATTCTGGGGGTACATAGCCTAGCTGACTCAGGAGGAGGTCAAGGGAGATGCAGAATACAGATGTTTAAATGGGAAAGAAAGTATTACAAATAATTATGATTATTTTACATATTGTCCTTTATAGCCTGCAAAAACCACAGAGCATTTTTCACAGATGTAGTGTAATGGGAACCCTTTAGTAAAACGACAAAAAAAGAAATTTCCTTCTCTGACTCATGCAGGGACCATAGACCAGCGTAAAGAAGGACAGGATTCTGTTTTCCTTTCCTTTTTCTTCTCTCCCTCTTTTCCTCCTTCTCCTCACTCTTTCTTTTTTCTCTCTCTTTTTGTGTGTGGAGTATACATGCATACATGTTTGTGTGTGTGCACATGTGTACAAGGGTGTGCATGTACACAGGCACATGGAGGCCAGAGACTAGCATCAAGTACCTTCTTCTGTTGCTGTCTACCTTATTTCTAGAGATAGTATCTCTCACTGAACCTCACCAATTCAGCAAGACTAGCTGGCCAGCCAGCCTCAGGGATCCCCCTGTCTCTGCCTCTCCAGCACTGAGATTACAGGCACGTTACTGTGCCCAGCTCTTTTCATGTGTGCTGTGATCCAAACTCAGGTCCGAATAGTTGTGTGGTCAGCACTTTACCAAGGAAGCCATCTAACTCCCCTTTCCTTATCTTTTTCTTTTTTAAAAAAATTTTATTTATTTTATATATATGAATGTATTACCTGCATATAAGTGCACCTGTGTCATGCGATGCCCTCAGAGATCAGAAGAGGGTGTTGGATCTCCTAGAACTGGAGTTATGGTTGTTAGCTACCATGTGGGTGCTGGGAAGTGAACCTGGGTCCACTGCCTCTGTGAGAGCAGTCAGTGCTCTTAACTGCTGAGCCATCTCTCCAGCGCCTCCTCTTTCTTTTTCTGAAGAATTGTATATTGGAGAGGAAGGAGGACTGTCTGGGGATGGAGTGAACAGTGGAAAGAACACCCCAGCAGACAGAACCCTGCCTTTCTGATTTGGGATTCACCTAGAAGGAGTGTGCCAGCTATATTACCTAAGAGGGCTGATGGGGCTTCCCTGTGTCCTCACAAGGCATGGCAGCCCTGAAGTTCCCACCCATCTGCCTGGACCCGTTACAAATGTCACTCATAAGAACATAAGCTCGTGTCCAGAGTCCCTTCTGTCCCCAGACCCTTAAGCACACAGCTGGAAAGGTCTTGGAAGGTGCTTCAGGCTCTCTTGGCCCTGGGAACAGGAGTGTCCTCCATGTTCTCTCTTTTAGTGAGGGGGGTGGTCCAAAGAATGGCTAATCAAAAGATGAGACCCACTGGCAGCTCACTTGTGAAGACCTGAGGGTAATTTCTGGAATGCGTCCTTCCTCTGAACCTACTAGAGAAAGGATGGTTTATGTGAACTGCCCAACTGTAGGACTAATGTATGAAGGCCTATGTGACAGTGACACAAGGCCTGTGGGTTATGATGTGAAAATAATGGTTTGTGTAAGAAGATTTGCTATGAAATGTAAAGGAAGAAAAAAAATAGTGTTAAGGTGTGGCCTTTTAAAGAACTTAATAATAAAAATACCCTATTTTTGGTCACTAGACTTGATGACACATATTTGTAATCCTAATTTGCAGGAGGCTGAGGCAGGAGGATTACAAGTTTGAGATGTCTCCAAAACCTCCTACTTGAGAAAGGCAGAGGTTGCCCTGAAGGGATAGAGGGAGATGGGAGGTACTCTTGAACTCACCTGCAGGTGCCATTAAAACGCATTTCTAAACTAGTCATACTAAGGAACTCAGGCTCAAAGCATGTGAGCTATTTGAGGTTGGGTCAAGAGGTTGTTTCAGAAGGTCCCTGATCCAAGAGAACAAGATGGTGGGAATTGGAGGAACGAATAGGCACAGGCCCTCCGTGGACCATGTATTGTTGCAACAGATAAGGAAGGAGGTTTCACCAACTACCCTCCTCCCCTTCTGCCCCACTTTGGCCCAGGGCTCTGCCCTCTGGGGTGGATTCTGGCAGAGAATGCCTTTTGTAGGCCTAGGCTGAATTCGACTGGCAGCAGTTCTTCTGAGGGCATGTCGAAGGGCTTGGCTGGGGCTATGGGCATCATGTAATTATGGTCACAGTTCTACCTCAGTTTGGAGCTCAGTCCCCTCAGAGAATCCCATTTCATTCCTTTCTCACACCCATCTAGCATTTTCAAAGATAAGGATTGCTTCCCCCTGACTGTAGCAATCCTAACATCTGCTCAGAAGATGAAGGTGGGAACATCAGTTTCACTAAAGTGTTTGCTCTTTTTGAAGGAGGAAAAATAGTTATGAAATATTCATTATTTATTCTCATTACATTTTCTTTTTGATCAGTGACAGATGGGCTCTAATTTTGTTACTGAAGCAGGAACTTTCTCACCTTGAACTGCTTCAGTACAGTGCCCAACCCTGTGTGCACCAAAGAATGCTTGGCCTCAAAATCCCTGAGTCCCTGCCACTACTGCCTCTAAAGTAGATGACACACAGGGGCAATCTGGGGGCAATCGAGGTGGAAAGTTCATGCTGCCTTGCTAGAGAATGGCTTCAGCTTTTGTGAAGTATCTCCTCCCCCTACAAGGGAATTTTGGGTATACATTGTGGTCTCCATTTAAGGTCAGATCATAAAACATACTCTACAAAGTTGGGGAAAATCCACTATCTTTATCAAAATGATACAGTAACAGATAAACAAAAACATAATTCCATTTACTGACTCATGGACTAAAACATTAGTATATTGGTTTTTCTGTTGTATCAGAAAAAACCAAAATGCTAGTGGTTTAAAGAAGATAGGGCTTTATTTGCTTCTCATATAACTTTTGTGTATGAACTAAGGAAGCAGGCTTGCAAGTCAGAAACCAAGGTTTCTTCTATCTTGTAGCTTTGCGTTCTTCTGCATGTAGCTGCTGTTTCATGGTCTGTTGACAGCTGCTTTAGCAGCTGCCATCACATCTATCATTCAACCAGCAGTAAGAAGACAGAGAGGGGAGAAGACTCTTCCCTTTAGCAGCATGCTTTGGAAATCTCACTCATTGAGATCTTCTCACACAAAAACATCTGGGCATTGTCTAAAATTTCTGAAAGTTACTTTTATAGGAGAAAGGAGAGTGGCTACAGGAGGGCAAATAGGCATCCCACCTACATTTGAAGTCTATTCATTTGAGACCTCTGTGACTCACTCTGTGAGTCCACTGTCACGCAAACCTCACCCCTTCTGCTGTGAAGTAAGCATGCCTTTAAAGCCCTATTAAAAACTATGGATTAAAAAAATGGCACATGGGTTGAGGAGATGGTTTAGGGTAAAGCGCTTGCTGGGCAAGCCTAAGGATTAGAACAGAGTTTCAGTCTCCAGAACCTATGTGAAGCTGGGCACATCTATAATCCCAGTGTTTCTACAGCTAGACGGGAAGTGACTCTCTGAAGCTCACGGACCAGCTAACCTGGTGTACACAGTGGCTGACAAGAAGTGATCTTGTCTCAAACCAGGTGGGAGGTGAGAACCAATACCTGAGGTCATCCTCTGATTTTCACATGTGTCTTGGCCATGCACATGTGCATTTACACACAATCATGCAGCACACATGCATGCATAGGTATACACATATGCACAAGCACACACACCATATACACATTAAAAAGATGACGTACTATTCCAAAGCTATCATAAGTGTCCAAGGATAGACAAATGGAGACACAAAGATTATATATTTACAGTGGAATATTCTAACACCCACTACAACATGGGAAAGCCTTGAAGACATTATGTTAAGTGAAATAAGCCAAACTCAAAAGGAGGAGTCCTGTTTGCCTCTATGTATGTGAGCTAGCTATAGCAGTCCAAGTGATAGGGTTGGAAAGATCAGAGATGGTCAGGAGCTAGGAAGCAGGGGAAACAGGGTTAGTGTCTACTAGGTATATTGTTATAATGAGGGGAGATGAGAACATTCTGGGGATGGTGGGTGGGGATGACCATACATGGATGTGAATGTATTTCATGCCACTGAGCTGTACATTGTTCATAGAGCTGTCTGTACATTGTATGCATAAAGTGATGAGATTTCATATTTTGTATCTTTTAGCACAGTTTATTTTTTTTTTTAAAGTGACATGCTGCATGGGTCTAATAGCAGAGCTCTTTGGTGCTTTATGATGTCCCTATAGATAAAGATGGTCAACCCCTTTGGTTGGGCTTACTAAGTAAACAATGAAGTCATTTGTCCCTGAGACCATTCAGCTCACATACATTTATAGTATATGGGATTATAACAAGACTTGCTAAAATTAATATATGTTATATATCATATATATATACATAGATATCTAGTTGTTGTTTAGAGTCAGGGTCTTACTATGTAGACTAGACTGGCCTTGAACTCACAGAGTTCTGCCTGCCTCTGCCTCCTGAGTGCTGGGATTAAAGGCATGCGCCACCAATACCTAGCTCAGGTATATTAGTTTTGCAGCATTTTGTTTTGTTATCTTTTGGGGGGGGATAAAAATTATTTATATGTATGTGTACATGTCTACTTGTATGTATGTGCACATGCAACTGGGTGCCCTCAGAGGCCAGAAGTGGGTGTCATATCTCCTGGAAGCTGGAGTTACAGATGGCAGTGAGCCACCTGACTTGTGTGTTAGGAACCCACCTTGAGTTCTTTGGATGAGCAGCAGGTTCTTTTAACCACTAAGCCATTTATTTCTCCAGTCCCTTATTACCTATTTTGAATCTACAAATCTCTTCTAGCCACTGGGATTCCAGGATCTCCTAGTGTTCATGAACTGCCTCTTAGTGATAAAGACATTGCCTGGGCACTGGTGGACTCAGAGATAGTTTCCAGGATTCTGCTCTTCTCTGTTCCCCCAAATGAGGAAGCCTTTCCTAATCTGTCTGTGTCTGTCTCTGTCTTTGTCTTACATATCTTTCATTTTCTCCAGTTTTACAGACTATCAGTAGTGGTTCCTTTTCATATAACCCCAAGTTTCTATATGAATCTGAGATGAATTTATCCACACCTACAATTCAAAGTTTAATTTAAGCAGCAAGGGCTGAGGAGCAGCTCAGTGGTAGAGCATTTGCCTAACATGTGAAAGGTCTTGGGTTTCATCCCCAGCACTTAAAAAAAAAAAAAGAGGGAGCCTCAATTATACTTTAGATCCTTTTATATCAGATCCTCTCCCCCAGTCTACCTACACCTTATGCCTGGTGTGATCTTTTAATCCCAAGGCAAGTGTGTCATTCACCAGGTCAAAGTTCAACAATGATTCTACATGGCCCTTGCATCAGCCCTACTGCTCTTAGCCTGGCATAAGAGACCATCACAGTCTACTACCCCAGCTGGGCCAACTTCACCTCCCAGCATGCCCATGCCATGCCATCTTCAAGTGGGGCTCAGTGGCTGGTTGCTCCCCAAGGGAATGATACTGTCTTGTATCCCTTGCCTCTACCTCCCACCAGCGAGGGCAGCTCCTCCTTCCTGAAGACTTTTTAGAAACTCACCTCACTTGACTATAGAAGCTTGGTCAGTGCATTCTCTCCTGTTTCCAGGTTCCTCCACTGGCATGCCTAACCTTTGGGGTCTTTTCTAGGTTGAGGGTCATTTCGGATGTTTTACTCAGTACTTTCTGGCCCATGGCCTTTGGGTCATGGGCCCAGCACGGGGCAATCTGTAGGGGACTATTGACTGAGTTTCTGTGTGGAGGCGTTCATTCCAGCTTACATGCCCATCAGCAACTATGAGAGTTCTCTCTGCTTTACATGTTCACAAACACTAGTGTTTTTCCACCTTCACGTTAGCCATTCTGCTGGGTGTGTAGTGGCATGGAATTGTGGTTTAAATTTGCATTTCCTTTATGACTAATGAAATTGAGCACCTCTTCATGTATTTAGAGACCAACTGGCTATCTGCTGTTCAAGTTTTTTTTTTTTACCCATTTTTCTATTTTTTTTTTTAGATTTTGTTTATTGTTTTTATTTTATGTGTATGAGTGTATTGTCTGCATGTGTATAATAGCACCCATGTCATACAATGCCTGCGGAGGTCAGAAGAGGGCATTGCATCCCCTGGAACTGGAGTTACTGACAGTTGTTAGCTGCCATGTGGGTGCTGGGAATCAAACCTGGGTCCTCTGCAAGAGCACTCAGTACTCTTAACCACTGAGCCATCTCTCCATCCCTGCCTATTTTTCTATAGAGTTATTCTTTTTTGCAGTTTTGTGGTTACTCCTGTGGGCTTTATGTGATGACAGCTCAGGGTCCACCTTCCCCCTGACCATGAGATCTGTGAGATTCGTGAGCTCTTAGTGCCTAGAGGGGTCCCTCAGTCATAGACCCTCAGTACACATTTCCTGTGGGTGAAATAAACCACCTTTGACCTGCGCTTGTGGGTCAGCCTATAGAAGTCATTCTTCTTGAGAAAAATGATGTAGGCACATGGGAGTGGAGCTTTGATTTCATTCAGGCATCTGTGACCCCTTGAGCGACATTTCCTGGTCTGGGCTCTGAAAACAACCTCGCAGGCCTTCTGTGATGTCTTTAATGTTATTCGAAAGCCTTGCTTTCATAACAGGCTCACACTGTGGTGTGTAGTCTTCTTTAGGTTCCTCACGTCCATCTGAACATAGTCCCGAGGAAGCTCCACTGGCCCCTTTACATTCCCCTCTCCCTCCCCCATGACACGCCAAGACTGCATCTTCAGACTTTAATTTTCAGTTTTCTTTCCCCATTAAGCCATCCTCCCTGTTTCCCAGCCCCTTGGAAATCTGCTTCCTCAAAATCTGTGACTTGTTTTCTGAGTCAAGCATTTTCTTCCATAATGACTACAAACTCTGAGGTGGTGTGGTCATGTTCTCCCTGTTTTCCTCTCGCTTCTGTTTTGTAAAGCTTATGTTGTGGTCAGAACTAAAGACAGAAGATAAGAGAGTACCTTTCATAGAGTTCTGTGAACTTCTAAAAGATGAGAGGAGCAGGAAGCATGAATTAGTCTAAAGGACAATGTCAACCTAATGAACCTTCCAGTTGCTG
The DNA here is from genome assembly GCF_000622305.1 of Nannospalax galili. NCBI lineage: Eukaryota > Metazoa > Chordata > Mammalia > Rodentia > Spalacidae > Nannospalax > Nannospalax galili. The sequence goes on from NW_008357929.1 coordinate 7,001,678, forward strand.
TTTAGGTGAAGCCCCTGTTATCCCTAGACCTTGGCTCTGGGTCACCTTTATGATTCAGGTGAGACAGTGTCCAGACCTCAGTTCTCACGTGTTTCCCTCTTCTTTTATCTTCCTTTGGACCTCTTCATCATTTTACTCAGTCAATCAGTCAGCCAGATGACTAGCCAACCAGCCAGCAAATGTGCCAGGCCCTCTTCTGAGAGCTTATGTTATTTACCTTCTGATGGGGCTATTAGTGAAAGACCGAAAGCTTGGTTAAAAATAAATAAATAAATAAATAAATAAAATATGTAGTGTGTGAATTGGTGATGGAGATGTAGAAAGAAGGAAGAGAAAGATGGGACCTGCCAGGAGTCCTCATTGAGAACATAAAGACCAGAAAGAGGCGAGGGGGTAAGCCAGCAGGCATCTGGGAAAAGAGGCCTCCAAGCAGAGGGAGCAGCAAGTGCAAAGCTCCTGAGGCAGGAACATGTGTCATATGTTCACACTCATCCTCAGAGTGTGATCACTTCCCTGATGGTATCAGTAGAGCTCAGTGAGTGTATTGGTTGTCTTTCTGGCTCCCAAAGCATGAAGCAGAGTTTCTTGTGGTCATATCCACTGGATAAGAAAGGGTTTTATTTGATCAAGTGAACTTGGGATGGACAACCTCTAAGGGCCCTCTGTTTCTGAATTGCTGTCATCATCTTGGATGCTTACTGGATGGCACCATCTCTAGGTAGCTTTTTTTCTAAAAATTTCCGTCTGGGCTTTTCTGAAAACATGGTGCAGGGGCTTCCAGTCATCAGACTGGTCTCTGTTGGGGTGTGGGGCCTGTCCAGATACCAAGTGTGTATGTTCCATACACATTATGACTGTGAACTACTCCAAATTGTAGTGTATTAACCATTTCATTCTGCTCCTGGATTCTGTGGGTCACAGGTTTGGGGCTGGTACAGTAGGGATGGTGTCTCTGTGTTCAATGTTGGATGTGGCCTAAGATGAAAACATCTGGGGGTCAGAACCATGAATCAGAGTGCCTAAAAATGCCTCTCCATGTGGATAGGGCTTCCTCAGATCAAGGCAAGCTCTAGGTAGTCAGATTCTTATGCCATGGCTCAAAGCTCCAAGTGCAAGTCTTCCAACAAACTGCCTTGACATTCATGACCCAGACTTAGAAGCCACATCATGTCACTTCGTTGTAATGTGTTGTTTGAGGCAGTGATCAGCCCGCCTTGATTTAAAGTCGGGGGAATTAGATTCCATTTCTTGAGGAGTAGCAATACTGGATTGTAGAGCTACTATGGTGACCATCTTTGGGTGCCACAATCCTTCTATTTTCTTGTCCTTTAACTTTTTTTTGAGACCAGGTCTCACTACATAGCCCAGGCTGATCTGAAACTTGCATGTAGCCCAGGCTAGTCTCAATATTACCATCTTCCTATCTCGCTTCCCAAGTGCTGGGCTTATAGGCATGCACCATCATGCCCAGCTATACATTCTCTTTTTTTGGAGAGGAATTCTCATTGAATTATGGTGAGCTTTCAGGGACCTTCCTGTTTTCTCTCTTGCCAACAGGGGTGTCTCAGGCTTTCTCTAAATGAGTCATGGAGCCTCCTGGATGGAGGACAGTGGAGGAGCCAAGTGGAGGAGTATAGCTCTGGTGCTGGTGTTCTATTCCCTGAGGGGCAGGAATGTGTGGAACAGGGAAGGGGAAGTCCTGTTGGTTTGTTAGGGTAGAATCCCATGGAGCTGTTATCTGACTAAATGCTTCAGAAGGGGGCTAGTTTCTGGCAAATCCTATGGGTCCTGGCTGTACTATCTGAGTGGGTAGAGGCCAGGGCCTGCCTAGGTGGGTAGTGTGTATTCCTACCCTCCTTTCAAATTGGGAGGAGGGGACCAAGCCAGTCCTTGGCAGTAAGAAAGAATTCCAGCCCCCAAAGATGCTACACAGTGTGACTGCCTGTATCCCAGCTCCACACTCTTCCTGAGGCAGAAGAACCTCTTCTAGACCCTTCCTGTTGCAAGCTTATTTACTTACTGTGGACTCAATAGACATCTATTTGTTAACCTCTGAGCAGGTAATGGTGGAATGACTATATAAAGGAATAGATGTACATTCTTTTCCTCCAGTGTAAGGGCCCAGTGCCTAGGTGCAGTCCCTGGATATAATGATCTGCCTTCTGCTTCAACAGGCTCCTGGACCCTGCTTTGCCAGGGGCTGTATTTGAACAGGCTGAGGAAGTCATCTGGTGTTTCTCTTAGGATTTCCCTTGTTCCTGCTGTGGCCAGGTGCCCATGAGGCCTGCAAACAAGTATGGGAGATGGTTGCACTTCAGTCTCATGTTTCCATGTTAGTATAGACTAAGTTCCCACCTCCCACTTCCTAGGGAAGAGAAAACTCTCCCTCATCATTCTATAACAAAATCTTGGAATGTCAGTGCCCAGGGAAGGGCTTCATTAATTAATTAATTAATGCAAATTGCCCCCTTTCTAGAGAAGGTCCCTGAGGAGTGGAGCTGGTATGAAGCAAGGCACAGAGCAGGTGCCCAGCTAGACCATGTCCTCTGAGGCATAGCCAAGGACATTGTGTAGTTGTCATTAATTTGTAGGTGTGACAACCATGCAGTGAGGTGAGAGAACGTCCTTGGTCTTAAGAATGTGCACTTGCTAATATGATTATGTTTCATATGGTTCAAGCAAATGCAGGCCTGTACCAAATAACAACATTTCTATTGATAATGGAATGGATATACTGTGGCAATCTTACAGTACTATAATGGACTTGAAAAATTCTTATCACCTAATACCTCCTGTATCTTATGCTCATGTTAGTGTACTCTGTGATGTCTGCGTGATTGCCAATTTGTCAAATGATGCATTTTCCACACTATATCTTAATGATGCATTTCTACACCATATGCCTGTTGATAAGTAACATATGACTATATTCAAGAGTACATGTCATGATAGCTACAGCCTGCAGCTTAGTTTCATATGGTTCAGCAAAGTGTGAAGTGTGTGCATATGTGTGTGTATGTGTGTGTGTGTGTGTGTGTGTGTGTGTGTGTGTGTGTGTGACATGAGCATTAAAACCACCCAGCTAAGCGTATCTGCCAAATAGGAACAAGACAGAAAGGAGCGAGACTTCAGAATGCTCCTCTCACTCTCTTCCTCCCTGTCCCACTTCCTTCCTTCTTTCCTTAGCTCCCCACAGCCTGCCTATGCCTTGCCTCTGTGAGGTGCAGGAGGACTGAGCAAGGCAGCAGGCTGGGCTTCCTTAGTTCGGAATTGCCTGCCACCTGAGCGAGTGAAGTGGTATCCCCAGCCTGGCAGGACTGACAGTAAAGGCAGTATTCTTTCAGGACCTGGGGCGTCAAAGTGTGGAAGAGGAGGGATTTTGATTTTGGAGGAGAAAGAAGGCATGGGATGGGCATAGAAAGGCTCTCCAGGGCACAGTGGTAGCTTTTGGGATGGGGTTGGGCATGGTTTCCTGGAGAGGCTGAGAGATGAGGAGAAGGCTTGAGGTCCTGCGACCATAAGGTTAATCTTCAGTCCCAGATCAGGACCTGCTCATCCCTCCAGGAGCTCTTGACAACACTTAGGAATCTGGGATCCCTCTGCAACAAAAAACAAGAGAGGCTGAGAACTGGGTGGGATGGGATCCCTTGTGGGCAGCTAGCTTCTAGAGTGATCTTGCTTCTACTTAACCTTAACAGCTTCCTGTTGCCAAGGAAACCCAGTCCCATTGGTTCTTGCTGGAGCTCCTACATTCCCTGACTAGAATTTCTCAAGGAATTTAGATAGGCCTGGGGGAATTTCCCCACATAATTCTTCCTAGAGGGTTATCTAAGAATGGGGAGGGGATCTTTCTGTTTCTTTATGTTACCACCCACACTTTGATGCATGCATTAATGCAACAAGATGGATTTAAGGCAGCCCTAGGATGAACTGATTGGCAGGTAGTAATGAGTTACTATCTCTTGGGCTGGCTGTGACAGGTGGTTCCCTGGAGGCATCTGGCCCTGCTCCTCTCAGGATCCTCAAGCTGCAGAGTCGTGGGGTGCTCTGCCACATCCTGTGCCCCAGTGCACTGCGGGTTGCTCTCGAAGCATAGGCCAGATGTGCAAATTCTGCGGCTGTGCCTAGGGCGAGCACGGCACAGCTTGCTTTTCTTGGAAATCATCAGTGATTTGTTAGAAAAACAGGAAACATTGGGGTGCTGGTGTGCATCTTGACTTTTCTGTTTTTGTTTTTGAGTTCCTTTCATCTCTGTCAGGCCCACGTTGTTTGGAGGGTGTTGTTGTGCAACTGGGCCCTGCAAGCTTCCTCTGGTCATTCTTTCCCTGTCCAGCCTCTTCTCTTCCCTTTCCCTCTGGCTTTGGAAGCCTCCTCCCTCAACCTCAGGCTCTGCTGTGGGGAAGGGCCAGATGAAGTAACCATGGAGACACGATGATGGATATCATGGAATGCTTATGCTGTGCTTCTATGGAACCTGAGTCTGCTTCCTTCTGCCCCACCCCTCTGTCCCCTACCCCTCAACTGTGGTTAGCTTGGAAACAAAGTCACCTGTGCTTATGGGGACCTGTATCAGCCAGCGCTCCCGACTGCTCCCCTCTCTGGGGTGGCATGACCATTATGAGAAGTCCTTTGAATCCCTGCTGGGTCAGACAGGAGCTGGGGGAGGGGGCTCTCAGATACTGCTTTTTGTCCATGTGGGCACTAAGGCTGAGAGATGGGAGAGTCTCTCAAAGAGCTCTGAATAAAGAGAAGGAACAAGAAAGAGAAATTGTGGTCATTTTGTGTATGAGATCTTTAGGAAAATTCTAGAAAGTGTTGCTGCTTCCTGGAGACCCGTGAGGGGTTTCCCTGAGTCTCATCTTGTCAGGGGTGAGCCCAGAGGATGTCTGGTGACTGGTTTACTGAGGCTGCTTTGCTACAGCTAACCACCTCATAATATGCCGGCGTGGAGACGCCCATCTCTTTCTGTGGCTGAAGAAACTGTGGTCTGGAGGTTATATGGCTTGCTTCATTGTCCTCCACCCCCCCAAGTCGGGCCCTGGGACATGAGATGGACTGTGGCTCCTGGTATGAGTCGTCCTGCCCGAGCTCTCACCTGCAGAGCTCTGCCCCTGAGTTTTCATTTATTTCTGCTGGCTTAACACCATGCCTCCTCCCAGAGGAGCCCAACTCAGGGACTGCCCTTCTGAAGTCATAATAAGAAGTCTGATATTAGAGGTTAGAAACTCCCTACTGCACCCTGAGGGTTGGGCAGAGCCATCAAACTGTCCAGAGAAACACAGGGTGTGGCGGACAAGCTGAGATGGGGGTTGGTGAGAGACCAGAATACATTGTGTTTAGGGAACACCCAGAAAACAAGCAGATTGGGGGAACTCTGGACTAGGGGGAGGGCAGGAAGGTAACTCAGAGTCATACCATGACTGTTGGACACAGTGAGCATCAACAGGTGACAGCAGACTCCAGGCCCATGCCCCCATTTCTCAGAGCTGCACAACTTTTGGGGAGACAGAGAGTCTTACACAGGGGCCTGTGCATGTGGATGGATGGAGGTCACATGGCATAATTTTTGTCAGTACTTCTAACTGAAGTTTAGTATTTCTTCCATTATGAACATAGTCAGCAAGCCACAGTCATATCGTTAGCACCTGTGACTTTGTCACCAACAGAAATGCAGATGTGTGTGTATCACTTTACCATGGTTACAGATAGTGCATGTCATTTATACTTTTTAGTATTTCAGAGTGGTGACAGGAATTAGACTCTGCATTTTGCTATTTAATGTGTTAGAGAATGTATGCTACCACTTTGTAAAAGTTCAATAAATAGTTGAGTGATTGCATTTCCTTTGCGTGTTAATTACTTGGCTTGTTGCTGCAACAAATACCTGATAAAGGCACCTTAAAAAAGGTTTGTTCTGGCTCACAGTTTGAGGATCACAGTCTATCATGGTAGAGAAGTCATGGTGGCTGGAGCTAGAGGCAGCTGGCCACATTGTATCCACAGACAGAATAATTAACCTTGCTCCTTAGCTTCCTGTCCTCTTTTATGAAGTCCAGGAGCCCAGCCCAGGAGATGATACCATTCATATTTAGGATGGGTCTTCCCACCTCAATTAACATAATCAAACCCCCCCCCAAAGATGTGCCTAGAGTTTATTTCCATGGTGATTCTAAAATCCTGCAAAGTTGACCATTAAGATTAAATACCACACATGGATGTGTTTTCTTTGCAACCATATGGACTTTATCTCATGCTTTTAAAATATTAATCTGAAGAGGGCTCTGTAGACTTCTCCAGACTGCCAGATAGGCTCATACACATACAAAAAATAAATAACTAAATAAAAAAATAATAAAGAATGCTTATTACTGGAGCAATCAGGTCTAGAATTCTGGGTGTTCACTGACAGCTAGGAGAGCTTGGGCATTAGGCATTCCTGAGCTCTCATCTGTGTCGTCACTGGTTGCATATCCTAAAGAAGTGGCTTTTTCTCCAAGATTCATGGTTTCTTCACACATCAAATGGAGACAAAGAATGTCCACCCTGAAGAACTGGTCCATGTACAAGTGGCTACCTAGTACAGTACCTGGTAGACAGAGGGTTCCATCCTAGGCAAGCCACAGCTACAGTGGCAGTTGATTTAAGCCTAGGAGGTACAAGCATGATTCTTTTCAATTACAGAGGAAACTCCAGTCTGGGTTCATGTCTCACTGTTCTTCATGTAAAAGGATACACTCAAGTCAAACCTGGATGATGCCTCTCACCTTTTTTTTCCCCCCCTCTGGCCTAGCCTCAGTATCCCCCAGGTAGGATTTGCATGTGTATATGACAGGGTCTCTGTGTGTGGCTCTGGCTGGTTTGGAACTTGCTATGTAGACTAGGTTGGCTTCAAACTTACAGAGAGCTACCTCTTGTGCCTCTGCCTCTCCTGTGCTGGGATTAAAGACATATGCCACCATGCCAGGCCCCCAGGTATGAATTCTGATCCATAAATAAAGTTATTTAAGAAATACTTGGCATGCCCACAAGATGAAATATTACCCAATCATAAAAAAGAATAAAAGTCATCCCATACACAACCCTAGAAAGTATATGGTAAGTGAAAAAAATTAAATGCAAAAGATGATACATCATGATTCCACTTATATAAAATGTCTACAATTAGTAGTCCATAAGGATGCAAATAGATTCCTGGTTGCCAGAGAATGGGGAAGAGCAAGATTCTGGAGTGATTGCTAGTAGCATGGGGCCTCTCCTTAGTGATGGAGATGTTCTAGAACTAGGTAGAAGTGATGATTATACAATATTTTGAGTATCCTAAAAACCATGGAGGTGTACTCCTTACAATGAGGAAATTTTATGTTACAGTCCTGGGGGATCGATCCCACAGCCTCTTCTATCCTCCACAGGCATCGCACAACAATGGTGCACTTACCTACATGCAGGCAATACACGCATACACATAAAATAAAAAATAATAAATAAAAAATATTTTAAAAAAGTCTGCAACAACCTAAGAGCAAATTGAATCCAACAATGCATAAAGGGTTCTACACTGTATCCAAGGAACTCTGTATCATGAGGGATTTTTTTCTAGGTATCCAAGGTTTATTCAACACTTGAAAACTAGTATAGTCCAGGGCATCGACAGGAGGGCATCGACAGGCTAAAGAAAAATAATGATCATATCAATAGATGTGGAAAAAGCATTGACAAAGTCCAACACTTATTCATGGCAAAATCATAGCAAACTAAGAATAGAGAGGCACTTCTTCAACTTGATAAAGAATGTCTACAAGGAACCTATGGCTTACATCAAACTTAATATCAAAAAATCTAGATACTTTCCTATTAAGATCAAGAACATGTTCAAGGATGTTTGCTCTCACCACTGCTATTCAACTTTGTTCTAGAAGTCCTAGATAATGCAAAAGACCAGAAAAGGTTCATAAAACGTGGAGGAAGACATTCTGTTCTTGTTCATAGATGAGATTATTGTCTATACAGAATCCTAAAGAATCAATAGCAACATCAAAATTCCTTGAACTAATAAGCAACAGTAGCAAGATTAGAGGACATAATATTAACATGTAAAAGTCAATTGCTTTGCTACATAATAGCAACAAATAATTGGAATTTGAAATGACAGAATACAGTACAATTTACATAGACACAAAAAATGAAACACATGTATACTCTAATCTATAATGAAGTGTTTAGCATGTCATGATCTATATGTAAAAAAAAAAAACCAATAAAAGAAGTCTGAGAAAATCTAAATGAATGGTGATATAGTCCGTGTTCATGGATGGCAGGCCTCACTATTGTCAGAACTCCAATTCTTCACAAACTGATTTATGGCATCAGTGCAATCCAAACAAAAATCCCAAGTTACTTTGCAGACATGAACTAACTTATTCTAAAGTTTATATGAAAAGGAAAAGACCTAAAATAGAGAATACAATATTAAAGGAGAACAAAGTCAAAGGACTGCTACTATTGACTTCAAAACATACTATAATGCTACAGTTTGGTACTGAGGAGAGGTAGACAGATGGATCTATAGAACAGAATAGAGAGCCCAGAAACAATGTAAAAATGACTCAGGGCTGGAGAAATGACTAAGTAGTTAAGAGAGCTCGCTGCTCTTCCAGGGGACCTGGGTTCAGTCCCCAGCACCCCCATTGAACAGCCTGTAATTCCAGATCCAGGGGATCTGATACCCTCTTCTGGCCTTCACAGGCACTCACACACATGTGGCATACACTCACACAGACATCTACATGAAATATTTATTTTAAAGGATTACTCTAAATGAATCATAGACCTAAAAGCAAAGTACAAAGCAAAATATCAAATAAAGTTTCTAGATGATAACAGAAGAAAATCTAGATGACTTTGGGTTTGGCAATACATTTTATTTTATTTTTTTAAAAAACCTTTACTTTGAGACACGATGGGAGAAGCTTATAGGTATCCATGGAAAAGACAGGCATGATCACAACAGAGTGAAGACAATTAATGAGAAAACGTCTGCGCCTGTCAGAGGACATTGAAGCTGAAGTTTGGGGAGTATGACATAATGCAAGACTGAAAGGAATAGATAACTAGTAATCCTTTCCTACTTCGCCCTCTCGTTCAGCAGAATCCACACCAAGCTTCCCAAATCCTTCTCTAGGGCAGCCATGTCTTCATGGGCCTCGGAAAACTCTCCTTCCTCCATCCCCTTACCCACTCTCCTGGTTTCATTTCTATTGCTATGATAAAATATCCTGACAAAAAGAAAATTAGGGAAGAAAGGGATTATTTGGCTTACACCTCCAGGTTACAGTCCATCACTGAGGGGAAGTCAAGGCAGGAGCTCAAGCAGCTGGTCACATCACATCCACAGTCAGGAGAAGACAGAAACAAATGCATACATGTTGCCCGCTTGTTTTCCTCAGGCTTTCTCCAGTCTCATTAGAGCTCAGGACTCCCTGCCTAGGTAATGGTGCTGCCCACGATGGTCTGAGTCTTCCTACGTCAATGAATAATCAAGGCAATCTTCAATAGATATACCCACAGGCCAACCTGATCTAGGTAACCCCTCAGTGGAGGCTCTCTTCTCAGGTGATTCTAGGTTGTAGCAAGTTGACATTTAAAACTACCCATCACATCCACATACCAGTGAACTAAGGCAGGCCTAGCATATTTCAGGTCAAACTTGTGATCCAAGAGTATGCAGTCCTCAGCAATGGCAATGGTGTTGCTCAGCACCCACACTGCTTGCCATAGCTCAGCCACTGCTCCCTCAAGTACACAATTGGAAACTGGTAATGAATGCCAATCTTGAAGTCAGTGGTGCATGAGTCCACAAACTAGATGCTGAGCTTGGCTTCCATGGTAGCAATGGTAGCACTAATGTATTTGGGGACTGAATTCCTATGATACAACAGGCAGCAAACCACACATTTACCACAGCAGGGTCCATTCCAACATCTGTTAGCTGGCTCAAAGCAGGTGTGGACAATCTCTCCTACAGAAAGCTTCTCATGATAAGCTTTCTCAACAGAGATGATAGGGGCACACATGGCCAGAGAGAAGTGGATGCAAGGTAGGGTACCACGTTGGTCTGGAATGCTGTCAGAGTCACACTTGGGGCTCCATCAAATCTGAGGGAAGTGATGATGGAAGACACTGTCTGATTAATAAAGCAGGTGAGGTTAGTGTAGGTTGGGCGCTCAGTCTGAAGTTTCTATGACAGACATCATAGATAGCCTCATTGTCTGCCACTGGTAATGTGGATACCAAGGATGGAGGTGTAGGGCTCAATGACAGCTGCAGAAACCAGGGGTATTAGGTAACTGGAGAATTCCTCCTTGCAGCTCTTGCTGCAGGAGGTGACCCCAGAATCAGTTCCCTCATTGTCTTAGTTACTTTTTCTTTTGCTGTGCTAATATACACTGACAAAAGCAAATTATGGAAGAAACGGTTTATATTGGCTCATACTTCAGTGCCACAGTCCATCATGGTGCGGAAGTCAAGGTGGCAGGAGCTTTCAGGAGCTGGCCACGTTGCATCAGTAGCCAGGAAGCAGAAAGTGCTGAATGCTAAGTGTTCAGCTAGCTTTTCCTTTGTATGCATTCTAGAACCCCAGCCCAGGGAATGATGCCACCCACATTTCACCTAATCAAGATAATATCTTACAGGTATGACAAGAGGCTTGTCTCATAGGTGATGGTAGATCCCATCAAACTGACAACCAATACGAATCATCATACTCACCAAAGGTATGGAAAATTAAGAATCAGTAAAGACTTGTGCACTGGTTAGCCAGTTTATGAATTAGCTCCAAGACAAGCCCAATGGTTTCCTGGCCAATGGGGCAGTGCATTTTGTTCACATCATCTTTGCCTATGAAGAGCTGCCCAGAGTAGAAAAGCTGGCATTAGATGCTAGTGCAAACTTCACCAGTGGCTATGCGGTGTGTGCTAGTGGGAATGCAGAATAGAACAACCACTTTGGAAGACAGTTTGACATTTTCTTATAAAAACTAAGCACATTCTTACCATCTGATCCAACAATTGTGCACCTAAAGGTGTTTACCCAAGTGAATTGAAAACATACAACCACACAGAGACTTATACCTGACTCCTTATAGCAGTTTTATTCCTAATTGCCCTAAATCGGAATCAACCATGATGTTTTTCAATAGGTGACTGGGCAAACAAGCTGGTCCAACCACACAATGGAATATTATTCAGCAATAAAAAGAAATGAGCTATTAAGCCACCAGAAGATAGAGCGGAACCTTAAGTTCCTTAAGTGCATGTTACTAAGTGAAAGAAAAGTCTGAAATGGCTACACATTGTTTAATTCCCACTACAGGACACTCTGGAAAAGGCAAAACTATGGACACAATAAAAAGTAGTGTGTAGCACACAGTGGCGCACACCTTTAATCTCAGCACTAGGGAGGCAGAGGCAGGAGGATCTTTGTGAGTTCAAGGCCAGCCTGGTCTACATAGTGAGTTCTAGGACAGCTGAGGCTACAAGGAGACCCTGTCTCAAAAAGACAAAAAAAAAAAAAAAAAAAAAAAAAAAGAAAAGAAAAAAGTACAGTGTGGCAGAGGTTGGAGGGTAAAGGATAAACAGAGCACATGGGATCTTCAGGGTGGCAGAAATAGTCTGTGACACCAGTGAAAAATGACAACATTATGCATTTGGCAAAATCCATGGAATTCTATAATAATGAACCGTAATGTAAACTGGGTTTAGTTAATACAAATGAATCAGTATCAGGACATCCATTGTACCAAGTGTACCACATTAATGGAAGTTACTAATAGGGAAAACTGGGCAGAAGGAGAGAGTCTATGGGAGCAGTACTTCTTGATCAATATTTGTGAAAACTTTAAAGTACTTTAAGAATTAAGTTTTTTAAAAAAGTTAAAAATAGCTGGGCGTGGTAGCACACACCTTTAATTCCAGCACTTGGGAGGTAGAGGTGGGCAGATCTCTGAGATCAAGTGAGTACATAGTGAGTTCAGGAACACCCTGTCTCAAAAAGGCAAAAAATTATAGAGAAATAACCATGTAAATAGCAATTTTATTATTAGATGAAATCCCACTGGGAACCCCATCCTGCCAGGAGTGTCTACAATCGGAGTTGCTCTTTTCCCCATGATAGACCTTCCCCGGGGTATTTGCCTTCTTCGTGTCAGGGTGGATCAAGAGGAGAGGGCAGCCAATAACATATTAAACGATCCTATTTTCATGTTTTGGTCCAGAGTGGCTTCTAGGAAGTTTGGGCTCTGACCCCAGTCTCTTCCTTTGGCCTTTAGCAGAGGAAATAAAGGAGGAAGCCGGTTTCCCAGGCAACCTGCTCTCACTGTGGGTGGACGAAACTAACTTGATCAACACCTCTGCAGACTGACTCATTGGGGTGTTGTAGTAGTGTGATTTCCCCTCAGGCCTGAGGAATATCCCTTATTGCTCATATGAGCATAACATCATGGGCACATATTTGGGTGGGGCTTTAGTTTGCATATTCATTTAACAGGCCACAGAGAATCTGTCCAGGCTCCCTGTGGGGTCAGGTGGACAGGCCACCATGGTTAGAGCTGAACGCCCAGGAGAGGAAACAGGCACTTAAGCTCTGGAAGCAGTAAGGATATGGTGGGCACCCAGCCCAGGAGGGGCAGGAGAGAATGGTGCCAGAAGACCTTCCTTGAAGAAATGAACTATGGGCTGGCAGGATGGCTCAGCAAGTAAAGGCATTTGCTGCCAGGCAGAGAGAAAGAGAGAGGGTTTTTTTTATTTATTTTTTATTTTTTATTTTTTGGTCTTTTTGAGACAGGGTCTCCCTGTAGCCCCAGCTGGCCTGGAACTCACAGAGATCTGCCTGCCTCTGCT
>NW_008357929.1:7014823-7020444 GCF_000622305.1 Nannospalax galili
CAAAGAGGAGGGTCAACACAGAGGAATCATTTCTTCCATGCTTCCAAGCGAAGCCAACCATGATTGAGTAGGACCTTTGACTTATCTTCACATAGATGGAACTGGTAAAAGAAAGGAGCCAAGGGGCTCCTCCCAAGCCCATGTGACCCCTGAGGAACAGATGCTCAAACAACCTTAAGAGTAAAAATAAATCAGTTTATCTGGTCCAACTGTATGGTCTTAAACTCCCAAAAGGAAAGTATAACCAAAGATTAAATGGACCAACATAATTTCATAAGAGTCCATATGTATAGCTAAAGGCTACATAACAAGCAACAATGCCAGACAGGCAATGCCTTCTTTTGAGTTGTTGGCCAGTGTGGCCAAAGGGATTCCCAGATAGTAACCCAGCATAGACCTGGAAAAATGAACAGCAGACCCCAATCTTATCCAAAGGAATATTGACAACTGATTACTGCTAGATGAGGAACAGCTGACCCTCCTAAAACAGAGATTTTTAAAAAGGAAATGAACTGCAAACAAGATAAATGAATGCATATTGTGATCCAGATAAGAAGCAGGCAGGGCTGATGGAAGTGTTTCAGGCAGAAAGAGCTAAGGTGTGGCACTGGCCAGGGATGAAAAGCCTAGATTTCCTGGGACCATCTTGTAACCTGTATTAAGAGGTTGAACTTGTCCCAAGGCAATGGAAAACCACAGGAAAGTTTTAAGGGACCATGAGCAATCACTTGGTATTGATGGAACACTCCTAGTTCTAGGATTCCCCTGTGGATACCCAAATCTCCAGGTGCTTAAGTGCCTTATATAAGATGGTACAGTAGTTGTGTGTAACTTTACACATCTGTCCATATACTTTAATCTCTAGATTGTTTATAATACCTAATACATAGTGAATGCTGTAAATAATTGTTGTACTATATTATTTGGAGAACAGCAACAAGGAAAGAAGTCTGTGCCTGCTCAGTGCGCATGTAAGTTTCCTCTCAATGTGTTAGATCTGCAGTTGGTTGAATCCTGGGGGATACAGAGCCCATGGTTACAAAGGCTGGCTACAATTAGATATGATTTTTTTAGATGAATCTCATAGAACAGTGTGCTTGCTGTGATCCTATTTAAATATACCTCCCCCCACACACACTCTGCAGTTAGCATCCTTATCAGTCTAGCATATCGTTGGCTTCATTTTCTCAGCCAATCAAAGAATTAAAAGGCAGGAAAAACTCACTTGGACGCAGAGAGAACAACAGTCAAACAAACTTTTATTGAAAAATAAAGGATCACCTACATACACATAAAGAATCGCACATACGTATACACATTCATACAGAAAGATGAAGCTCTCCACAAGGAGAGAGGGGACCAGAAACTGAACTCCAATGTCCCCCAGGGAGAATCTGGGATTTAAGAATTCCAATGGTTTCCCTCCCCTAATATTTCATCTTAAATAAAGAAGTGGGTGCTGATGGGTTTATGTCCCCAGATGATGAGGTGTCCAGGTCTATGTGACTCTAAGCAGGTCAGTGGAAGGGGCCCTGTCAGAATTAAAAATAAGGTCTTCCTGCCAGAGACCAAGAAGAAGCAGGAAGTGTGCCATCCTTACTTCTCAGTGACCCTGTTGGGGTCCCTTACACACACACACACACACACACACACACACACACACACACACGAATGTATGCGTGCATTAAAAAGGACTAGAAAGGGGCTGGGGAGATGGTTCAGCAGTTAAGAGCTCTTTCTGCTCTTACAGAGGACCCACGTTCAGTTCAGATCCCTCTGGAGCTGGAGTTACAGGTGGTTGTGAGCCACAAGATAAGGATATTGGGAATCGAACTCAGGTCCTTTGGAAGAGTGGTACACATTCTTAACGTTGAGCCATCTCTCCAGCTCTGCCTCCTCACATCTTGGTGGACCAGGAAACAGAGCACAGGCTAGAACCAGGAGCAGCTACAGCCTTGAAAGGTGAGCTAGTCAGCCAGGGCCCGTCTCTTGAGGTTCTGCAGTCTTCAGAGTAGCACCACAAGCTGGGAACCAAGTTTTCAAGCATGAGCCTGTAAATATTCCCTCATGCCTGTTCCTGATCATTTTCTCTTTTTATCTTCTAGAGGTGGCCACCATTTTTACTTATTTCTCTATAAATTAGTTTTGCCTGTTCTAAAACTCCTTGTAAGCAGAGCTGCAGCACATCTGTCACTTTGTGTGCACCTTCACTCACACACCATGTGTTTGGTTTTCATCCATGCCATCACATGTATTCATAATTCATTCATATTTCTTGTATTGCTCAGTAATAATACATTTTGAATATGCCAACTACCTTTAATCATCCTTCTATTGATGGTTCAGATTGGATCCAGTGGAAGGTTATTATGAATAAGACTTCTATGAACAATTTGCCCAAGTCTTTTGTCAACATATGGTTTCACTTATTTTGTGCAAGAGAATGGATTAATTAAGTCAAAAGGTTAGGTGACTGTCTAATTTTGTGAAATTGCCAAACCAGTTTCCAACTTTGTACCATTTCACAATTCCATCAACAGTGTATGATTGTTCCATGTCCTTACCAACGTGGTATTGTCTTTAATTTTAGATACTAGTGCTGGATCATTTCATTGTGGTTTTAAATCTGCATTTTGCTGATGACTGTAATGACAATATTTTAATGTGTTTATTGTCCACTTGTACATCTTTTGTTAAGTATTCCAGATAAGAATAATTTGTCAGTGTGTGTGTGCATGTGTGTGTGTGTGTGTGTGTGTGTGTGTGTGTGTGTGTGTGTGTGTGTGTGTGTGTGATCTTTTTCCCTAGTTTCTGGCTTGTTTTTTTCATTTTCTTTATGGTGTCTTTCAAAAAATAGGAGTTTGGAATTTTTATGAATCTAATTTGCCCATTTTTCTCATGTATTTCTTCTAGAAATTTGTAGTTTGAGTTTTTTAGAACTCTGTAGCCCATGTTAAACTGACTTTTGTGGGCTGTGATATGCTGTTCCAGTACCATTTGAAGACAGACTCTCCTTTCCTGATTAAATTGCCTTGCTTCTCTTGTTGAAAACCAATGAATCAAGTAAATGCTGATCTGTTTCCAAACCCTTGGCTGATATATTGATCTACTTGTCTTTGTACTGTTGATACCATGTGATATTGATTACTGTTACTGTAGAGCAAATCTTGGTGTCAGACAATATGAATCCTCTAACTTTGTCTTAAAACTGTTAAAAGTCTTTGATATTTCCATAAGTATTTTAGGATCAGCTTTTAATATATATTAATTTTTTATTCTTGACTTTCATAGCTGTATATAATGAAGTATGATTGTATCCATCCTCCACTTCACTCAACCCTGTAAACTCTCCCCAACATATATACAATGAAATATTATATCTGCCTCTCCAGTTTCTCCTCCAATTGTCTGATATACCCCCAACATGTCCCCCTCCCAACTTCATGTCTTTTTTTTGTTAATCCACTAAATCCAATTAGAGCTGTCCATATGTACACAGGTGTGAGACCATCCACCAGAGCATGGACAACCTACCCGTGGCCACATCCTCAAAACATCAGTGTTTTTTCATTACCTATGGCAATGGCTATGACCTCCAGAACAATGATGAATAGGAAGCAGACATCCCTGCTTTATTCAAATAATAGGGAAAGTGTTTCATTTTTTTACCTATAAAGTTTGACACTAACTGTAGTCTTTTTTCATAGCTAATCTTTATCAGTTTGAATTCCCTTCTATTTGTAGCTTACTGAGAATTTTCTTTTTGTTTTTGTTTTTGGGACAGGGTCTCCCTATGGCCCCAGGTGGCCTGGAACTTGCTATGCAGAGCATACCAGGCTGGCCTCAGTCTCACAGAGATCCACCTGCCTCTGCCTCCCAAGTGCTGGGATTAAAGGCATGCACCCACCATGATGACTTATTGAGAATTTTTATAAATGCATGTTCAATTCTCTTTCTCTACTGTTTGGGAGATACTAATTACATGTCTGTTTAATCTTTTGATTGTGTTTCACATATCATTTGTCTGTAGTTTTTATGTTTTTCTATACTTTAGTTTGAGTGATTTCTGTGTATTGTTTTGCATTTTAGTTTACTAACCTTCCTTTGCCATATCCAATCTTTATTCAGCCTGTCCAATGAATTTTTTTTTTCAGAGACTGTGTTCTCAGTTCCAGATTTCCATCCCATTTTATTGTTAAGCTTCCAGTTCTCTACTGAGATTTCTCCATTAACTTTCTATGTCCATTTGTTCTTGAAATCTTTTAGCATATTTACAGTAGATGTTTACAATATCTCCAAATTCCAGCACACCTTCCATCTTTGAGTTTATTTCTTTAGAATTATTTACCTAGTAGTGGGTTTCACCTCTCTCCACCTTCATGTCTCTAGTCATCTTAAAGTTATATTCTAGGCATTGTGGTAACCATATTGTTGATAGTCTGGATTTTGCTATTTTCCATGAAAGAGTGTTGGCTTTTATTCTGGTAGGCAGTTAAATTATAGGTGGAATACATGATCCTTTCAAGTTTCTTGAAGATTATTATGGTGGTTGACCTTCACTGTCAGTTTGCTTGGATTTAGAATCACCTAGGAGACACACCTCAAAAGACTGCAATTCTGTTGTAGGTCTTTAGGTTTTTGCCTCCTTTTTCTTCCTAATGTGTCAATACTGATTACCATCTTGTTTACGTGCGGAAAGTTTTTCAATCTCCATTCTTTTAGGGTAAGGATGTAGGTGCACATTTCTTTAGATTTCCTTCATTTGAAAATATCTTGATTTCTGCCAGGAGTGGTGGTGTACACCTTTAATACCAGCACTCTGGAGGCAAAGACAGGCAGATCTCTGTGAGTTCAAGGCCAGCCTGGTCTACATAGTGAGTTCCAGGCCAGATGGGGCTACAGGGAGACCCTGTCTCAAAAAGACAAAAAAAAAAAAGAAAATGTCTTGATTTCTCTTTCATTCCTGAAATATGCTTTTTTTCTGAAAATATTTGAAAAATATTCTTTCATTTCCTTTCAGACTTACAATTTATGGTAAAAAACCTATATTGACTTTTAAATTTTTTAAATTTTACTTATATTTTATGTTTTTATGCATATGAGAGTTTTGCCTGCATGTATGTAAGTGCACTCCTGTATGTCATGCCTATGGAGGTCAGAAGAGGGTGTAGAGTCCCCTAGAACTGGAGTTATAGATGGTTGTTAACTGCCATGTGGATGCTGGGAACCAGGCCTGGGTCCTCTGCAAGAGTAGCCAGTGCTCTTAACCACTGAGCCATTGCTCATGTCCTTTATTTTATTTTATTTTATTTTATTTATTTATTTTTTTAACATAGAATAAGTAGATCTAATAAATGTTTATAGCATATTTCATCCAACAGCTGTGGAATATACATTCTTTTCAGCAGTCCAGGTAACTTTTTCTAAAATAAATCACATATTTTTTTATTCTTATTCTTTTATGAAGTTAAAAATTAATGAATGAACAAAAAATTAAAGAGACTGCGCTGCAATTAAGTTAGAATATTCTAACTGGAAAACAATTACTGTGAAACTATTTACATTCTCATAGAATTATAAACATTTCTCAAGGAATACTTTACAGCACAACTTTTTTTTTT
>NW_008357929.1:7025668-7041358 GCF_000622305.1 Nannospalax galili
TACCACTGAGTTACAGCTTCCCAAGTTATCTTTTAAATTGATATACAAGTGATCCCATGTTGGCATGAATAAAGTTGTAGTTTAATATTCAAATATGCTTGTATACATTTTAAAAAAATATTTTATTTTTATTTTATGTGTATGAGTGTATTGCCTGCATGTATGTGAGTGCACCCATGTCGTGCAATACTGCAGAGGTCAGAAGAGAGCTTCGGTTTGATTCCTGTGGAATTGGAGTTAAGGACGGTTTGTAGCCGCCATGTGGATGCTGGGAATCGAACCCAGGTCCTCTGCAAGAACAGTCAGTACTCTGAACTGCTGAGCCGTCTCTCCAGCCCCTGCTTGTATATTTTTTTTAAATTTATGTGTATGTGTCTGTGTGGGGATTTATTGCCTACATACAGTACCTGTGGAGGCCAGAAGAGAACATGAAATTCCCTGGAGCTGGAGTTACAGGTGGTTGTGAGCTGCCTAACAGGATGCTGGGAACCAAACTTGTGTCCCTTACATGAGCAGCAAGTGCTCTTAACTGCTGAGCCCTCTCTTCAGCCACCTGTCTATTGACTTTTTTTATTTTATTTTTAAATTTATGTGTATGTGTCTGTGTGGGGATTTATTGCCTACATACAGTACCTGTGGAGGCCAGAAGAGAACATGAAATTCCCTGGAGCTGGAGTTACAGGTGGTTGTGAGCTGCCTAACAGGATGCTGGGAACCAAACTTGTGTCCCTTACATGAGCAGCAAGTGCTCTTAACTGCTGAGCCCTCTCTTCAGCCACCTGTCTATTGACTTTTTAAATTTAGTTTGAGGTCTTCCTTGTTCTTGATGTGGGAAATTTTTAAAACTTTGATGTGTATGTGATGTGATGTGATGCGATGTGATGTGATGTGATGTGGTATGTATGTGTGTGATATATGTTCTGTATGCACTTGTTAGTGTGGGTGTGAACATGCATACATGTACCTGAGTTTGTGTGCATGTAGAAGCCAGAAATGGGCATCAGGTGTCTTTCTCCAATTGTTCTCCACCTTTATATTTTGAGACAGAGTCCCCCTCATTGAATCTGAAGTTCTTTGATTCATCTAGGTTGGCTGTCCAATGAGCTTCAGGGACTCAAATATTCACTCCAGTGCTGGGGTTATAAGGCATGCCATTACCCTGGGCTTTCTATGTGGGTGCTGGGGTCTGAACTCAGATCCTTAAGCTTGCATCGCAGGCACTTTACTAACCCAGTCATTTATTTCCCCAGCTGTATGGCAAGTTACTTTGATTGAAACTTGGGTATTTGTGGGTATTACGAGAGTTCTAAGGATCAGAACCTTATTTCAACCTTATGTTTTGGCTACCTTTTCTGACTCTTCTCCAACAGGGAAGTGGAGAGCCTTTCCGCATTACTGCCAGGTGGGGGTGGAAGCCCTGGTTTCACACTCAACCTCCCTCCTGGGGGGATGTGTCAATACACCCCAGACATTATATGTGATGAGGAGAGAGTCCTTGCTACTACTGGGTGGAGTGCTCCAGCTTCCTATTAGGTCTCCACTGGTGTCTCTCTGGTTGGGAGGGGCAGGAGTGGATCATTACTGCTCCAGTACCACCATGGTGGTAGGAAAAGGTGATGACCTCATTACTGCCTGCAGCAGTGAGAATCCTGACTCTGCACTAGGCTTCCCTAACACCGCCCAGTGGGGAATGGGGATCCTTATTTTTCTGGTGAGTTGAAAGTCTCGCTGCTTGCTGATGGGGGCAGGGATGTTACATGGGGATGCAAGACCTGGCTTCCTGCTTGGCTTTCTCAGATAGTCCCCTGACAAGGGTCTGGAGAGCCTCTGTATAGGTGGCCAGAGTGGAAGTGTAGGCTTTTGCCCTCATCTTCACTGGTGGAAGTAATGCCAAATTCTCTATGTAGCATTCAGATGGAATAGATCAGTTTTCTAAAAGCTACTTTTCTCCTCATGCTTGGGCTAGAGAAAGTCATCTTTGTCCATCTGCAGCCATTGGATTTTCTAGGTTCCTGCTCCCCATTTCCAAGTCTGGAACTTGTGAGGCATAAAGGAATCCTAGGGAACTTGCCTCTCTGTCTTTCTGTCATTCCTTGTTCCCAAGGTCTCCAGCTGGTCTTCTTTCTGTTGCCTTCCAGAGTCTCTTACACTCATTCTACGTATATCTGGGATGTGTAGGTGCACTGAACGGGAGGAATGGAGAAAAGAACCGTGGGTCTGGTGCAGCACACTTCCAGAAACACTCTTGCTGAGTTTCTGTGGCATCACCCCCTCCTATACAGATTTGGGGCTGAGTTGAAGTCTGGGTTTCCTGAACCCATATCGTCTAACTTAGACATAATTTCAATTTAGATTGTATGCATAGATTCACCTTTTCCCCTATATTAATAGAAGTATGTATTTCCCCATCTCTGTATATGGAGTTTATTTGAAGGTACAGCATCAGTGCCTCATGCCTTAACATCATAGTAAATTGTCTTTAGAGTTCCAGAGAGTTCTAGACTTGGCCAAACTGGAGGCTTGAAATCAGTGTCTGCTTCATAAAAACCTGTAAAACCAGGCCAGCAAGATGTCTCAGTGGGTTAGATCACTTGCCACCAAGCCTGATGATCTGAGTTCAATCCCCAGAACCCATATGGTGGGAGGAGAGAACCAACTGCTACAAGTTGTCATCTGACTTCCATGCATGTGCTGTGGCACACACATGCCCTGCACACATACACATATACACAACAAGTAAATGTGAAAAAAAGTTAAAAAATGTAAAACCTACACCTGTCCAAGTGTGGGGTAGAGTGTGTCTCAATGGCTCTTTTTCTTGTCAGAGAGGTTTTGCTCTCATTAATAAGTCATGTGACTTATGTTCATGGGAGGGAGCCAGGAAAAGGTGGGAGGCTTTTCCTATATAATTGGGCAAGAACATAGGAGTGGGGAAAGCAGAGTAAAGAAGATGTACTGCCGAGGAGGAAGAGCAACTTTCTGCTGCTGTTGGATGCAGGAAGCAAGGGTGGAAAATGGTTTCTCACTCTGGAAGGAGAAGAATGCCAGTGAGAAGGAGATAATGGATTACACCCAAAGTTATCCTGATGGCACAGTATCTGGAAGTCACACTGCTCCACGATGAGCAAAATCTCCTTTGCCCCAAACTATGAAGCAGTCTTGTCTACCTGACACACCAGACTTGGGTCGATTTACAGAAAGTGAGTGGCCTGGGATGAATGCAACTTATCACAGCCAGTCTTTCTCTACATCCAGAAAAACCCAGAAAGCTTCCAATAGGTGTGTAATTAGTCTCTGCCAAGTATTTGCATGTATTTTTTGCTGTATTACTGCCCAAAGGTTCAGTAACCAATAGGGCAGGCTCTAAATGTGGAAGATGTCGGGGTTGATGGTCTCCAGTGCCAGGAGCACAGGCTCTTCCTCTGCTTCCCCATCATGGCAATAGCTTCATTTTGTCCATCTCCAACTCTATTAGGGTTTCCTTTATATGCACATAGAAGTAAAGTTAACATCCATGTCTGACTAGCTGAGAATGTCCTGTGCCTCAGTGTCCTTATCTGTAAAATGGGAATGAGAGATTGTCTGCCTCACATGGAAGTACTTAGACCAGTGCCTAGCACACAACTGCCTAGGTTTACAACTTGGTATGGTTCTAACAATCCTAAGCAGCACCATGCATCTGTTTTCATTTCCCACCCTACCTGAGCAGAAGGCAGTTGGTAGACCTGGGTCCAAATGCTCCCTGTGCTGCTTGCTAGCTATGTGTCCTTAGGAAAGTCTCTAGCAGCCAGGAACTTCCCATCCCCATCCTCCTATATTCATGGAACTTTAGGGTTGTTCAGAATCAGCGAGGTCATGTGCTCAGAATCAGCGAGGTCAAGCTCTGAGCAGAGCCTATGGACCAGAATTGGTGTGATATACAGGTGTCTTTCTTCCTTCCCACCTCCAGCTTTAGCCCACTGTTCCTGGCCTTCCATGCTCATTGTTAGTAAAGAAGGTCTTAAGCAAAAGCTGGGAAGTAGGCAAAGGCTTGCTTCTGCCCTCTTAGTGGGGCTCCCTCTTTCTGTTTCATCCCCACACCATCACCCTCTACCTGCCACATTTCCTCCGTCTCCTGGCCTGGAGTCTGTCTGCTGCCCACCTTCCCCCATTGCTGCTGGAATAGTTCAATGAGAATCTTAAACCTTAACAAGTAAGCAAGGAGAGAGGAAGTGAGCCAGCACCAGCCCATGCAGAATGAACCACTAATGATGGAAATTCAGACAATTTTAGTGCAAGCCTTACATTGCAATACAGGTGAAACAGCCCCCTCAGCCCTTCGCATGTCTAGAAAAGGGCAGGAATGGTTTCCTGTGAACAGCATATAGAAAGGGAGTTAGGGTGATTTTGGATGTGTCTCCAGCTCAGACCATGGGAACAGTGATGACAGGAACATAAGCAAATGAATGGCCTACCCTGCCTGAGCCTCAGGAATTGTGGGTAGCCACGACTATGTGATGGGGGACTGTGATCATCAGTGGGATCAGCAAGCATCTAGCATTGTACCAGACAGAGAAAAGCCACTCAGCGATAGCTAGACGGCCTTCTTCCCCCCTTGCTCCCTCCCTCCTGTCTTATTCCTTCCTCTTCTCTAGACTGAAATTTATGGAGAATTGACATTCCTGTGTCATATCACAAATATGTCAATTAATTCTTTTTGATGCAGTCTTTAAAACTGTGGTAAAAACTGGGCGTGGCGGCACACACCTTTAATCCCAGTGCTTGGGAGGCAGAGGCAAGCAGATCTTTGTGAGACTGAGACTAACCTGGTCTCCATAACTAGTCTAAGTCATGGCTATAGGGAGACCCTGTCTCAAAAAGATAAAAAAAAAAAAGAAAAACCAAAGGGACAACAACATTGTGGTAAAATACACATATCATAAAATACACTGTCTCAACCAGTTTTAGGTGTGTTCTTCAGTAGCCTTCCCCCACCCCCACCCCCACCCCCCAAGGACTCATGTATCCCAGGCTGGCCTTAAACTTGCTGTGTAGCTAAGGATGACCTTGAACTTCTGATCCTCCTGCCTTCACCTCCTGAGTGCTAGGATTGCAGTCATGTGCCACCACATCCCATTATGCAGTGCTGGGGTTGCAGGCACTTTATCAGCTGAGCCACATCCCCCTCTCCTGTTCAGTAGTCTTCATCCATTCCCTTTGGAGCACGAGAAGTCTCCAGAGCTCTTTTGATCTGGCAAATTTATATCCCCGTACCCATTACACCACCTCATATCCCCTCTTCCCCTCAGCCCCTGAAAGCTGTAATTCCACTTTCTGTTTGTTTAACTTTGGCTACTCTAAGTACCTCATACATGTATTGTCTATTTGCAACTAGCTTACTTCACTAATTTGCTCAGGGTTCATCCACATTGTAGTATATACCAGAATTTCTTTCTTTTTAAAGACTGAATAATAATACTTCATTATACACACACACACACACACACACACACACACACACACTCACACATCATTCAGCCATTGATGGATGCTTGAGTTGCTTCTACTCAGACCACTGTAAATAATGTCTCTATGAACATGGATGTTCAAGTCCCTCCTTTCTTTTTCAAAAATTTTATTTTTATATATTTTTATTTTATGTGTGAATATATTGCTTGCATATGTGTAAGTGCACCCATATTGTGCAATGCCCTCAGAGGTCAGAAGAAGGTGTCAGATCCTCCAGAACTGGCATTACAGATGGTTGTTAGACACCATGTAGGTGCTGGGATCTGAACCCAGGTCCTCTGAAAGAGCTGCTAGTGCTCTTACCTGCTGAGCCACCTCTCCAGGCCTTCAAGTCCCTCTTCTCATTAATCTTAAGCATATTATCTAAAAGTGGAGTTTCAGGAGTGTATATTAATTCTGCTGTTTATTATTAGTTTTTTTTAATTTTTAAAATTTTTGATGTGTACGAGTGTATTGCCTGCATGTATGTGAGTGCACCCATGTGGTGCAATGCCGCAGAGGTCAGAAGAGGGCTTGGATTCCCCTTGAACTGGGGTTAAGGATGGTTTGTAGCTGCCATGTGGGTGCTGGGAATCGAACCCGGGTCCTCTGCAAGAGCAGTCGGTGCTCTTAATCTCTGAATTATTGATTTTTGTTTAAGATTCTGTCTTACTATGTAACACCGGCTGGCCTGGAGCTCACTGTGTAGACCAGGCAGGCCTGGAACTCACAAAGAGAGATCCTCCTGCCTCTGCCCCTGGAGTGCTGGGATTAAGGATGTGTGTCACCATGCCTGGCCTGCTGTTCCATTTTCTGAGGAGCACTGCATTGTTTTCCACAGCTGCTGCTCTGTTTCATATCCCCACAGCAGCAGTTCATAAGGGTTCCAGTCTCTTCACAGTCTACCACCTATTTTGTCATTTTTTGTCTTTAATAATAACCATAATAGGTGTGAGATAGTTTTGATTTGCATTTCCATGATGATTATTAGCTAAAAGTATCTTACTATTACTACTACTATCATTGTATATGTGTAGATGTAGATGCACATGCCACCATGCATGTGGAGGTCAGAGGACAACTTCGTGGAGTTTGTTCTCTCCCTTGATGTGGGTTCCAGGGATCGAACTCAGGTCACCAGGCTTTTGTCACAAGCGTTCTACCTGCAGAGCCATCTCACTGGTCCTGAAAAGCATCATTTTAGGTTTTATGGTCATCTGTATACTTCTTTGAAGAAATATTTATTCAAGTCCTTAGCCCATTGAAGGGTGTTGTTGTTGAGTTGTAGGTGTTCTTTGTATATTCAGGATATTAGTCCTTTATCAAATAAATGGTATGCAGGTCTTTTCCCCTGTTCCAGGCTTGTCATTTTACTGTTGGTTGTTTTACATTCTGACACCTAATTTGTCAGTGTTTTCCTTTGGTTCCCTGTGCTTCTTTGGTGTGTTATCTCCAAGAAGCCATCAGCAAACCCAGTGTGATGAAGCTTCTTTGTGCCCGAGAGTTTTGGAGTTTCAGCCATTTATGTTCAGGCTTTTGATCTTTTTGAATTAATTATTCATGACAGTGAATATTTCTCTCTGACAGAGGATATGTAGTTCCATTTACTTTTACTTCCTTTGCTGTCTCTCAAAAATTTTCTTTCTCTGGGCATGGTGATACATACCTTGATCCTAGCACTTGGGAGGCAGAGGCAGGTGGAGCTCTGTGATTTCCAAGCCAGCCTGGTCTATGTAGTGAGTTTTAGGTCAGCCAGGGTATACATAGTGAGACCCTATCTCTTGATGCTATTAAAAGTGGGGCCTTTTCCTGAAACATGTTTTTATAATTGGAAAATATTAATTTCTGTCTTAAGTTTTACTCAATCACATTATCTAATTCTTCGCTTTGTTATAGTCATTTTTAATTGACTGTGGTTTCTTTGGGGGGGGCGCGAAGATTATGAATGCCACCATCTCTGTAGTTGGCAAAGCTACAAATCATGAATGACACATGGCATATAAAACCCTTACCCCACCCACACACTCAGTCTGAAATTACTCAAAATACTCCAGTTGACCAAGAAAGGAACCAAAGTAAAGAGCTCCTAATAGGGACAAGAGGAATTAAAAGCAAGCACAAGAGTGAGCGATCAAGTCAAACTCAAAGCCACTGTCCAAACAGCTGCTGTTGTCTTGGCTACGACACTTAATGTAAATGTCAAAAATAATTCTCTCATTAACTGTGATCCAACATAAAATATTTTAATATAAATCTAAGTCTGCTTTAGAAAATACAATGCTAGAACATGACATGAGGGTTTATGATCACAGATTAAGAAACCATTGTAAAAATGACACAGCAACTCCTGATCTTTTCTAGTACATTTTGAAATTTTGATAAAAATGAATGATGCCAGAAAACCAGAAGTCACAACATGGACATGGGACCAATAACTCTGGGAGAAATTTAAAAAATTATTCTAACATAATCTTGAAGAAAAGAGTTGAGGTGACCCTCTGTCAGGAAAGTGTGACCCCCCCATCTGAGCCAGTGGCTGCCAGGACTACCCAGCATCTGGGCTCAGATTCCTGTCTCAAGCTTCCACTACATCTCTGAATAAGCCTTCCTGCCCTGTTCAGGGTTCCCAGGAAGGAAAGCGAGCTCTCTGAACAGTCTCAGAAGAGGAACTTGGAGGTGGGGCATCCACTACTTAATGTTTCAACACCACCCGTCAGGGGAACATTCTTGGCAGCAGCTGGAATTTCACAACGGAAGGGGGACTCTTATTAAAAGGGCCCAGGGTTGGACGCAGAATACCAAAGAAGTCAGGCCTTGTTTCCCAAGCTTTTGAAAAAAGCATCATCCAACTATCTTCCCCATCACCCCCTCCTTAGAGCCAACAAGGTTCTGCCCACAAGTCACAAGGAATGGCTGATGGTCACTGAGTCACCAAGCACAAGTCAGGCAAAGCCACTCATGCTGACCAGACCCATCCTTACCTCCTCAGCTGGGGGTGGGGGGAGGTTCTTCCACTGAACTTCATCTTTCATCTCCCTCAGGCTCCCCAAGCCCAGCACCCAGCAGGTCTCAATTCTAAGAGTTTGGCCAAGCCCTAGATGACTGTAGGATGCTGGGGAGCCCAACACACCAGAAACTCTGTCCTGGACTCTGAGGACATCTAGCTCTTCCACAGAGAAGGCTTTGATTGTCTCCTTTGAACCAGGGGACACTGAGACCACAAGGATAAAGGCAGAGATACCACTCTCAGCAGGCATTGGAGGAATTCCAGGGGTGCAGCTGGCCCTGTGGGTAGGCTGCTGGCAGCAACCCCAGGACTCTGGCTTTTAATGTCTTTAAGGACAGGGATGCAGCAGAAGAGTCATTGGCTGAGAAGAATCATTTGTGTCTTGTGTTTGCATTATGACAGTGTTGGGCAAAGGTGGCTCATGCCAGCCTCCCAGCAAGACCAACTTGTCCATCACATCATGGGCTGGACGGAGGGGTGACTTAATGCCCAGTTCACACAGTTCTGTCAATGCTCCAGGCTAGAGAGGCTGGGGCCCAGGCTGCCACCATAAGTGCAGCAGGGTATCTCCTCTCTGGCTCTTAAGAGTGTCTATTTTCTGGAAGAGGCAGGCTGGGCTGAGCAGCTAGTGTAGATGGGCATGGTAGGGCTCAAGAATGCTAGCAAGTGAAATGTAAACCTCTTCATTTGTTGGGGTAGAGACATACATTGGTTTTCTTTTTCCTCTATTAACTGTATCTGATTTGCTGAGGGACAATGTACAGTAGTGGTTAAGAACCCAGACTCCCTGGGTTTGTATTCTGACTTTGCCACCTCCTAGCTGTGTGACTGTAGGCAAGTTGTTCAACCTTTCTGTGCCACTAATGGTCCACGCTTTTCTCCTACCACACCAGTGTCCTGAAGAGGTGATTCAGTTTTCTGTCTCTTATTGCTGACTTTTCTCACCCTGACGATGGTCCACTGGGGTGGGGTAACAGGACTGCTCAAGCCCAGCTGTGTTCCTGGCATCCACCCCTCACCCCCACAGTGGACTTGCAAGTTGTCCCTTCTGCCCCTTCTCTGACCCCTGCCAATGCTCCTGAGGAGGTGGGGGTGGCATGGCAGGTGGCCCATGTTCCCTTTAGATAATCATGCCTTCAAGCCCTTGGCTTTGGAGAGAGGAAGAGGGCCTTCAGGAATGGTCAACAACCCTTTTCCCCTTCACAGTCTTATGGTGATGGGTACATGCATCGCTGTACCAGTCTGTACAAAGGCTACCCTGCCATTCCACCAAAGTAGTTGCAGCCCCTGTCCCGATGGCTCACAGGATGTTAAATATTTATTTTATTTTTAATTATGTGTTTGTGCATGTGTCTGTGCCTGTGAGTTCAGGTGCCCTTGAAGACCAGAGGTATTGGACCCCCCCCACCCCGGAGTTAGAGTTACAGGTAGTCGTGAACCATCTGATATGTATGCTAGAACCAAATCTGGTTCTTCTGAAAGAGCAGCCAGTGCTGTTAGTCCCTGAACCATTTCTCCAGCCCCTCACAGAATTTTTGAATTCAATACTTTTTGTCCTTGGGGTTAGAGGTCCAACCACAATTAGGGAGACAAGAAAAGTCCTACTTGCCACCTTGGTCTGTTTAGGCCAGTGTGATTTTCCTACAACTCTGCCCTGACCCTGGTACTCTAGAGCAAATTCCTCACCTTCTCTGGCTCCCAGAATTCCCTTGTGAAAGTGAAGAACTTGCCAGGGAGACTTCACATCTTCCTCAAGAGCTTGGCCTGGGACTGATGGGCAAGAGAGCAGGTTGGGTGGTGGCATGGGGCCCCAAGCTCATTTGCATGAAAGTGCTGTTGTTTGGGAAATAAGCTCTAGCATTTGGGCTAACACTGAGGGTAGTAGCCCTCCCCTGATGGTTGTTCAACCACACCAGGTACCAGCACAGTCCAAAATGAGAGATGGGCTGAGCCTGGGAAATTTCTCCATCTACCTGAGGGTAACGAACTCTACCTAGCCCAAAAGCAAATGTGACAGCTGCTGTGAAAGGGCTTACAGATGCTCCAGGACATGCCAGCACCACCCAGCAAACACCCAAGGTCAAGACTAGTCAATGAAAATTTTTCTGAGCTTAGTTCATCATCCCAGCATCCAGAGCCATGGGACCTGGATCAGCCTGTGTCCCAGGCCAGCCCAGCCCCCTAGCTCTAGGATCTAGATCCTTGGCAAACTCATCCCTACACCCAGAATTTGGCAATAATGGTCATTTCTTTCTGGAATACTCTTCTTCACACTTTTCCCTTGGTGTCCCTTAACCAGCCTAAAATGTATTTTTTGGAGACCCCAAACAACCTGATATGAGTTCCTCAGCTGTCCCCTTCCCTGCACCATCCTCTCTGCAGAGCATGTCATCTTCAGGAGTCCTTCTGTATAGTCTTCAGGGACAATATCGCCCACCCAGGAATATGGCTGCTCTATTTGCTGTTCTGTCCCTGATACATAGTAGGTAGTCAGAAAATCAAAGACAGCATGGTTATATGGGTGCTACTTTCTGGGTTCCAACTTCTGTGCCATCTTGGTTTCATGGTTTACCACCCTCCAGGGTCATCAGTGGGATAGCCCATAAAGGGTTTATTTTTCACGGGGTGCATGCTCCTCTCAAGCTGGGGAAGTGGGAGAATTTGCTTAAGCTACGGGCTCTGAGATCCTAATGTTCAGCTGGATCTGGGTGAGGAGTTCATCCATCTTTGCATGTTGTTTGCATGGCTCAGCTCTGAGCTTCTGCTTCCCCTTCTGGTTTCCTGGTCCCTCTCCGGATCCACAGAGCTGGTCCACCACTTCCTCGATTTTCCTGATGACCCAGCCTGACAGCCCAGGGATAGTGTTTGCTGGGAAGGGATGACTGCAGTGAAATAAATTCCTGAGGACAGGGCAAGTGTGGCAGAAATGGTGGCACGACAGTATCTTGCAGAGGACGCTTAGGGTACCCAGTGCGACACTGCCCTCCCTGCAGCCTAGTTCCATCTGGATCTGCACCATCACCATCCCCACTTCACAAATGAGCAAACTGAAGTTTGGAAAAGCTCAACATTTGCCACACATCTCATGACTAGTAAAAATCAGAGTCCAGATTTGGGTCTCAGTCTACTGGGTGCCACAGCCAGATTGAATCACTGTGCCAGGCTGAAGCCCCTTCTCTAGCCCCCTCCTTGTGGCCTTCCAGCTGGGCAAGTCGGTCCTCAAGAGAATGTGGCAAGGGCTTTGGAAAACTGATGACATCGCCAAGCCTTAGAGAAAGGAAAGATAAAATTGCAAAGGAAGAAGTTAAGGCAGAAAGGATCCGGGCACCCCAAGCAGAAGTTGTGAGGGATGGGGGTGGAGGACATGTGGGGACAGTCTCCTAACCTAATTCTAGCCCTACCACTGTAGTGTTGGGGTATCCAGCACATGGAAGGAGATCCTGCAGCCCCATCTCTAGAGAACTAGGGTGCATGTGTCTGGAAATTCAGAAAAAAATCCTCCATGTGGTTTTGATTTCCCCTTGGAGGTTCCCTGCCCAGCTTCCTGGAGTCTGGCCACCCTCTGGCCATTCTCCAGGCACTTGGCAACACTCCACACTGCCTGGTGGAGCAGGCATGTCCCCTGCCCCTCTGACCCATCCCTTAGCCTCTCTTCTTCCGCTTCCATGCTGTTTGGCCACCGGGGTGCTCTTTCCCACAACCCAGATGAATCTTCTGGAAGCTGCCCCTGTCCTTCGGTAACTGGAAGCCTCCTTGAGCAGAGCCCAACGCACCCAAGTGTACTGTGAACTTCTGTCACTCTTTGCCGCTGCTCTACTGGATTGAGGGCTCCCCTAGCCTGGTGTTCTCTGGGAAGTGAGCTCCACAGACTGACCAGTGTTGTCTCCATGCAGGCAATGACTCAGGATGCTGCCAGGGGCCACGACGTGCACGGAGGACCGCATCCAGCATGCCCTGGAGCGCTGCTTGCACGGACTGAGCCTTGGCCGCTGCTCTGCTCCCTGGTCAGGTAGGTCTCAGGAGTTAGGAAGGCTCAGAGACCAGGCATAACAGCTAGACCTCACTTGGGCAGGCACCGGGCACAGCTCCTGATTTAAAGTCCTCCATGTGTGGCTCTCCCTGCTTTCTCCCACAATATCTTCATCCTCTTTGACCTCGTGTCTTGCTTTCTTAACATCACTAGATACATAGTTTCCTGAAGACCATATCTAACCTGCTAAAAACACAGCCACTATCTCCTAAAGAACTGCCAGGAATTTAGACAGCTCTCCCCAAACACTGTTGTTGCTTCTAGTTCTTTCCATAGCCCCAGCCTCTCTTCCCTAAGTAGCACAAAGGGAAAATCTCAGCAAAGCTGCAGGGGTGGCCGCAGGTTGAGGCAGTTGTGTCCCTGGAGGCTGGTACCTAATTGTAAAGACTCTTTATGGAGCTAAAGGCTTTTCACATCCTGTGTCTTTTGGCTTCCTGCTCTGAGGTCAGTACCCACTGCTTCTTGACATGCCTGGTTCCTTCCTGCATTACGACCTTTATTCTTGCTGCCTAGAACTCTTCCCTGGGAATGGGCCCCTTGATGTTGGTCTCAATTTGGATGCCATCTTTCCTTGTCCTTTGGGATTAGACACATTTGGATTAAAACTTTCATCGACCATACAACCTTGCACATGCTGCTTATCCTCCAGGGACCCCCAGTTGCTTTGTCTGGATAAGGGAATAATACTAATAACATTTTTCCAACTAGAGGATGGGAGACAAGGCAGAGATAATGTGTGCAAAGGCCTAGCACCATGCTGGGACACAGGTGTTCAATAGCAAGCGCTTTTCCTTGTTTTCTCCTCAAGCCTTTCCCTCCCTCCCTCCCTCATTTTAAGATTCTCTTTCTCAGTTTAAGCTGGTTTCTCTCTCCCTCTCTCTCCCTCTTTCTTTCTTTCTCCTCTTTCTCTTTCTTTCTTTCTTTCTTTCTTTCTTTCTTTCTTTCTTTCTTTCTTTCTTTTTTTCTTTCTTTCGAGACAGGGTCTTCCTGTAGCCTCAACTTGCCTGGAACTTGCTATGTAGTCCAGGCTGGTCTTAGCTCCTGTCTCTGTCTCATCAAGTGCTGGGATTAAAGGCATGCACCACCACACCCAGCCTTTTCTTCCTGGGTTTTGATGGAGCCTAAGCAGATAGTTTGGGGTAGGCATTAAGTTAAAAAATATGGAAATATCTGATTTCTGAAATGCTTTTTTTTAAAATTACAGTGCTGAGTGTCAAACCTAGGTCTTCATACATGCTAGGCAAGTGCTCTACCACTGAGCTACAGCCATAGCCCTTTTTCAAGTTTAAAAATAAAAAACATCTATGGGCAGATGGTGTACTGCTAGGGGCTGCCAGGAATTTGAAAAGCACTCATGCATATGAGGAGGCATGGGTCCAGGATACATGAAGGTCAGGGTCAGTCCCCTTCCACCGTACTGCATGAGAAGTAGTGAGTACACGTCTCATCCCACCCTACTGCACTCACTTCTCATCCATTGACAGCCTCCCCGAACCCTGTGGCCACCCCTTTAATTTTGGGGGGTTTTCCCTTGCTGACTTCAAGGAAACAGAGACTAACAAACTGAGAAAGTCTGGGGAAGTCACAATGACAAAAGTGCTCATAGCTTTTCAGCTAAAAATGGATTTAGCTTCCCTTTCTTGGGCTCCACTGCCAAGCAGTCCTGGGAAGTCCTGTGACTGTCACAGACTCTTTGCTCTTAGGTCTACGATGGAGCTTGTCATAGCTCCTGTCCTTATTCTTCCAGCAGTTTCTACCTCTGACTTAAGTTCCGTGCATCTCGTAGAAACCAGTGTCCACTGCAGGAAAGCTGGGCAGAGAAAGCTCTGGGAGCACTGGTATAGCCAGAGATGCAGGAGTAGAGTCTCAGCAAGTTCACTGGCTTCTAAGGGATCTCAACCCAAATCTTCAACCTGCTGGTGAAAGCGCCTCCTGTAGATACAGGAGTAGGAAATGGGTTGCTGAGTCTTATGGGGGTTTTGTTAGTGTTTTGAGAAAGGGTCTTGCTATGTAGCCCAGGCTAGCCTTGAATTATGTAGCCTAGAGTGTCCTAAAGCTCATGATCTTCCTGCCTCAGTTTCCCAAATGCTGCAGTTACAGGCCTATGCCACCAGGCCTGGCTTCACTGTGCTTTGGTGGAGCTTGGTGGCATTGAGTGATGGCCTAGAAATTTCTCCAAGATCCTATCTAAAAAGAAATATTCCAGCGCATTCCCCGCAGTGTTCCAGGATAGATCCCTTTCTCAACAGCCCTGCCTGTGACTGGCCAGAGAGGGCTGAACTGACCACTGGTCTCTCTTGCTTTCTGTCCAGCCGGGCTTTGTCTGAACTGTTGGAGCCTACAGGAGCTAGTCAGCAGGGACCCAGGCCACTTCCTCATCCTCCTGGAGCAGATCCTGCAGAAGACCCAAGAGGTGAGGTAACCCAGGCCCTGAAGGAGACAGCTGGGATTGGCCTTGTAGAATTGAGATGTAGGTCAGCCCTGGGGCCCCCAGACCACCAGGAGGACTTGGCCAAGGCCCTGGAAGCCCTTCAACCATGTTTGTGCACTCAGGCTTTCTAGAAAGGTTTGTTCTTCCTAATAAAAGCATGTGGCAGGTACTGCTGGGGTCTGAGTTCAAGCCATTTTTTTTTAAAATTATTTATTATTTTTATTTCATGTGTATGTATGCAATGCTTGCATGTAGGTAAGTGCACCCATGTCGTACAATGCCTGTGGAGGTCAAAAGAGGCTGTCGGATCCCCTGGGACTGGAGTTATGGACAGTTGTTAGCTGCCATGTGGGTGCTGGGATTCGAACCTGGGTCTTCTGCAAGAACAACCAGTGTCCTTAACTGCTGAGCCATTTCTCCAGCCCCTCAAGCCACTTTTTAAGTCAGACATTGCTTGTAAGTGAAGAAATTGACTAGAAGGAGAGAAAAGGAGGGAGGGAGCTTTACTGAATTCCTTTTCTCAAAAACATCCATAACAAAGGCATGAAGAAGAAATGGATTTGGAAGGGAAACTGGGGCCTTCTCCAAAAGTTCAATGCACAGACTATTTATTTATTTATTTATTTATTTATTTATTTATTTATTTATTTTACATTTATGCATGTTTGTGAGCATGGATGTGTTGCGTGTCCTAACTTGCAGGAGTTGGTTCTCTCCTTCCATCCTGAGGGTCCC
>NW_008357929.1:7041569-7066867 GCF_000622305.1 Nannospalax galili
AGACTATTTATTTATTTATTTATTTATTTATTTATTTATTTATTTATTTTACATGCATGAATGTTTTGCTTGCATGTAAGTGTACCATGTACATGAGGGGCCCACAGAGGTCAGAAGAAGGTGTTGGATCCCCTAGAACTGGAGGTACAGATAGTTGTAAGCCACCATCTGGGAACTGAATCCAGGTCCTCTGGAAGAGCAGCCTGTGCTTTTAAACACCAAGCCAGCTCTCTGGCCCCAATGCACAGGCTTTTAAAAGAATGTTTTATTATTTTTATTTTATGAGTATGAGTGTTTGCTTGCATGTATGTAAGTGCACCACATGTGTACAACTGAAGTTATGGACTATTGTTAGTTGCCATGTGGGTGCTGGGTTTTCTGGAAGAACAGTAAGTGTTTTTAACCACTGAGCCATCTCTCCAGCCCCCAATGCACAGGCTTTTGTGCTTGAAGAGTATTTAGTGCTAAACTGGGTGGGGATTACAGAATAGGCTGAGCCCCAAAATGGATTCTGGCTCTTTCATAAATAAACTTTTAGGGTTTGTTTTTTTTTTTTTGTCTTTTTGAGACAGGGTCTCCCTGTAGCGCCAGCTGTCCGGGAACTCACTATGTAGAACAGGCTGGCCTTGAACTCACAGAGATCCGCCTGCCTCTGCCTCCTGAGTGCTGGGATTAAAGGCGAGTGCCACCATGCCCAGCCTCATTTTTTTTTTAATTCATGACAGAGTTAGAAGGCGTTTTTCTGTCTCAGTTGACTATCCCCAGAAGAAAGTCCATTACTTTACATGACATTCAAGGTCATCACCCTGGTATCACATTTATCTGGTGCTTTTACTCAATGATCACAAAGCTCGTTACTCAAGAGCCATACCTGCTCTGGAGTGCCTAACTCAGAAACTCCAATATGAAGGACATTTGCCATGGAGGCACAAGGGAGAGCTTTGTAGAAGGAATTGAATGACAGCTGTGAGAGAGAAAGGAAGAGAGAAGGAAAAGTCTGAGTTCGCGCCTGCTGAGGTCACCCTGCACAGAAGCCGTCCCTCTGCCTCCAACTGTGAACCTCTGTGAGGTACAGAGTGGGCTGAGAGACCTTTGTGTTCTGACCTCCCTGTCCCCACAGGTTCAAGAAAAGGGCACCTATGACCTCCTCGCCCCACTGGCTCTGCTCTTCTATTCAACTGTCCTTTGTGTAAGTTCAAGTGGGCCGGGATCAGAGAGGGAGGAGAGGGGAGATTGGCCTCCATCAGGGACACAGCTCTCAGTTCTCTGAGAATAAACAGAGAAACTTTCCAAGTAATGACACTTGAAATGGGTTTCAGCTTTCTGATGCCT
The DNA here is from genome assembly GCF_000622305.1 of Nannospalax galili. Taxonomy (NCBI): domain Eukaryota; kingdom Metazoa; phylum Chordata; class Mammalia; order Rodentia; family Spalacidae; genus Nannospalax; species Nannospalax galili. The sequence goes on from NW_008357929.1 coordinate 7,042,902, forward strand.
TCAGACCCACCATCTTCAGAAGCCTCTGGTCCCTTTACGTAGCTGCCATGGTGCCTGGCACCTCTGGGCTTCCATGGAGGAACTGCATTTCAAAGCATGTTCACGAGAGATTCTGTTGAGAGATTTTTATGTCCATCTCATTTTTCACCCCAGTGGTCAGTTTCATCTAGTGTGATCACTCTGATCATTAGACTAGGGATACCAGGTGACCCAAAGAATAAAAATATTTGCCTCTCCGGAGGATAATTTAAGCACTGAAGATTGTTCCTTAAAATGAGTTACAATAGTGGCCCCATTTAAGATGACATCCGAGGTGACAGCTTTTCAGAGCAGTTTTCTCAAGTGTTGGGTAAACTGTAATGTGTTCCATGAAACCAAGATGCTTACCATGAAGACAGACACCCTGAGTGTCATCGTCCCCATCTGCAATTCAGTTCTTACTGATCTTGTCCTGGGACATACTGCTCCCAGGAAATATATGTCCTTTGTGGAACATTCCAGAAAGGGAGCAGAAGCTGTCCTGGAATTTTAGCAGGCTCTGACCCATCTAGATCTCTGCTTACTGCCCCCTTTCCATCCCAGACACCACACTTTCCACCGGACTCAGATCTCCTTCTGAAGGCAGCCAGAACCTACCACTGCTTCCTGACCTGGCCAGTTCCCTACTGCAGCATCTGCCAGGAACTGCTCACCTTCATTGATGCCGAACTCAAGGCCCCAGGTAAGTGTTAAGAAGATTAGCACGAGGGTTGGGGATCACATGACTGGAAGAGTCTAGCCTTTCTAGAATAGTTCTTCAGCTACAAACCACCTCCTTACCTGGCCACCTTAGACTCATCTCTGTCCATATCCTGGTCACAACCTGGGAGTTTCCTCCTCATGCTGCACGTGGCATCAGTTTTCACCAGCTAAAGTAGTAAACATGAGTGGCAACTTGAGAAGGAACTGTTCAGGGAAGCTAGAGCAGGCGTTCAAGCAAGGGGACCCCATCACTTGGCCTGTGCCTCTGCTCTGAGTAGCTATGGGGTGTTTGAGGCTGTGCAGGTCACACAGAAAAGTCCCTAGAATAATCACAAGAGGCCCTTATTCTCTTTGCCTTGGGAACTCATAGACAGCTGCTTTCCCTGGGAGAGTGGCTGTGGCTAGGAGCAGTCAAGTTGGTGGCTGCCTTGACATGTGGGCAAAGACTTTGTACTTCAGAGTTTCTTGTATTTGGGATCTGAAAAGTAGCAGTTCTTGAGAATTTGCAAATGCTATCTTAAATAACATTTGTCTTGTGTGTGTATGTGTGTGTGAGTGTGTGTGTGTGTGTGTGTAGGGGGGGTGCACACGTGCATCTTGGTATGTATATGAAGGTCCAAGGATAACTTTTTCTACCATGTGGGTCCTGAGGATTGAACTCAGATCATCAGCCTTTGTGGCAAGCACCCTTATCCACTGAGCAATCTTGCCAACTGCAAATGCTGATTTAAAATGAGAAGGAAAGCTAAGAAAACTATAATAGATCAAGAAGAAAAATAACCAAGTCTGACTTCCTGAGAGGCTGCCCGCAGTAATTCATCACGTTTCTATTTCAAGGAATAAAGTCACACGACATCTCAATAGAGACCTCTACAACATTTGCTTAAATTCAACACCCTCTCTTGGTATTCAAAATTCCTCAATACATGGAAACTATTGTCATAGAAGTATTTTAAATATGGCATCAGCCCAGGTGAAATGCTAGAGGCATTTCCATTAAATTCAAGTATCTTTCTGGTTTTGCTTAAATATATTTTGCCTATGCAAAAAGAAAAAAATAAAGAATATTTCCTCATCTGGAAGAGATAATACTTTAATTATATAACACTCAAGCAATTGCTTATATAAGCCTATGAGAATTGCCTGAATGAATAACTCAGAACTAGAAGACAGGTGATTTAAACTTTCCCATATAGCAGCCCCAATCAGTAAGGAAGTACCCAGCACTCTAGAGTCAGAGGCAGAAGGATTGCCACAAGTATGAAGCCAACTTTGGCTACAGAGTGAGATCCTATTTCAGAGAGAGAGAGAGAGAGAGAGAGAGAGAGAGAGAAAGTAGGGGAAAACACAATTTATAGTAGGAATAGAAAAATATAAAATTAAAGGGGCTGGAGAGATGGCTCAGCAGTTAAGAGCACTGGCTGCTCTTAAGGAGGACCTGGATCTAGTTCCTAGCACCCACATGATGGTTAACAACCATCAGTAACTCTAGTTCCAGGAGATCTGACACCCCCTTCTGACCTCCACAGGCATCGCACAACCCAGGTACACTTAGATACATGCAGGCTAAACACACACGTAAAATAAAATTTAAAGTTTAAATTTTTTAAATGTAAAATAAGAAATATGAATAACCTACGTAGAAAAGTCAGGCTTTGCTGAAAGACAAACAATTGAAGAAATATATTGCTGAATTAAACCAATATCATAATAACATCAGGTATTATGAAAGTAAGTGTAGGCAGAATAGAAATAACAAGATCACTTAAAGATTGATTAACTGGGGACTAGAGAGATGGCTTAGCAGTTAAGAGCCTGGCTGCTCTTGCAAAGGACTCAGGTTCGATTCCCAGTACCCACAGCTAACAACTGTCCATAACTCTAGTTCCAGGGGAATCTGATGCCCTCCTCTGGCCTCTGCAGGCATTGCATGACATGGGTACACTTACATACATGCAGACAATATACTCATACACGAAAAGTCTAAAATAATGTATAAAATATTTTTAAACTAAAAACTAAAGCCTATTTGAAAGAATAAATATCTGCAGAAGCATTTATGTATTTACTATGTGTTTATTCATGTATTCTTAAAGAAGAGTAAGAGGAAATATGTGCATTACTAGGTCTTTGAAGGTGCTAAGGTTATTAAAATGATGTAAGACTAGGTAGATTAACAGACTAAATGACAACATCTAGAAACTACCTAAGTGTATAGAAGTTGTGAGATGGCAAAGATGCACCCTCAAAGCAGTAATGAAAGAATTCTGACATTTTATAAATGGTATCAGAATAATTGACAGATCATTTTTTTAATGAGTTAAAACTCTAACTAAAAAAATTGAAAATAAAATTCCATCTCAGACATAAAATAACTTGCAGATAGGTTAAAGGTTTGACTGTGCAAAACAAAACCATAAAAGCAGTAGAAGAAAAGCAGACGACCAGGACCCAGACTGGAGAAGGGCTGCCGAGCGTATTCACAAGGCAGCAGCAATAGGGACTTGTGAAAATTCGATTTTTGATTTATTTAAAAGTTTTTATACATATGAGTGTTTTGCCTGCATATATCTTAAGTGCATCCAATGCCCACAGAGGCCAGAAGAGGGTGTTCAATCCCCTGGAACTAGAGTTATGGATGGTTGTTTGCTGCCATATGGACCTTTCTTGGCTTCTGGCTATTGACTGGAGGCACAGCTTTTCTTTCCTTTTACAGTTTCAAGAGAAAGGATTCACGCTGCATACCTTGCTAGAACCTTCCCTGGATGCCAAAGAACCAAGGGACTCCCTTTTTTAAAAAAGTGGGTGAGAGAGATGCCAGATGGGGGAAGGATGTCACCTATGGGAGACCGCTTCCCAATTTCAAGTAGAACCAGCTGTCTGACCAGTGTTGGGTGCATGCTATGCCTCGAGATGTTTCTGTGTGTTGTTAGGCAGTACTATTCTTCTCAGCCCAGCAAACAGACATGGAGAGGCAGGCAGTGGTAAGGTCCAGACCCTGGGAATGATGGGATGCTAAGGCTGAACGACAAGAACCAGGGAGAGCAGCCATTGATGGTGGGAATGAAATTAGTACTTTGCTTCAAAGCAGGGAGGACCCAGAAGCCATAGCTCATTGCTGAGAACATTCTCCTTAACATTGTTCTGGGTCTATGTGAGGCCTCAGATATAGGACATGGGAGAAGGCAGATGCCTAGAGCAGGATTCTCTCACTGGGAGCTAGAAACATCTCTTTGAGGAAAGGCAGAACTGAAATAGGAAATCATGAACTCTCCTTGTGTCAGAGAATATTTTTCAAACAGCTCAGAAACTCCTGCAGGTGTATGCTGAGCTTGTGTTGGAGATATAATTCACTTGTTACTGATCAACAGCAAGGTGGTAGAGCTGGTTTTTAAAAAAGATAGGAGAAACTGATGTATATTTCTCACATAAGCTAAAATAAAATGACAGTAGATACAAAATTAGCCACTATGGTTTCAGTGATAGAGCCAGAGCCTTGGGGTTATCTTTTCTATGGAACAAAAATCATTTGTGACTTTTCTCATACCACAAGGTAATCTCTAATTGCACGGAACAAGTAGTGAGTTAAATAACATTACCTTCTTCTACAAGACCTGAAGACAGGTTCATTAGAAAACACCTTGGGGTGATTTTGATGGTATTTATTCCTGAGTCCCCACTCACCCTCAGTGAGCCCAGATGAGGAGGAGGAGAGCAAGAAGGCTGGAATGCAGATCAGAATGGGGACTAAGGAACTGGAGCCCTTAGAGAAGCCAGATAACAGTGGTTCTGTGGGCTTGATACCAGACTGTTATGGTTTCAAATCCTGGGTCTGAATCTGCTGCTCACTAACTGAGGGCCCTTTGGCATGACACGGAACTTACATAAAGCTATTTCCCTGTCTGTACAGCGGGAGAACAGTGCTGCCTCTCAGGCAAGTCTGTGAGGAGGGGGGCTGTCACCACTGATTTTATCTTGCTGTGGGCGGTAGCATTGGAATGCTGATAACTTAGGAGATAGACCCTGTCAAAGTCAAAAAGAGATCTGCGAAGCTGAGTCCTCCCCCCATGGAGTCTCAAAGACTCAGTTGCCATGGAGATTGTGGCTGGTGGCAGGGGAAGTGGATTGGTTATCAAGGAGGGGCCTCTCCCCTTTTCCTGACTCCACCTCCAATGGAGTCAACTCTGGTCTGCACTGGGGTGGCAGGAAGTTGCATGGTAGTACTGGTACTGCCCAGCACAGCCCTCTGGGCTCAGCCCACGTTTTTATTGAGTGTTGACTCTTGGCCTACATAGTGATACAGGATTCCATACTTGCCTACAAAAGGCTAACCTGGAATCCTGGGTGATGACACAGGCCCTTTATATGTGAGGCATTCATCAATTTTCAAAGCACACAAGGATTGTATCTTGCCAGGCCATAGCTCTACTGGGTGAGAAGGAGACATCACAACATTGCCATCATACATGCAGAAAACTTATGAGTTCACTTCCCTTGTCCAAGCTATACAGTCAAGTGTGAAAGAAGGAACCCAGACCGGGGTATGACAAGAAGCTATATTTGTCACTAGCTAATGATCTTGGACAAGTTGCTTAAGCTCTGAGCCTCCCCGACAAAACAGGACTTCTATTATTAATGACAGAGTCATCATTACAGTGTGCTTATGGTGTGTTTAGCACTGCCAAGCATGGGTCCCATGTATTCTTAGAACAGCTTTTGTCCTACTAACTCTTATACTGATTTTTCAGAAGATGGAATGGGAGTTAGGCAGCAAGCAGCTTTCCCATAGTCACATGCTGACAAGCACTGTGCATGAGAACCCACGTCTGCTTGATTCCAAAAGTTATAGCAAAGTCCTCTCCCATTTACACAAAACTAGTTCTACAGAAGACGCCTACGCCTGGAGACCCTGGCTGTCCCTCTGGATTTGTGTAGTAAGCACAGTCCTCCTTTGGGGGAATTTCTCATGTTCTTTTTCCTTTGGGGCACGTCCAGTGCCCTCCTACCCTTTGGCTTCCTGTCACTGCAGGACTGAAGTGGACCTGGCTCAGTTTTGCCTAACAAGGGTGACAGGTGGATTCTAAAGATGCTTCAGTGGAAGTAGGCTTCTTTTGGGATGTTAGTTCTCACAGAAATTTGAATTTTATACATTTGATGATGATGATGATGATGATGATGATGATGATGATGATTATAATGACAGAAAGCAAGTTTCAGTACCCTCAAGGAATGAATGTCAAACATCTTTGAACAGTAGATAGGGGGAGGTTTAGGGACAAGAGTAGAGGGCAAATATTTTAAATATTTTATTTATTTTTATTTTTATGTGTATGAGTGTAGTGTCTATATGTATGCAAGTGCACTCATGTTGTGTAATGCCCACAGAGGTCAGAAAAGGGCATAGAATCCCATGAAACTGGAGTTTTGGACAGTTGTTAGCCATCATGTGGGTACTGGGAATTGAACCTGGGTCCTCTGCAAGTGCAGTCAGTACTCTTAACCACTGAGCCATCTCTTCAGTCCCAGAGGGTAGGTAGTTTAGAAGTCATAGGATGTGATCAGTCAAAACTAACACTTATAACAGGAAGCCCAAAATAACAGTGGCTTACATTCTTAGTTTATTTTTCTCTCACTTGTATGTGTGTTTACACACACACATCACACACCACCTAGTCTGGAAGAAAGCAATCCAGCATTAGCACAATGGCCCTACCAACTCCCTAGACAGGCTTCATCTTCTCAGTCCACCATCCTTAGCTAGAAGCATTGACTTACATGGTAACTCATGGTCTACGGCGGCTGCTGGAGCTTTGGCCGCCTTGCTCACATTCTAGGTAGTAGAAAGAAAAAAGTGGGGTGCACAAAAGCTCTACTTAACACGTTCTGCAAGGGAAACCCAGAAATTTGACTTACCAGCTGGACATATGGCCCAGTGTCCCATTAGTAGGGAAGAAAAGGAGGTGGATTTTTGACTAGACACCTGGGTGTTTCTGCCATAAACAACTTTTTGGTAAGAGTGGTGGATAAAACCATTATTGGTCCTATTAGGGTGACTCTAAGTGGTAAACAGGGTGCTATGGCAGGAGTCACCTGCCCCACCCCCAGGCCCGGGGATTGAAAAGCTGGAGACCTTATCCCACAGGCATTTCTGTGGGGTTAGGGCACTGTCTGTCTTTTATTGATCTTGTGAGTCTGACCACATAGAGATCAACAGACCAATTTCCTCCCTCTTAGTATTTTCTTGCCTTCCTAACCACATCTCTTCACCTGCCACCCCTCTGCTCCCAGACACCATCTGCTAGAAACACCAGGCCTTCCGCTTACAGCTCCCCTGTTTTTGCTTGGCCCCCAAAGGTTGTGCTGCCCAGCACTTTTCAGGCTAAGGCTACACGACCAATTCCCTTCATCCTTCTAGATTCCAGGACCCCAAGATGGAGAGAAGGAAGATATTGCTTGTAAACCCTGGCTGGGAGAAAAGTGTAAGAGAAGCAGAGTTCCTGGGATGTTGTTTTAGTTGCTTTTGTGTCACTGTGACCCTGATACCTGACAAAAACAACTTAAAGGAGGAAAGATTTATTTTGGCACATGGTTTCAGTCTATCATGATGGGGAAATCATGGCAGAACAGCTCAGCTCATGGCAGGAGGAATGTGTGGCAGAGGCTGTTCACATCATAGTAGACCAGGAAAATGTAGAATGCGACAGGAACCAAGGGTCTGTATAAGTGTCAGAGGTCCAGTACCACAGCCTACTTCCTCCAGTTAAGCCCCATCCCCCACCTCAAAGTTTCCAGAACCTCTTAAAACACCAGCTGGAGAACAAGTATTCAAAACATGAGCTTGTGTGGGACATTTCCTACACAAACCATAACATATATTATGCCTGGGCAGCTGGAGATCAGATTCTCAAACTGTCTTTGATTCTAGTAGTAAGTTGCTAATAGTAAACTAGAGGACAGTCTCCTTTAGGGGTTGTGATGATGAGGCAGGGTGCTGCTCCCTCTTCATATTAACCCTGTCAACTCCAGGAAATCTTGCTGTTTGTCTTGTAAGTGGAAACCTAGTTCAAATGTTTTTGCCTTACACATGGCCAGCTACCTCTCAGCATCCTCACATAGTAATGCCATCAAGGGTGGCTAATGCCAGTCCTTCCTGGATGACAGAGTGGTGGTGTTCCTGTACCCTGGGTCTTTGTAGTCAGGCTGCTCTGTGCAGAATGGTCCTCTATTTGCAGCTTTAAGAAAGACAGGAGGGGGCTGAAGAGATGGCTCAGCAGTTAAGAGCACTGGCTGCTCTTGCAAAGACTCAGGTTTGGTTCCCAGCATCTACATCGTGGCCAACAACCATCTGTAACTGATGCCCATCTGAATCTGATGTCCTCTTCTGGCCTCTGTGGGCATCACATGGTGTACTTACATCCATGCAGGCAAAACACTCATACACATAAAATAAAAATAAATGAAAGTTAAGATAAAAGAAAGAAAAGAAGCCTAGATGGGCAAGCACAGCTTAGCTGTGAAGGGCCTTGATGCTTGGGCAAGGAGCTTGATCTTGAATATGTCTGCTTGCTATTTACCATGACCTGTACCATTCTTTGCCCACGTGGGGTATATTAGTTACTTTTCTTGTTGCTATCACAAAATACTTGACAAAAACAAGTTAAGAGAGGAAAGGTTTATTTTGGCTCACTGTTTGAGGGTGCAGCCTATATGGTAGGAAAGCTTGGCGACAGGCGCCTGAGGCAGCTGGTCACTTTGCATCCACAGTCAGGAAGCAAAGAGATGTACACATTGCTGCTCAGCTCACTTTCTCCTCTTATTTAGCCCAGGACCTCAGCCCATAGACTAGTGCCACCCACATTCCAGTTGGGTCTTCCCTCCCCCCAATTAAACCTTTTTAAAAACACTCTCATGGGGGCTGGAGAGACGGCTCAGCAGTTAAGAGCACTGACTGCTCTTGCAGAGGACCCGGGTTCGATTCCCAGCACCTACACGGTGGCTACGAACCATCCTTATCTCCAGTTCCAGGGGAATCCAAAGCCCTCTTCTGACCTCTGTGGCATTGCACAATATGGGTGCACTCACATACATGCAGGTGATACACTCATACACATAAAATAAATAATAAAAAATATTAAAAACACTTGGGAGACTGAGGCAGGAGATTGCCATGAACTCAAGGCCAGTCAGGAGATTTGGGACCTTGCCTCAAACACACACACACACACACACACACACACATACACACACACACAAAAAAACCCACTCATGATATACCCAGAAGTGTGTTTCCATGGTGAGTCTAAATCCAGTCAAGTTGACAGTAATGACTGATTGCCACATGGGGTGATTCCTCTTGATTCCTACTTGCTAGGACCTGACCTAGGAACAGCTCAGGCAAGTTTTTTTTTTTGTTACAGCCCTTGCAGTCTTAGCCTAAGAAACAATCTCAGAGTTAGTCTCACTGTTGAGGTGACCAAGTGTAGGAGTCAGCTTTCTATCCCTATAACAAGATAACTGAGATGATTAACTTGTAAAGAGAAAGGGTTTATTTTGTTTGGCCTCCAGTTTTGGAAGCACCAGTCCGTGATTGATTGGTCTCCCATCCGTCTGGGCCCATGATAAAGCAGCACGTCTTGGCCTTGGTGGAGCAAGCTGCTTATGCCACCACCAGGAGGCAGAAGAGAAGAAGGAGTAGGAACTGGGAGCTCACAATCTGCTTTGAAGCCGACAAACCTTCAGTGAGCTGAAGACCTCCCACCAGGCCCCACTTCTTAAAGATTCCACCATCTCCCCAAATGTCATGAGCTGAGCCTTAGCACCTGGGCCTTTGAAGACACTTAAGATGCAAACTACAGAGACTGGAAAGATGGTTTAGTGGTTAAGAGTACTGGCTGCAGAGGACTGGAGTTTGGTTCCCAGCATCTACATGGTGGTTAACAACCATCTCTACCTCCAGTTCCAGGGGTTCTGACACTCTCTTCTGGCCTTCATGGGCATTACCCAACATGGGTACACTTACAAACGGGCAGGCAAAACACTCATACACATAACAATAAAAATAAATAAATTTTTAAATTTTTTTTTAAAAATACAAGCTACAGCACACAGGGAGAGGTCAAAGGGAGAGAGGCTCCCTGCTGCAGGCAAGCTGGCTAACTAGATTAGTAAGATTAGAAAGCTCTGGGTTCAAAGTAGAGTGCAATTGAGAAAGACACCCTATGTCAACCTCTGGCCTCCACAAGCATGCACATACATTGCTTGCACACCTGTACATACACGTGGGCCCACACACATGAAAACATACATATGCCATGTGGCCCCCAAACCCCACCAAACATCAGCATTAACAACGTTAAATTGGGCTAGAGATGTAGCTCGGTGGTAGGATGCTTGCCTAGCATATGCAATGCCCTGAGTTCCACTCAGGCCACACACACACACACACACACACACACACACACACACACACACACACACACACACAAATTAAGTAAAAAAGAGAAATAAGGTTAACGGAAGATTTCTTTGTGTGTACTGTGGTCAGGGAGACTGAGGTCAGAGTATCTGGCCTTGCGGGTGAGTGGTGAATTTGTCGTTGCAATGTATGTAAGTGGCCACTAGATGGCATCCAAGTCCTGAGACTAAGGGACTCTGCTAGCAAAGCTTCTAATCCTATGACAATTACAGAAACCAAACATCATACAAAAGACTAACAATTAAAGCAATTGGATCCCAAGTTAGAAGAGCATGAATTGGTAATTTTCTCCCATTTACTGAACAAAAGTCACGGCCTTTGTGTTTACAGCTTTCTTGGCTTTCCTGCATCCAAGGGGAATTCCCACTAGCTCCCCAAACCCAGTCCCAGCCAGTGCGGGGAGGAGGGGTGTGGAACACGACACAACTACACAGGGACTTCCTTGTTAACTATTTCAGAGCTTTGTTTCCTCTCAGGGTGTTTGAAATCACAGGAGAGGAGGGGGAGCAGGCTGTGACAGGGACTAGACTACAGACGGTTCAGAGAAAGCTGGCACTAGGCAAGACCCAGGTCCCCAAGGCAGCATGGAAGCCAGGCAGAGAAGAGGAGGCTGGATTCTGAGGCTGAGCATGGGGGCTGAGGGTGTCTGGCTCAAGCCCCTCCTCCACTGCAGGAAGACACCAAACGCTAAAGACATGGACTAGGGGGCAGGAACTACTTGGCAGATCCTGGGCCTGAGTTCTCTCTCCCAAGAGGTCTGCCCGCCCCCCAGACCCTAAAGTCCAGGCTAGTGGATCCCAAGTGGCCTGGAACTCAGCTGTGACCAGCCACAGAGCCCTCTTCTCTAGCTTTCTCTCCAAGACGAGTGAAGGCCCAGGGGACCTACCTTCCAAGGCCATTGGGAAGAGCCAGAACAGAACATGAGGGTTCCAACCTTGCTTCGCTTTATTTCTTGCTGGCCTGTCCATAGTCTGGGGACAGGGTCTGGATAGAGTAGTCAAGAAGACAGTCAGAGAGGCAGAGGAACTGCCAAGGAGAGAGAGGCTCAGGAAGGCTTTGGTATAGAGGCTGAAGTCATAGGGTGGAGGATTATAGGTGAAGTGACCTGATTCACAGAAGCAAAGCACCACGCATCCGAGGGCCAAATAGCAGCTGTCCTCCACAGGCTTCTCTGGAGCCTCGTGGGGCACTCCCAGCATGACTGTCCGGAGACTGGCTTGTGGTGAGACCCAAGGCAAGGGTATCAAGGAGGTAAGCCCACCCACCCTCTTCTTCTGTGTTGTTGGCCTGCAGGGATCTCCTACCAGCGGCTGGTGAGGGCTGAGCAGGGCCTGCCCATCAGGAGACACCGAAGTTCTACAATGTGAGTGTTCTTGGGGGAGGATGAACAAGGTCTTTAGTAGAGAAATCAAGCAAGACAGCCAGGGCAGGGGCTCGGTTAGCCTTGTCCTGTGTGCAGTGGAGCTCAGCACAGGTCTGTGAACAGCAAGGGGCTGGGGCTAGTCAGGCACTGTTATTAAGAGCCCACCTTCTTTTTCTCTTGAATAGAGAAATCACAAACAGTGTCTCTGATTGATGGGGACGGTCCTGCCTTTGTGCCCTGACTCACCCCTTTTCCTCTGGGACAGACACCTGCCCAGCCTGGTAGGAACATTGCCTGCTTGGTGCTTCTTTGCCCTGGAATTTGATGTGAGTGAACAAAGGGTCAGGCAGTTCTGGCTGCAGTCCCCTGTGAACCAAGTAACTGCAGTGTAGGGGATTAGCTCAGAGAAATGAGCAGGCCAATGGCTGTCAGTATTTCAGGGGCCATTAGTCTCTTAAGATTTGGGTGTGTTCACAAGTTTCCATAATAAAGAAATTTGAACATTGACACCCCAGAAAGGCAGTTGGGGGAGACCCCAGATGTCCTGCCAAGAGGTGGAGGAGGCCTAGCACACACTTCCTCCAGCCTAATGCCACAAGCCTGATACCTTTGGGTTAATTTGAAAAGGTGTCCCCAGGAGTGGAGGCAGGCCTGACTTGACACCCTTTCCTCTGGGCATTTGCCAACCCCAGGCCATGCTGCACAACAGCGTGTGGCTCCCCTGCTCCTCCTTCTCCCTGAAAAAAGGCCTCTGGACTTGAAGTCTTCTTGACTAACAGCCATCCTTTTTTGAGTCATTTGTATTCACTCAGATCTCCCATAGGAAAAAGGTGATTGTATAAAAATTAAGGTAGCACTCAGGAGACTGGGACAAGAGAATTGTGAGTTTGAGGCCACACTGTCTCATAATGTGAGATGTATAACGTGACCCTGTCTCAAAATAAAAATTAATGTAAAACTTACGGTAAAGCGTCAGTTTCAGGGGACTGGAGAGATGGTTCAGTTGTTAAGAGCACTGGCTGCTCTTGCAGAGGCTGAGTTCCCAGCATCCATGCGGCAGCTCACAACCATCTGTAACTCCAGTTCTAAGGGGTCTAATGCCCTCTTCTGGCCTCCGTGGGCAATGTATAACATGGGTACACTTATATACATGCAGGAATAAAGTTACACACATAGAATAAAAATAATCAAAAAAACTTTTTTTTTGTCTTTTTGAGACAGGGTCTCCCCATTGCCCCAGCTGTCCTGGAACTCACTATGTAGACCAGGCTGGCCTTGAACTCACAGAGATCTGCCTGCCTCTGCCTCCTGAGTGCTGGGATTAAAGGCGTGCACCACCACGCCCAGTAAAAAAACATTTTTTAAAAAGTCAGTTTCAGGTTTTTGTTGTTTGTTTTTGTTTTGTTTTTGAGGGAGGGTCTCATGTATCCCAGGCTAGTCTTGAAATAGGTACCGAGCCAAGGATGACCTTGAACTTCTGATCCTTTTGCTTCTATCTTACAAGTGCTAAGATTATAGGCATGTACCACCATACCAGGTTTATGCAATGCTAGGGATCTAACTCAGGCCTTCATGCATGCTAAGCAGTCACTCTGTCAACTGAGCTATCCCCAGCTCCTCAAAGTTCAGCTTTTTTATTACTATTTTTATTTTATGTGTGTAAGTGTATTATCTGCATGTATGTAAGTGCACCCATGTTGTGCAGTGCCCACGGAGGTCAGAAGAGAAGACCAGATTTCCTGGAACTGGAGTTACTGATGGCTGTTAGCTGCCATGTGGGGGCTGGGAACTGAACCTGGTTCCTCTGCAAGAGCAGCCAGGGCTCTTAACCATCTCTCTAGCTCCAAGTTCAGTTTTTAAAGATTTATTTTAATTTTATGTATATGAATGTTCTGCCTACATGTATATATGTGCACCTCATGTGTGCATGGTGATCAAGGAGGCCGAAAGAGGGCATCAGATCCCCTGGAACTGAAGTTACAGACAGTTGTAAGCTGCCATGTGGGTGCTGGGAATCGAACCTGAGTCCTCTGCAAGAGCAGAAAGTTTCTCTGAACTACTGAGCCATTTCTCCAGCACCTCAAGTTCAGTTTTGAAAGAGTCTTTGAAAGTTTACCTGCAAAATACACCAGCGTAATCATAATCATGGAAATGGGACTCTGACCCCCAACCTTTTCCCAGCCTGCTGCTGTCACTTGTCCAGTCCTGCTGGGCTGTGAAGAGGCCCAGACCTCAAAGAGCTGATCCCACTGGCATAGGGGTGGGATGTGACTATACCATGGCCTGTCTTCTGTGTCTCCAGCACTGTGTTGTTGCTGAACCCAGTGGAGGTACAGGCAGAATTTCTCGCTGTGGCAGACAAGTTGAGCACTCCTGGACAGTCACCCCACAGTGCCTACACCACCCTGCTCCTGCATGCCTTCCAGGCCACTTTTGGGGCCCACTGTGACCTCCCCAGCCTGCACCATAGGCTTCAGGTATGGACTGGGGACTTGAGCTATGAAGTACTTTGCTGTAGATGCATAGCCCTCTTCTTGCTGAATCTGGGCCTTGGTCTTTGAGTACACTGGCCTCCCTCACCCCAAGTGCCACTGCTAGGCATTGGCTGCAGGGCTGGCCCTGATGTGCTGGGTCCTTGCCAGAGTGTGGCTATACCCTGGGCACTGGGCTGGGTACTGATGCCTGGTGTTCCAGAAGACAGCTTGTGCCAGGGGAACATGGATAAGATTTGTTTGGATGAAGGCCCAGCCTCTTGTCCTAGCTCTGTGACCAGTCAGCTGTGTCACATGGACACTTCTTCCCTACCCTGGGATGCAGTGAGGGGTGTAAAGTCTCTCCCATTCTGCAGTGCTCTCTCTGGGCCTTTTTATCCTGACCTTTTCCTGAGGGTAGAAGGGAGGTGGGGTAGGGGGAGACCCAGCTCCCCAGCTACCAATGGGCACAGTGGGTGGGGAGGCTGGAAGCCACTTTCTTGCTGCTGCCCTTGGTCAGACCCTGGGAACTGGAAAAGGCAGGTGTCCAGGCCATGGGTCAGGAGCACACCTTGTCTCCTCTTGGCCTTTCAGTCCAAGACACTGGAAGAGCTTGAAAACATCTTCACAGAGACGACAGAAGCCCAGGAACTGGCATCTGGCATCGGGGATGTTGCAGAGGCCCGGCAGTGGCTTCGGACCAAGCTGCAAGCAGTGGGAGAAAAAGCGGGCTTCCCTGGGGTCTTAGGTGAGGGTCTGGGGGAGAATGACTCCACCACTCCCCCATCATTTATTTTGGCTCCCAAGGTGTGCCTGGCAGCAGGCCTGGTGGCACTGTTCCTCTCAATCTTCCAGTGACCAGGTTCCTCAGCATTTGGGTGATCCTCCAGTCAGTCCTCAGTCAGAGTTCCTGTCTGCAGGTGCAGGGCTGAGTGACGTGGGGCTGAGTTAAGATTGCAGAAGCTGTGCTGGCCACTGCTGTGCATAGTCCTTGATCCCACTTATGTCACATGGTCACATCTTGCTCCAAGGGAGGCTAGAAATGCCCTCTGCAACTCTTTTATTATAGAGTCAGGGAGCACAGATTCTGAGCATCGTTTAGCAACTCCAGTTACCATATTCCTCATACAGACTTAAGAAGCCTGACATGGTGACACACACCTGCAATTCTAGCACATGGGACTCTATGGCAGGGGGATTTTGAATTTGAGGCCAGTCACATAGTGAGATCTTGTCTCGAAACAAACAAAAAAGAAAACAAACCTTTTAAGATATTTCTATTTTTTTTCCCTTGTTGACATAGTAAAATGAGGCCGAGGCTGGGACTTGTCCACACCCACATAGCTAGTTAAGGGTCTGCCATCTTACACAGCACTTTAAAGAAAGGCTGTGCAGCTAAGAGCCTGACATCCTAGCGCTCACTCCGCCTCAGCCTATCTAGCTCTGTGACCTCCTGCCTGTCCACTCCCAACTCTGGCCTCTTCTGTAAGGACAAGCAGGGGACTGGACTGGGCATTCTGCAAGGCCTCTTCCCAGCCCCCTCTTCCTGCCCTCCCTGTTCTTATAGACACTGCAAAACCTGGGAAACTCCACACAATCCCCATCCCTGTCGCCAGGTGCTACACCTACAGCTGGAACCAGGACAGCTTTGGTAAGGAGTTCCTGGGGCCAGGGCACCTGCCCCACTCTGCCAACTTCTGTTGGCACCTGTGAATGCCTTATACTCCTTTGGACCCTCCCACTACACAGGTCCTAAGTCTAGTGGGGGAAGCACTATAGCCCTGGCCCAAACCCCCTCCTGTTCTTCCAGAACCTGTCACCCTCTACAGGGATTCAAGGGCCACTGACCCAAACACTACCTTTGTCTCTCTGTAGACATTCTACAGGAAATCCTCCTCAAGGAACAGGAACTACAGCCAGGGATCCTAGGAGATGATGAAGATGAGGAGGAAGAGGAGGAGGAAGAGGAGGATTTGGAGACAGATCAGCATTGTGCTGAGAGAGACTCGCTGCTCTCCACCAGCTCTCTGGCATCTCACGACTCCACTCTGTCACTCACCTCCTCCCAGGCCTCAGGGTCAACACTCTCCAGCCAGGTGTTGACCACCTTCGTCTCAGGTCTCTCAGATGGCATGGACAGTGGCTATGTGGAGGACAATGAGGAGAGTTCCTCAGAGTGGACCAAGAGGCCTGGCAGCCGGGAACACAGGGGCCACCGCAGGCCAGGGCAGAAGTTCAACAGGATCTATAAACTCTTGAAGAACACCAGCCAGCTGGTCTTGCGAAGGGACTCTCGGAGCCTGGAGAGCAGTCCAGACCCAACTCTGCCCCTGCGGCGGGCAGGAAGCCTCTGCAGCCCCCTGGACTGTCCAGCTCAGCTCCCTTCCCGGGCCCAGCGCTCTCGCTCCCTGCCTCAGCCCAAGCTCAGTACCCAGCTGCCCAGCTGGCTCCAAGCACCCCCCTCACGCCACCAACGCCGCCGCCCCTTCCTCAGTGGGGATGAAGACCCCAAGGCTTCCACACTACGGGTTGTGGTCTTTGGTTCTGATCGGATTTCAGGGAAGGTGGCTCGGGCATATAGCAAGCTCCGGTAAGGACTGAAATGGGGTGCTACAAGGCTATCAGGTTGGTGGAATCTGGACCCTGCACAGGGTCTTGGAGCCCTCATAAGTTCACTTCTCACCTACTTCTCCCCAGGAGGCTGGAGAACAGTCACCCACTCCTCACACGGTTCTTCAAGCTTCAGTTCTTCTATGTGCCTGTGAAGCAAAGCCATGGGACCAGCTCTGGTGCCTGCCCATCCCCTGTGAACCGGACGTCCCCACTCCCTGCTGACTCCCTGAGGCACACTAACCCTGCAGTATGTCCCCAACCTTGGGCCAAATGGGGTGGGAAAGTGGAATGAACAAGAGTGGGTGCCTGAATGGAAGTCATTCCAAACAATTACCTGTGTCTTTGGGCACCCCCCCCGCCCCCACCAGACCTTCACTCCCAGGTCTCTGCCCTGCATTGGGTATGACATTCTGCCATCTGACAAAAACAAAATGCCATCATACTTCTCCAGGGACAGAGAGAAGCTCAGCTTGGGGCTGCAGGTGTGGTCTCCTGTACCACTGCTATAATGGACCAGGTTCTTGGTGGCTGGGGATGACTCTTGTCCCTTTCCCCAGGAGCTGGGCACAACCCCATGGGAGGACAGTACCAATGACATCTCTCACTACCTCGGTATGCTTGACCCCTGGTATGAACGCAATGTGCTGGGCCTCATGCACCTGCCTCCTGAAGTCTTGTGCCAGGTAAGGGGCTGCTGGAGTGAGGATCAGAGCCCACTGGCTGCTGTCATTTAGCCACAGTTTGAAGGCTCTGTGTTTGGGGAATCCATGGAAGACCAGCGATGGCTTGGAAAGGGAGGAGGGCAAGTAGGAAGTAGGATGGAGCCTGAACAGAGGGCACTGGGGGCAAGAGCTGTGGCCACTGTGGTGAAAGGGATGGGGGATCATCAGAAGGGTGCAGAGGACCTTAGATGTCAGCTCCTTTCCTCAAGTCTTAGTGTGTCTCTGTGGAGGCCCATGTAGGCTTCCCTGGGCTTCTTACCCAGTTCCTCCTCCAGGTTCCACCTCACCTTCTCTCTCTTTCCAGCTCTAGCTGCCTCTTAACTGCTCTTCTCTCTATCTCTCTTTGTATCCTTGCCTCTTCTCCTCATAGGGCATCCTTCCCTCCGGCTCTCTGCCCCCCACTCATCCTCCCTCTGGCTTTGCTCTCCCATCCACCACAGCAGTCCCTGAAGGCAGAGTCCAGACCCCTGGAGGGCTCCGCAGCCAAGCTGCCCATCCTGGCCGACATGCTGCTCTACTACTGCCGCTTTGCTGCCCGCCCAGTTCTGCTGCAGGTCTACCAGACAGAGGTGAGGTTGCTGTATTGGCCCACTACCACCACCTTCTTCCAGACTCCCTGGCAGCCATGGTCAGCATGGCCAGGTCCTAGCCTGTTCCCTGCAGTACCCCACTGTCACCCCCTGGCATTCCCCATGCTGGCCCAAGAGGTCCACACTGATGCACATGCTCCTGCTCTCTCCAGCTGACCTTCATCACTGGGGACAAGACCACAGAGATCTTCATTAACTCTCTGGAGCTGGGTCACTCGGCTGCCACACGGGCTATCAAGGCTTCAGGTGGGCTGCAGGAACTCTGATGGAGATGGTTAGGAGGGGTGGCCAGAAGGGTGAGGGGCCAGTGGAAGATGGGGTACTGTGAATGGGGGCACAGGGAGGGCTCAAGGAAGGTGGAAGTTGGCGTGCAAAGGGAGCCCTGACTCTGGGGAGTTGGAGCCCTGAGAAGACTGGGCCAAAGGGAGGGCGTACCCAGGGAGGAGGGACCATGTGGTCTGTGGGAGTACTGGGAAAAAAAGGGAGTAAAGAATGTGTCTGTGCGGCACAGGTCCTGGCAGCAAGAGGCTGGGCATTGATGACGACCGAGAGGCCGTCCCTCTAACACTACAGATTATTTACAGCAAGGTATGTAAGACCAGTACTCAGCCTCTTCCAAGCTGGGGTCTGCTGCTGACCATCCCTCCACTAGAGTTGGGCCCAAGGCTGACTCTAGTGTTCTGAGGCCTGTAGCAGACAACCAGACTTCCCTAGGTGCTGAAAGAAAGCGGCCCATTCGCCTGCAAGGGGTCTCCCAAGGGGTCTCTGGGCTGAAGGGTCTGTCTGTGCTACCTTCCAGGGAGCCATCAGTGGGCGAAGCCGTTGGAGCAACCTGGAGAAGGTCTGTACCTCTGTCAACCTCAACAAGGCCTGCCAGAAGCTGGAGGAGCTAGGTGAGCGGGGAGGAGGAGGATGGTTGGGGGATTTGGCTGGGAGGTCTTGAGCCTGACCTGACCTACCATCACCTCCAGACTCCAGCATGGAGGCCCTGACGCTAACCCTGACAGAAGTGGTGAAAAGACAGAACCCCAAGTCCAAAAAGGGCTTTAACCAGGTAAGGCTCCCTTCTCCTTCCAGCCGTAGCCCAGGAGGCATAGCATGTATGTGTGTGCGTGCGTGCGTGTGTGTTTTGCATGTGTGTGTGAGAGAGAAACAGAGAAGAGACGTTTGCAACAGGGCCTGTGGCTAGAAGAGGAAAGGCA
The DNA here is from genome assembly GCF_000622305.1 of Nannospalax galili. Lineage (NCBI taxonomy): Eukaryota > Metazoa > Chordata > Mammalia > Rodentia > Spalacidae > Nannospalax > Nannospalax galili. The sequence goes on from NW_008357929.1 coordinate 7,062,079, forward strand.
CATGAGGAATGTGATCCTGGGTATACTCAGATATATGGAGTATAGTGAGTATGTGTGTGTGTGTGTGTGTGTGTGTGTGTGTGTGTGTGCGGGTGTGTGTGTGTGTGTGTGCGGGTGTGTGTGTGTGTGTGTGCGGGTGTGTGTGTGTGTGTGTCTGTGTCTGTGTCTGTGTGTGTAAAGGTTGTTTGGTGGTCACTGGGAGTCACTGAGTCTGAAGCAGTGTGGGGTCCACATCAGGGGTCTCCCATGGAGATGGGCAATGTAGTCTCCTCAGATGCATTTGCTTCTTCTAGATTCAGGAAGGGGCAGAGGCCACAGAGGAAGCAGGACCTTATAGAATTTTCAGGGTCCCTCCTCTGATCTGACATTTAGCCCTGAAGAGCCACCAGCCAGTCTTGTCCCTCATTTCCCCAAACCTGATGGGCAGTTCTAGGGAAAGTAAGAACCCAGGACTGGCAGATTGGTGTGGACAGGTGCCTGACTTGGGGCTCCCTTTCAGATTAGCACGTCCCAGATCAAAGTGGACAAAGTGCAGATCATCGGCTCCAACAGCTGTCCCTTTGCTGTGTGTCTGGACCAGGATGACAGGAAGATCCTGCAGAGTGTGGTCAGGTGGGAAAAGGGGGCCTAGCTCTGTCACGGCAAAGGTGGTGCCAGGGAAGGGTCCTGTTTCTGTGATCCTACCTGAAGCCTGCCCTTACCTTGCCCTCCCCTACAGGTGCGAAGTATCACCCTGCTACAAGCCAGAGAAGAGTGGTCTGCCGCCCCAGAGGCCCTTTGGTCAGCCAGCACAGGCTGGGCCTGACCTGTGCTCCCTTCTCTGCCTCCCCATAATGACTTTCAGTGGAGCTCTCCCCTAGCACATCTGGGTACCAGGCTGGACAAGAAAGCATGCAACGTCTCCTAGACCATTCTCCAGAGCAGCCACTCTCTGTGGAGAACTGAATGGCCCTGGGCTGGGTCAGGATCCCTTTGTAGGTCCTGCCATGGGCCAAGGATTTGTGATGGTGTCTGGAGCCTCAGATCTGAAGAGGAAACAGCTATTAGGGAGAGAATCGCTGACCACCTGGCCTTGCAGATGCCTCTGAGAGAGGGAGAGAGGTGGGCTAATAACCCCTAAGGGAAGGTCTGAGGCTTTTCTGTGGGTTAGGCCTCCTTTCCCAGCCCTGGGCTGGGATAACCTTTGGTTTAGCAAAGAGAGAGTCTGTCAAGAGGTCAGTCTTTCTAAGACACAGGCGGGAGAAACCTGGATGAGATTTTCCTTTCCTGACCTCCATCTCCTTATCCTACCACTACCACCATGTGTGTGTACACACCAGCACACTGGCGTGCTTTCTCTCTTAAGTTCCCTAGGTCCCTTGATTAAAAAGCACTAATATTTGTCTCATTGCCAGGAACTGGTACAGTTTCTCTCTTGAGCCCCTTTCTGGATCTGAGATGCAAGGGAGACAGGACAGGCTCTGTTCTCTTTTAGCTAAAGAAATAGGGGAAGTTAATGAATTTCTTCAAGTCTCCATTTTCTGAGCACTAAACTGGGAAGGAAGTCCTCAAAGGGTTGTAAAGGAAGTGCCATTGAAGCACCTTGCCCAATGCCTCCCAGCAGGTGCCCAGGAAAGACTGGTGCCTTGCCCCCTGAGGCTGACTCCCTGTCTTTGCCCTGGGGTGCAATCACTTCCTCATCTATGGATGAGGCAGAACCCATGAGAGCTAAGCACTGGTCAGGAAGGGCCACCTAGGTATGTACCCTCCCCCACTCCCTTGTAGACTGGTCCTAGTGCCCTTACTTGCTCTAACTTGGTAGACTAGTGCACATTGTATGCAGAAACCTGTGTCCCCACAAGTTCACTGGAGAAGATCTCAGAGGAGTAGAGGCAGAGAACTTGGTCTTATGAGCTAAAGGCCTGATGGAGACACAGGATTCAGGCATGATAGAACAAGAACCAAAAGTTTAAACCCACCATGCTAGAAGGGTTTGAGGAATTGAGAAAATGTAGCTACGGTGATAAGATGGCAGGGCTGGGAGAAGTGGGGAAGGACCCTTGAAGTATAACGAGTCACGCATGGAGCCCCCTTCTGGACCTCCTGAACTGTCCTGCTCTAAAGGCTTTGGGCTTAGAGGAGTTCATGAAATTCCAGTCCAGAGTACCTGTGACTTGAGAGAAGGAGGACAGAGCCACTGTGTGGTAATTTTCCCCATCCTAACCATCTGTATCTTCTCCAGGATCAGTCATGTATTTCCATGTCCTTCAACCTGCTGTGTGAGCATGTTGTTCTATTGTGTGGTCAGCATGACGAATCAACGAATGAAATTTAATATTATTTTCAAATAAAATTGATTTATCTTATAGTTAACAACTTAAAGTCGTGTTGGTGTATATCAGTGAATTGTTCTGTGGCGAGTTTTCATGTATCATTCCAAGACTGGAGAGATAGCCCAAAAGGTGAGCTCTTCCAGAGGATCTGAGTTCAGTTCCCAACACCCATATCAGACACCTCACAACTGCCTATAACTACAGCTCCAAAGGCTCTGATGTCACACCCATGTGGCATTCACTCACACAGACACAAACACACATACACATAAAAATAATAAAAATAAAATTTAAAAACATCATTTTGTGCACAGTAGAAGTAAGGTTCTTGGGGGATTGTTTTGCGTATTCATAATTGTCCACTCTATAGAACATTTATGCTGAATTTTCCCTAACACTCTTCCATGTCAGTCTCATCAAACACACTGACCCACAAAACAAAAAAATTCTATATAACTCTGCAGTTGAGGTTTCCTGTGGCACTTCACTTGAGAAACACCTATTCACCTATCCAGCTGTTTTTTTGCTGCAAGCCCTGGAGAGGAGATGGGCCTGAGGTCTTCATCACTGATAAGAGAGGACCTGGACCCTCCATACAAGGGAGAGGAAGGGAAGAGGGATCAACAGTGGTTCTTCAGACCTAGGGACTGCCTTTAGACTTCATTCATAGAGAGGGAGGAAGAGAACATGTTGGGCAGTAGAAGACACCAGTTCTAGCATCCCAGAACAGCTACTTTGGATGGGAAGAATGCTCTAAAGATGCTGCAGTTCCACATCAGCAGGCTGTCACCAGTAATGAAGCAACCAGAAACTCGGTGGGTTACAACTGTTTAGGTTGAGCTTAGTGTGGCTTGGTTCCAAGCAGTGGGCTGAGAACAGGTCTTCTCTGTGGGTCTCTTGGGCATCTTGGGCCAGCATGCTAGAACAGGATGTGCAATCCTGGCCACCTCACCACATCTACAAGCCTCCTCTCCTCCCTACCCCTAAAAGGAGAGACAGGTCTATTCTCAGGGGCCTTGTGGGGTTTCTGGGAGGAAGTATGTAAAAGGGATCATGTTGCTGACACTATTGTCCAGGAAACCTGTCTGGCCCCAGGGGTGCTGTGAACTGTGCAAGTTAAAGCTTTGGCTTGCTGAGCTAAAGGAGGGCTTTGAAGTCTTCCAGAAGAGGAGTCTCCAGAAACAATGCCTGAGCCCCATTTGTTCTCAAGTGGCTGGGCTTCCTGCAGGAGCCTGAACCAAGTGGTCCATCAGCATCCCCCAGCTCTTCCTGAGAGCCATGCCCTGACTCTCCCATGGCCAGGGCCCTACAGAGGCCCTAGGCAAGGAGGGCCTCAGCTCCTCAGACTGCTCAAAGCACAGACAGCAGAGGCATGCCCAGGTACCTTCACACATAGGAAATGCTATGTAGATCGGAAGATGCTCAGGTCCCTTGGAAAAGGACTTCCTGAGTCCAAGGGGGAGGGGGCAGGGGAGGATTTGCTCCCTCCTTTCCCCACATTTCTGATTCTCTTTCTTTCCCAAACCCTTCCAGTAAAGTCAAGAGTATAGAAAATTAGCCTTCTAGGGACAAAGTGTCCTCTGCCTTTCTCTGAAGGCAAAGCATGCAGTTGGCTCTGTCCCCAAGCACAGTTTGTTTCGCTCTGTTCTGCTTGTAGGCACACTAAGTGCCACAGAGATTGAGCGGTTGCTAGAAAGGCAGCCATGGCCACAGCTACCCCATGTGCCCCTCTGAGAGATCTGGGAAGTTAGGGGTGGAAGTTCAGCTTCTTAGCCACTTAAAGCAGTTCCTCTCAGTGAATGTCAGCCAGGTTAAACCCACCTCTACAACACTTCCCAGTACTTAGTCTGTACTGGCCAGGTGTCCTGGGCTTCCCACACTCATGGTAGTTCACTTATGCCTTTTCCCACCCTGTGTTTGGCACTATGTCCATTCTACAGGGGGAGAGACTAAGATGCAGGTCACAGAGACAGTAAAAAGAGGAAACCAGGATTCAAGCCCAGATAAAGGGCTCCTGAGTATCTGTACTTAGATATTAAGCTGTGTGACCCTCTCAACTCCTCACAAGGGTGGTGGATAAACCAAATCCCAGAAACACAAAGTTCACACGTGTGTCTGAGGATAGCTTCATTGAGATGGATTTTGGGAGGAACTCTGGTCTCATAAGGAAGGGATGTTCTGCACACCCTCAGGGTGGTGGGAGTAGGCTGGGGGAAGGAGTAAGGGAGGGGAAGCCTTGGTGGGAAGCACAGGCAAATCTGTGCTGCCTACTGCTGAGGGAACAGTGGGCAGGAAAGTAGTCTGAGTGTAGCTTCAGGCTCTGAAGATGACTTGACATAGTCCCCTGAAGCCTGGTAAGGGGTAGAGAGGAAGGAAGGGCACGGAGAAGTCCTGCTCCACACATCTCAGGAAAGGGGCCTTTATGGCCAGGGGCCAGAGGTCTTCTCTGGGCAAAACTGGTTCCCTCTCTCTCTCTC
>NW_008357929.1:7066889-7087043 GCF_000622305.1 Nannospalax galili
CTCACACACACACACACACACACACACACACACACACACACACACACACACACGGAATCCTCTGGGGGACTGAAAAGCTTAAGAGACTTTGTAAACATACTCTCCAATCCCTCAGGATATAGATGAGGAAACTGAGGCCCGGAAGGATGAGAGTCCATAGCCAGAGAGAGGCATGCTGGGAAGAATGAGGGTTGATGTGTTCATGCCTGCACAGTCCCGTAAGGGTGGCTTTGCTGTTGTGAGCTGACCTGGGACTAGAGCATTGATTACAGGGAAGCCCAACTCTTGCTGTTGCTGGGGGACTACTGTTCTCACAGGCAGGGAGAGAAGTTGTTGGGAGACAGATACAGGTGAGAGACCTGAAAACAGCATGGCCTGGAAGACCTAGATAAAACAAACCTCAGGGGAAGGAAGCGGTCTTGAGTTTAAATCAAAGGATTAGCGTCTCCTTGTGTTGGGTGTTGGACAGGGCTGTGCACAGGAGCTGGTCTTTCCCATCATCACCGCCTCCCCACTCTGTCCTTTCTTCTATCTAGCAATCAGGTATGTGGCCACAAAAAGGAAGATGCTTCTGATCCTCTCTGCAAGGGCTCCCTCTGGGCTGTGTGCAGTCACCCAGCTGTCCCCTACATGGCTACCACGCCCACAGCAACTGTAGAAAAGCAGCTGATAAGAACAATGTAGCCACAAGAGGCAGAGGTCAGCTTGTGATTTCCGATTCAGTTAGGACGAAGCTGATAAGCAGAGGGGCTGCCTGTGGTGGCTACACTGTCCACTTAGCTGCTGCTGAGTCTTCAGCCTGCAGAGCTGTGTTCTGTGTCCTTTAGCAGATCCTGGGCTTATTCCTTCCATTCATTCATTCCCTCATTTGCTTTATTTAATGAGCCAAGCATTCTCCTTGCATGAATGGATGACTAAAAACTAACTGCTACTACCCCAGAACTTATGGGGGTGGGGGGGTGGAGCAAAGGATCTCAGAACACCAATGAAGATATGCAAGACAGAATTATTGATTCCAGGTACATGGAAGAAACAGGAAAGGAAGCTATGGAGGGGAGGCAAAGCCACAGAATAAACGATACATATATTTCTGGAATGTGCTTTTCCTAATGACTTTCTTTGCAAAATGAGGGCCAGAACTGAACCTAGACAAGGCCCTGCAGGAAAACATCAGTGACTTCACAGCCCCCAAACACCTTTGGCTGCAAACAACAGAAACTCAGCTCAAATAGCCTTACTTTAAAAGGGGGGGGGGATTAATTGGATCACATAGTTGAGCAGATTGGGAATAGATAAAGCAACAGGTTTTCAGGCATAGCTGAATTCCGGCACTTAAATCATGGCACTGGCAATCTGTTTCTCTCTAGAGCCATTTACCAAATAGGTCCGATAGAATGAGATCATAGAGTCCGTGACTTTCTTTTTAAAGATCTAGAAATGTGTTGGAGATTTCTTTATATAATGTTTGGTTTCCAGAGAGAGAGAGAGAGAGAGAGAGAGAGAGAGAGAGAGAGAGAGCAGGGGAGGCATGGTGGCTGGAGCAGGAAGGGAAGAGCACATGAGAATATGGAATTGACCTGCTTTTCCCCCATCTCTACTATCCATCCCCAGCACTGACATTTGACAGCACTGACCGCTGGCTGCTCTTGACACACCTCCCCCAGCTTTTCCTCCTGCCTCTTTGACTGGGCTTTCTGTTCTTTCTTGACCCAGGAAAAGGATAAGGAAGAGAATCCCATGGCCTAGCTGGTTAAGAAGCTTGGATACTTCATGGAGGGGCTGCAGTGAGGAGTGAAACACAAGAGTGGAGATTAAAGAGAACGGATCAAAAGGACAAAGACCCCATTGTGGCCTGATGGGGCAGTGATGGCTGTTGGGGTGGAAAAACTAAGATGTTGAATTTAGTTGATATAGATAGATGCAATATGTCAGAGGGCAGGCAGTGGGATTGCTTTCTGTTCTGAGGTAAAAGACAGAGATGCAGGAAAGTTTGGCTTGTACATGTTGGGTGGGAGGGGCTTAAAGGACATCTGACTCAGGATGCCCAGTGGGGGGTGGGACATGGTTGGAGGGGTAGCTAGAGCTCTGGAGAGAGTGCTGGCTCCTGCATCACAGCCTCATAGGGTCCCTGTGGAAATGCCCATCCCTCCAGACAGGGTTAGTTGTACCAGGTCAGAATGAAGAACCAGCAGGGACTTTGGGTGACCACAGCCACTTCTTCAAAAAAAGCCTCAGCAGGATGTGTCTGGGAGGGGCTTTGAGGGCCATGAGGAAGGGGAAGGGGAAGGAAGGGGCGGGACAGAGCTAGCCTGTAAGACGCAGGGCTTTTCTCTGAAGATCTAGAGACTGCAGTCAGGGTTGAAGGCTCTCCTTGGGGACGGACATCTCTTTCCCTGGGGCTGTTGGCATTCTGGGCTGGACCTCAGGAAGCTCATTGGCTGGAGGATCTGGGGAGGTGGACTGCGGTCCCTCTGAGGTAAGTGCTGGCTGGGGTGGAATCTCTGGGGAGGGAGGTAGGAGAGACAGAGCTGGACCCAGATGGGGTACCAGGGAGGAAGCTGCTGGAAAGAGTCCCTGAGGGCTGACTACCAGCCCATATGTCAGAAGGCTTATCCCAAACTGGCAGCTACTAAGAACCTCTGCCTGCTTATGACTGTTGAACCTATTTTCAGATGAGGAAAAGACTCAGGACCTGTAAGGGGACCTCTCTTTTCTGTTCCTTGAACCCTGTACCTGCTAGCGACAATAGGGCTAATGCTCAATGCTGCAGTGAACCATCCTCAGTCCATTAGATTCTCTCCAGGAACTGGAGGCTGGCCGGGGTAGGTCCTTTAATGCTCATTTTAGGTCAGGAATAGACTGAGGCTCAGTGAAGTAAAACAGTTTGCAGAAGATTGATTATAGGAGGGTAAGCGAGCAGGGAAACTCCCTCAGAGCTTCTCCAAGACCTGAGTCCCTGACTATGCCCTTTCTGGGACACTGGGACATTGTCTGTCCATCCCTCTCCCTGGTATTTAGTGACCATCATTCTGGACTGACTGATACTATGAGAGAGAGAGAGAGAGAGAGAGAGAGAGAGAGAGAGAGAGTCTTTTATGTGCAACCAGTGCCAGAGTCTGTCAGACTCTGTCCTCAAGGAGTTGACCATGTGCCCTGGGATTTAAGTCATGGCCTCAAGTTTCTGACAGAGGAAGTAAAAGGCACTGGGTCTCTAGTGAGACAAAACTAGGGATGTGGAAGATATGTGGATGATGTGCCGGGGTGGTGAGGGTATGCAGAGGTGAGGCTAGGGGCACCTGGGGGAGGCACCGCATGTGCAAACCCCAGAGTCAGGACAGTGATTGCATGAGTCAGGATCAGAGAGCAGAGTGCTGGGGGCTCCATGTGGCTACCAAAGCACAGAGTTGTGGAGGTGGGCCTGTCTTAGTCACTTATTTAGCTCTGAGCAGTTTCCATGTATCACCTGATTTAGTGCTCATGCCCATCCAATGAGGCAGGTGCTGCGATGGTGTCTCCTTTAAAGATGGGAAGGACTGGGGATGTAGCTCATGGTTGAGCACTTGCCTAACATTCATAAAGTCCCTTGATTCCCTCCCAGGCACTGTAAATAAAGTAAAACTGAAGCACAGAGGTTTTAAGTCATTCATACCAGTAGTCCTAGTGACAGAACATGGTTGACCTTGACCCCAGGCAGTGTGGCCTAGGGTGCTGTGCCTCACTGCCTCTCACAGGGCCTGCTGCAATGCTTCCACACTGTCTCCAAGACAGTTGGCAATAGTGTGTAAAAGGTTCACAAAGGCTGGGCTACAGTCCCAACTGTGTGGCCCCTCAGCATCCAGACCCCTCAGAGTCCAGCAGTCCCTGCCTTGTGGCCCTTCAGCATCTAGACCCCTAAGAGTCCCTAACAGGCTTCCTGGACACAATGCTGCTGCCCCCACTGCTCTTTCCCATCCAGATGTTTCCTTCCAGCTAAGGAGAGACAACCCAAGGAAGCAGGCCTCCGGCCGTCACAGGATCAGCCAGGGAGGCAGGTCCCCAGGAATCTTCAAAATCCTGATAGACCTAGAAGGGCTGTGGGCTAAAGGGGATTCCTGGAGCTCAGAGCTCAGAGCCATGCCTCTCACTCCTGCTCATCCACTGATTACACACTGTAGTTAAAAAAATGTCTCTAATATACTCTATAGTTAAAACAAAAACAAAATAAAACACCTGGCTCTGTTATCTGGCAAGTGTGATCTACTCCTGTACTTTGGTGGTGAGGTGGCTGTGACGGAAAGGGAGGCTGTGGAGGCCCAGTGGGGAGGTGAGAGGTCAGGAGGGTGGGTAACACAGACAGTCTCCCTCACCATAAGTGGTAGGTCACAGGGGGGCAGAGGGACTACGGAAGATTACTGTTTTTATCTCAAGGGGCCACATCAGGCAGTGTGTGTGTGTGTGTGTGTGTGTGTGTGTGTGTGTGTCTGTGCGCACAGGCGTGTGTGCACTCGTATGTTCCTCCTGTCCAACAGCCTACCTACCCTAAGAGCTGGGAACATGGAGTATAACAAGGACAGGGGCTCTGAGACCAGCCCCTTCAGACATGCATCACTGCTGCCAGTCCTCCCTCCAACTAGGCTGCCCCACATGATCACATAGCAATGACAGGGCCCCATAGGCTTCCTTTTGCTTTTTCTACCCTTTCTACAGTAGGTATTTGGGCCTGTTTCACCCCCAAGTGGCCCTCCGGTGTGGTAGCTGCCCCCAGCTCTTTGCTAATGTTCTGGATTTAAGAAGGAGACTCTATGAGCCCCCCAGCCACTCCTTTCCTTCTTTCCCTAGTTTGTTCATTCTTTGTGCCTGATCTCATCCCTCTGTTGAGAATCACCTATATTTTAAGATTGCTAAGAGAATAAATTTCAGTATTTTCACCACAGAAAAGGATGAGGAAATGGGATGTCAATGGACTTGACACCCCACATCTTACATGTGTATAACGTGTGTAAAGCTGATCAGTGCATTTCATTTAAATTGTCCATTTATCATAAAATTTAAAAATTAAAAACATTTCAATATGAAGTCAACCCAAATACCCTTCCCCAATTCTGGAACCTCTCATTTCCCAGAGTCACTTTTATAGTGCTGCTTAAAATCTAATAGACATTTTCATTGTTTAGTTTCTTGTCCATCCCTTCCTTCCTCTCCCACTGCACCACCTCCACATGCATCTTTGTCTATTTTATTGCCCAGGAGCTCAGCAGTGTCTGACCTATAGACAGTGCTCAAATCCATCCACCCATTTAGTTTCAACAGAATATCTGTATATTTTTTCTGATATTGGGGATTGAACCCAGGGCCTCACACAAGCTGATCACGTGCTATACTACTGAGATACGTCCCCAGCCCTCTTTTTTACTTTTTAATTTTGAGACAAGGTCTCACCAAGTTCCCAGGCTGGCCTTGAACTCATTCTGTAGCCCAGTCAGGCCGTGAACCTTGGACCCTTCTGTCTTAGACTCTGTTGTAGCAGGTACTACTTGTCTATGACACCTAGCCCAGCTAAGACCTCCATCTGTAGGGCAGTGTCTGGAATATAAAGATGGTCAAGAACGACTGAGTAAGTGAAACAAAGAATAGATGATACGGAGTATAGAAGACAAGAGGCTATAGCACCTGCCACAGGCCCCCGATATTGGGATTTGTTCCCATATCAGCGTCTGGAACTCTTCCTGGCTGCATCTCGTTATCTTGGGATGTTACATCCTTGAGGTTACCAGGGGAACCAGGAGAGGTCAGGAATGTGAGCTGAGCTCTGGCATGCTCTTTGACTGGTCTGCACCTTGTCCAATATTTTGTGGCATGACAGCAGCCAGACATCACAGTCTGAGGCACATCAGCCATCAGAGATGATACCACATGAGCATGGCAAAGTACAGAGTCCTTCGCCCCACAGTGTCTGTCCTACCACTCTATGGAGCTACTATCTTTTTCCCCCAGTATTCTAAGCATCAATATAATCTGTTTCCTAAGCCATTTCCTGTGCCAGCTATGCCCAACAGACTTCATTCTGGCCCCTAGCCTGGGAGCTGCTTGAGGACAGTCACTTTGACTTGTCTTCCTACAAGCACCGTACATAATTCATTCAATATTGGTAAAAACCCTTCTAGATGGACTACAACAATGTAAGGTAGCGTCAGGGACACAGCAATGAAGAAAAACAGAGACCCTACCCCAGAGCAATCTCACTCTAATAGAGACAACCAGACAATGAACGAGCACAGTGCAGTGAATCAGGGGCTGTGGAGAAGAACCAAGATGACCACCAGTGCTGGTTACTAACATATCTGGGCACCATGGAGCAACCATCATTCTCAGCTTGTATCAGGCATTCTGTGATTAAGTCTGTTTTGAGAACTAAGATTTGAACCACTACACAGCTCTTGCCTGGCCAATGTGTCAGTGTTTAAAACACTTTTTAAAAATTTTGTTTTTATTTAATGTGTATGAGTGTTTTCCTTGCATGTATGTATGCATACCACATGTGTGCTTGGTGCCATGGAGGCCAGAAGAGAGAGTTGGAAACCCTGGGACTAGAGTTAGAGATGGTTGTTAGCCACCATATGGATGCTGGGAACTGAACCTGGGTCTCCTGGAAGAGCAGCCAGTGCTCTTAACCACTAAGCTGTCTCTCCAGCTCTTAATATGTCAGCTTTTAGAGCCCACAGAGCTCATGTGGAGGCACTGTGTTGCATGAGGCCTCTGTGTGGTGAGTGTGACAGATGGGGCAGGAGGTGACAGAGACCCTGGGGAGCACATGACTCTTCAACAGGGGCAACTGTATTTCAATGCCCACCGATCTCTGATGTGTGGGACTATGGGTCTAGTATTCTCAGATCTTCTAATTACTTATGTTAAGTAAGAGTTCAAATTTTAGGCAGAAATAGTGGTGCATGCTTTTCATCCAAGCACTTGGAAGGCAGAGGCAGGCATATCTCTGTGAGTTCGAGTCCAGGCAGGTCTACATAGGAAGTTCCAGGTCAGCTGGGGCTACATAGTAAGACCCTATCTCAAAAAAAAAAAAAAGTTCAAATTTTGATTTATATGTGAAATCTGACTTTTAAAAACATTGGCCACAGATTCAGATTTTTAAAAACTATGGGCTGCTTCTGAGGTGGGAAATGATGGCTGAGAGGACAGGTAAGAAGCTTTTTGATGTAGAGCAATCTGTGCCTTCAGATTTGAATCCTATGCACGGATTTGTTTGGATATTCTGGGGGGAGGGGGTATTTGTTTGTTTGTGTTTCTTTGTTTGGGTGGGGTTTTGTTGTTGTTGTTTTTGCTTTTTTGAGACAGAGTCTCACCACATCCAACCACATGCATGGATTTTAAAGTGAAAAGTCAATTTGGGACTAGAGCGATGGCTCAGTGGTTAGGAGCACTTGCTACTCTTGCATAGGATCCAGATTGGATTCCCAGCACCCACATGGTAGTTTACAACTGTCTGTAACTCCAGTTTCAGGGGATCTGACATGCTCTTCTGGCCTCCTTGGGTACCAGGCCACACACGATGCACTTACATACGTGCAGGCAAAGACTCATATACATAAAATAAAAACAAAAAATTAATTTTAACCCTATACTAGGAAAAGCATTATGTCCAGGGTTCTCCCATGTGACTCTGGGAAGTGGGAGAGTTATACACTGTAGACTGTAGAAATCAGGGCACCATGGAAAAATGCAACTGATAGGATGCGCACAGATGTGTAGAAAGAGCTGGCTTTTCTTGATGATTGGCTTACCTAGTTGTGCTGGATAGCTTTAGTGTCAACTTGACACACCTGGGTTGAGAGGGAGCCTCAATTGGGGAATTGCCTCTATTGGACTGGCCTGTGGCCATGTCTGAGGGCATCTTCTTGATGAGTGATGTGGGAGGGCCCAGCCCACTGTTGGTGGTGCCACCCCTGGGCAGGTGGGCCTGTGTAGCATAAGAAAGCAGGCTGAGCAGGGGCCAGGGGAGCAAGCCAGTAAGCAGCATTCCTCCATGGCCTGTGTTCCAGCTCCTGCCTCCAGGTTCCTGCCCTGAGTTCCTACCTTGGGCTCCCTGATGAACTGTGACCTGGGATATGAAAGCTGAATAAACCCTTTCCTCCCCAAGTTGGTAGTGGTCAGAGTGTTTTGTCACAGCAATGAAGAAACAAACTAAGACACTAGTTATGGAGGCCAAAGAGTCCCACAGTCTGCCCTCAACAAAACACAGGCCCAGGAAAGTTTATGGTATAGTTCTAGGCTGAATCCAAAGGCCTGAGAACCAAGGAATGCCAGGATATGAGTTTCTATCCAAATCAAAATGCTCAAAAACCAGGAGCATTGATGTCAATGGCAGGAGAAAATGGATGGCCCAGCTCAGGCAGAAAGACCAAACTCACCCCATCTCTACTGTTTTGTTCCATTTGGGCAATCAAAGTATTGGCTGCTGCCCAGCCACATGCATGAGGGTAGATCTTCTTTACCAGGTCTACTTAGTTATATGTTAATTGTTTCCAGAAACACTCTGCTGTGGTTTAGATCTTGAAGTCTGTGTGCTAAAGACTTGATCCCCACAGTGCTGCTATTGGGAGATGGTAGAATCTGTAAGATGTGGGACCTGGTAAGAGGTCTTTAGTTCATTGGGGGTGTGCTGTGAAGGGATCGTGGGATCCTGGCCACTTCCTCTCTCTCTTCTCTTTCTCCAAGGTCTTGCTAGGTAGCCCCAGTTAACCTCAAACCTATGATCTCCCTGCCTTAGCCTCTTGAATGCTGGGATTACAGGTGTACACCACCATACCCTGGAACTTCCTCTTTGTCCTTCACTCTCTAGCTTATGAAGTTAGTGGTTTTGTTTAAGACATAACATGCTGCCTCACCACAGACTCGAAGTGGCAGAGCTGAAACCTCCCAAACTGAGATAAATAAACATTTCCACTTCATAAATTAATTTTCTCAGATATTTCTCATAGGAATGGAAGTCTAATACCCACCTTCACAGACATACCCAGAAATAGTGTCTTATCAACTATCTGAGCGTCCCTTAGCCCAATCAGATTGACACAAAAAATTAACCATCATAACCATGCTGTGTCTCTCAAGTCTGTAAGATTTTTTTTTTTTTTGTCTTTTTGAAGCAGGGTCTCCCTGTAGCCCCAGCTGTCCTGGAACTCACTATGTAGACCAGGCTGGCCTTGAACTCACAGAGATCTGCCTGCCTCTGCCTCTGCCTCCCAAGTGCTGGGACTACAGGCATGTGCTACCACGCCTGGCTTGTAAGATATTCTTAATGGCTTAATGATGGACCAGGAGTATGTGATGCCTGTTTGAACGTCAAATGGCAAACAAAGGCACACTGTGGCCATTAAATAGTTACAGCCTAGGGATGCTAGAGGGAGGGCCCAAGGGTTAAGAGCACTAACTGCTCCTCCAAAGGACATGGAACCTATTTGGTGGCTAATGACCATTTGTGACTCCAGTTTGGGGGGATCTGAAGCCTCCTTCTGGCCTCCACAGGCAGGTACACAGTGCATATACATACAGGTAGACACTCAAACACATAAAGATAAAGAAGTCTTTTTTTTTTTTTAAGTTAGAGACTGTGCCAACGAGATGGCTCAGTGGGTGAAGCATGCTTGCCATAGAAGCCTGACGACCTGAGCTCAATCCCTGGAACCCACATAAAGGTGGAAAAAAGAGAAACAACTCTCTAAAGTTGTTCTCTGACCTCCACATATACACTATGACATGTGTGTTCCCCTCCCCCAATAATAATAAAGAAAAAATGAGGAAAAGGTATAAATGGTAGACCAGTGACTCCTAAATACAGGACTGTGTTTCATTCATTTATATTGAACTCTGGGGTATGGCACAATTTCTGCCAATACCACTGCCATATACAGTATTCCATAGATACTCTGATTTATTCAGGAGCCTCAGGTACCCAAAATACTCCCAGGAACTGGGAAAAGAGCCAGAGGAGCCCTGAGTCACCTGATCAGATGTTCTAAGTCCAAGGCTAGAAATTTCATGCTGTAATACTGAGCAAGATACACAGAGGAACGCCATATAGTGATGGTCAAATTAGGAGTCCTTTATTAATAACCAATGGTCAGAAAGGGGGCTAATGCCCAAAAGAACTCTCAACCTTGAGGAGAAGCAGAGCAGGGTTTTATAAAGCTTAAAACTACAATTACATCATGCCAGGGGTAAAGCCAATAACCGTAGTTACATCAGACCAGGGGCAGGTCAGTTAACAAAGAGGTTTTCAGTTAACAAAAAGTTTCAGTTAGGCTGCGAGGGAGGACACGTTATCTGGACATGGTACCTAGCTACATGCAAGTTCCCCAGTATTGTGGAAACAATGTGCTCCCTGAAACTGCCTGTGAGATGTTCTGCCTGGCTGGCTATAGTGGGAATGACTGGGCAAAAACACAGGGCAAAGCAAAAATCAACTAGAACAAAATGGAGTTGGTTTTTCCATTTCAAAGGTCTTTTCATAGACAAGTTTCTCAGGTTTTGTTTCCCCAGTTTACATTCAGGATGACCACAGACATATATCTAATGTCCTAGCCTTCAGCAAATTGGCACTTGGGTAGACGTGCAAAGATAACTGAAGCAGGCCTGCAGCCAGCACAAGGGGTACTTGTTCAAGTCAGGAAGGGCACTCCTCTGAGCTGCCACATTACAGCAAGGGCATCTTTAGATGGGCGAATCACAAAACCTCACCTTTCCTCAGGTAAATTACAGAAAGGCCAGTGGGGCCCTGGGCTGGACAGAAGCCCAGTTCACTCCCTATGGCAGGGCACAGTAGTCACACACTGGCAGGCAGAACATGGAGGAGTCAGTCGGGGAGGATGGGACTGCCCTCTCCTGTAGCCGCCCTCACACTCTTTACTGGTTTACTGTACTCAGCATGCTTTTTCAATCAGTTCCCATCAAGATTTTCAGAGAAACCACTCCAAGGCATGAGTTGGTGTTAAAAGGACAAGCTTTATTTCCTAAGAAATCTATCTGGTTTCTACAAAGAAGATAAGTGGATTGTTGGTGTGTTTTGAGAATGAACAGGGTTGTACTTGTTTCCATTCCCTTCAAGAAGCTTCCTTGAGGACTGACCTCCACACTGGAGTCAGCAGTCACAGAGGACAGGAAGTAAATCTCAGAGTTCCTCGGTGGGAGGATCAAAAGGGAGCATAAGGTATCCCCAAGCACCTGCACAAATATGAATGAACACTGAAAAAATGAGGCTGAGTGAGCTACTGAGTGAATGAATGAACTACAAACAAATGAGGAGGCTTTTTGGCAGGGACAGTTAATGTTTCAACAAGGTCTATGTAGCCCTGGCTGGCCTAGAACTTGCTTATGTAGACCAGGCTGGCCTTGAACTCACAGAGATCCTCCTGCCTCTGCCTCCTAAGTACTGTGTACTACCTCACCTGGCAGCACATTATTTTCAATTGAAAAGCAACCTAGATTTCTTTTCCTTCAAAATTAATCCATGTTCATTATAAGCTGATCTCACCTGGGCAGCTTACCTGCACGTTCATTTCATTTTACAAGGGCAGAGGCAGCTCTGTGAGATTTGGGGGCGGGGGTTGTGCAGAAGGCAAGGAACATGACTATGATCTCAGGCTGAGAGCTGAACTCATCCCTGGTTCTTTCATCCACTGATCCTGTGATTGTGGTAAGATTCTCCATTGTTTTTTTCTTTTTTAAACTTTTATCTGCATAAACTTTTATTTATCTTATGCTCAGTTTTTCCTGTGCCAGAAGTTTTTCTTCTTCAGCTTATTCTGGGATATTTTTTTTTCTTTTATGCAACCTCCTCTTCAGTGTGTTCCTTTCAGTGAGGATCATCTCAACAGGGCAGTGGGAGTTCATGTATGGGTTAATCCAACCATGAGCTTCGTAAGTTCTACAGTGCATCTTGGTGATTTGTCCACCTGGCCATGCTCAATGACTAAAGAATCTACAGCTAAAGCCTTGGGCCACTGACCCTGTGTCCATCCCTACTGTTTGGTCTACAGACTCCACCACTAAACACCGGAATGGCACACATTACTTCTTTAAAGTGACATGTTTCAGATACTTGGATAACCTTTGATGGCCTGGGCAGTTTCATGGGTGTTATTAAAATGAACATGAAGATTGGAACCTCTTGATTTGCAAAATTTTGTAGGGTTTTCTGGGTCAAGAGAGCAGCAAACCATTTTCACAGGTCACCTCGGGTCACTTACGGGAAGAGGACAAGATTATACATTTTCATCCGCTCGTCACATATCTACATATTCATTGTCTCCTGGGCATTGGTGCTGCCCAGGTATGCTACAACCAACAAGACACCTGAGGACACCTATTGGTGTAGCTCAAATTCTGATCATTAGGAAAACTGCTTGGACACAGGAAAATTCTCATCACTGCAACTAAAATCATAAAGAGTATGTAAAGAGCTGTTCTGTATGGGATGTCAGGAAAGGCCTTTCTGAGAATGTGACCAAAGTCACATTTTTTTTAAATAAAATTTTTTTTATAAAAGCATAGATGCTTTACTGTCAGTTCTATTCCTAGGTAGCTTGTGACCTCAAATAGTAAAGGTAAAAGACAAGACTTTATATTTACTGAAATAAAAAAGTCCAGTAAATACATAAAGGAGCCTCATTCAAGAAGCATTAATAAGCTGGGTCACCTTACCTTCTGGCCAAATGAAAATTGTTTAATTTTGTCTTGTTAACAATAACAAATCTGGGTAAAACCAACTGTTCCTCCTGTTTCAGCTGCTAATGAAGAGAAACAGCCCTCTTGCAAATCTACCTTTACCCAAAATTTTCTAGGGCAGCTTCCATATGGCATCAGACTTTGCATAGCTTCACTTAGTTCTTTGGTTTCATGCCAGCATTCACTTGCTCCAAGAACATCTGTGCCATTTTTCTGTTTTCACTGTTACTAGCTTGAACACTGGAGGAAGCAATACCTGTATCTCTACAACTTTCAGTATCTGAATTTTTAGGTAACTAGAAGCCTGTCTTCTCTCCCCACCCACATCGCCAGTTTTTATAGTATTTGGACATTTTTGGTCATTCCAAACATAGCAGATTCTGCACTGCCTTTTTATATTCTGGTTTTGACCAAGTAGTAAAAACTGGACAAAAATATTAAAGTAGTAGAGGTTCATTTTCACTTCAACAGTCTAAAGCTGGAATGCATGTTCTACACCCTGTCTTTACTCCAAGGGGCACAGGATTCTGGCAGTCGGCTTCACAGAAATCTGTAAACAACCTATATTGAATCATATGATGGTATTAAGTTTTCAAAATAGGTTTGTCCAATTAAGGGGACATATAAAATGCCGTGGCTTGCTTTGTGTATCTTAATTGCAAAATTTCTTCTTTTTTTGGGAAATTCTCCTGCCGCATTTGCTGCTTTTTCAGCCATGATCTCCGAATACTTCCTTCAGTTAAATCTCCTGAACTCAGAATCAGCCAGCAGTTCTTCCATAACAGTCTTTTTCCCTTGTTTCTTGGGAATTCGTGAGTGGTAAAAGTCTGCTGGAATGTCAACAATGGTTCCAACCTAGAAGTACTTAAGAAAGCAGTCTCAATCGTTCTTCTTGTAGAATCTTTTTGGGTCCATGCTTGCTCTTATCTTCAATGCTTTGAGATCATTCTTCTGCTCATCTGTCAATTCTGGAGCTTTCATACCAAACCAACCATTACCTGTTGTTTTTTGTCGCTCTCTCCTGCGTTTTTTCTGAAGTTGATGCTTTGATTCACTATACGGTGGGACACAATAGATTTTTTCAAAATCAGGTGCAATGATAGCTTTCTGCAGAAGCTCATCTTTCTTTTTCTCCTTGATCTGTCTTAGCGTCTTCTTATGAGACTGCAGTTTGTCTGAATTGAAATTAATGTACAAACCACCCAGCTGTTTGATGTTCAGACCAGGGTCTGTGCTGCTACTTGTCAGCTTCAGAGGTTTAGGCTTTGTGTTGTTTAGTAAGTCCTCCTGTCACTAGACTCCTTATTTTTGTCACTGTCTGATGATTCTTCTTCACTGTTTTCATCCTCCTCTTTTTCTTCTTCAGCAGCAACTTCACTGCCTTGTCTTCTAGGTAAAAACTTTATCAGTACTCAATCCAGGAGTTCTGTCAATCACAAACAATGCATCACATGATGTATGCCTTGAGTCTCCACTTAATGACTCCTTTTGGTCACTACTTTCTTTTTTTGGTCTTTTTGAGACAGGGTCTCCCTGTAGCCCCTGCTGTCCTGGAACTTACTATGTAGACCAGGCTCACAGAGATCCACCTGCCTCTGCCTCCCGAGTGCTGGGACTAAAGGCATGTGCCACCACGCCCGGCTTGGTCAATACTTTCAACAAAACAAATCGTGTCCTCTTCATACTCGCTGTTTTCAGCAAAGTCACATTTTGTATGTGACTTTACACAAACACATTTTGTATGTGTAAAGAGCTGTTTTGCATGGGATGTCAGGAAGGGTCTTTCTGAAAATGTGACCAAAGGGCTGGAGACATGGCTCAGAGGTTAAGAACACTTGCTCTTGAAGGGGACCCAGATTCCATTCCTAGCACCCACATCTGGAGGCCCATAACCACCATAACTCCAGCTCTAGAAGATCCGACACCCTCTTCTGGCCTCCCTAGGCACTTATATACAGGTGGTGCACAAAAACTCTTACAGGCAAACACATTCACCAAAAAAAAAAAAAAGTCACTTCCTCAGAAAGGTCTTTCCTGACATCCCATGCAAAGCAGAAGGAGCCAGCTGTGGGGAAAACAGAACAGAGGGTGCTCCAGGTAGGAATGTGCAAAGGCCCTGCGGTAAGACTGAAGTTGGCAAGTGTGAGCAACTCAATAGGTGAGAGCCTGGTGATGTGAGAGGATGAATAAAGGGAAGAGGAAGCTGGAAAGGATATATTGAGTCATATCAGGCAAGCTTGCAGGTAGGATGAGCGTGGAATTTTCTGGAAGATCAAAGAGAATTCACCAAGGGCTTTAATGAGAGAAAAGCTGTTGGAGCAAGAATGGAAGCTGTGGAGGGACTGCCACAGTCCAGCAGGCGATGACGCTGCTTAGACAGGGGGTGGAGGAGGTATGGTCATTTCCCATGTGCACACTGGCAGTAGAGTGGTACCAGAGGAAACCTTGGCTTGTCTTGGCCTCCCCACCATGGATGCAGGGTCAGGACCTGAGTATGCCCCATGCCCAGCTGCCTGTCTAGCACACAGTGGCTCTGATCATCTGCTTGCCAGTTTTACCTCCTTCCTAGATGGGAGCACTCCAAGCGCAGCTAGTCTTTTGTTCAAGACTGAGTTTTCATCCTTGAATTTTCATAATACATTCTAACATCAGTGCTTAACTTTTTTGTTTCTGAGGCACAGTCTTACTATGTTGTCCAGGCTGGCCTTGAACTCCTGGGCTCAAATGATTCTTCTCTCCTGACTCAGCCTCCCAAGTAGCTTGTTCTATGGGTGTTTGCCAGTACGCTCAGACCACAGAGCTTTTGTTTTGGAGACAGGGTCTCACTATATAGCCCTGTCTGGCCTGGAACTGCTAGGTAGACCAGGCTGGCCTTGAACTCACAGAGATAAATCTGCGTCTGCCTCCTGAGTGCTCAAATCAAAAGCATCCACCATCACTCTCTGCTTCATGGAACATTTTTAAAAATGTATCTTGACTGGAGAGATGGCTCAGCAACTGGGAGCACTGGCTGCTCTTGCAGAGGATCTAGATTCAGTTCCTAGCACCCACACATAGTGGCTAACAACTCTCTGTAACTCCAGTTCCAGGGGATCTGATGCATTCTTCTGGCCTCCATGGGCACTGCACAACATGGGCATACTTATATACATGCAGGCAATACTCTCATACACATAAAATAGAAAATGATAAATAAAATATTTTTTTTAAAAAAGAAAAAATTATCTGGGCGTGGTGGCACACGCCTTTAATCCCAGCACTCAGGAGGCAGAGGCAGGCAGATCTCTGTGAGTTCGAGGCCAGCCTGGTCTACATAGGCCAGCTGGGGCTACATGGAGACCTTGTCTAAAAAAGACCAAAAAAAGAAAAAAGAAAATATTATTTATCATTTATTTATTTATTTATTTATTTATTTATTTATTTATTTGGGAGACATGCTGAGGTGCACATGGGAAGGTCAGAGAATAACCTGCAGGAGTTTGTTCTCTCCTTCTACCATATGGGACCCAGAGAATGAACTCAGGTCATCAAGCTTGGCCTTTACCTGATGAACCATTTAGTTGATCCCCAAAGGAACATTTTAAAGAGAACACCACAAGAGGCTGACACATTTCCTCTCTTTAGTGGAGTTTTGGGTCCCTGCAGAGGTGTCCTTCAGAAGTCTCACAGCCTATCTGGTAAAGGAAACAGGCTCAGAGAGGTAAAGGAAGGGAGAACTGAATTTGAACGTAGTCCTTCAGTTGTAGTCTATTACCCACAGCAGAGCATGGGGTGGCCAAAGATTAGCAGTCCCTGTAGCTCAGGAAGAGAGACAGACATAAAGGCTTTTTTAGCTACGTTTTATTTATTTTACGTGTGTGTGTGTGAGTGTGAGTGTGTGTGTGTGTTTGTGTGTGTGTGTGTGTGTGTGTGCATGTGCCCCTGCCGCATTGTGCCGGTGGAGGTCAGAGGCCAATTTCTGGGAGTTGGTTCTCTCCTTCTACCATGTGGGTCCCAGGGACTGAGTTTAGGATTCTGGTTTGGTGATAAGGGGATTGAATTTAGGTTGTCAGGTTTGGCAGCAAGCACTTTTACCCACCGACCCATCTTGCCAGTCCAGGCATGAAGATGGTTTATTGTTTTCTTTCTGATGTTGCCCGTGCAACGAATGGCCACGTTCTGAAGTTGTGTTGGGCTCACCCTTCCATTTCATGCTTCACAACTTACATGTATGTGTTAGCTCTCTTCTTTGTGTGTGCCATCCATTTCATGGTTAAAAAAAAAGAAGCAAAACATATTAAATAGTAGAAATCAGCAAGAGTAGAAGCGTTAAGTAAAAATCATCCGTAACCCCATAGTTTGTGGTAAACAAGGTTATTTCTCTCTTTTATCTTCCTCCTTCCCTTTCTTTCTTTCTTCCTCTCTTTTTTAGCTTATTTTTTGTCATTAAAAGATAACACACAAGTAGCCAGGCATGGTGGTGCACACCTTTAATCCCAGCACTTGGGAGGCAGAGGCAGGTGGATCTCTGAGATCGAGGCCAGCCTGGTCTTCACAGTGAGTTCCAGGCCAGCTGAGGCTACAGGGAGACCCTGTCTCAAAAAGACAAAAAATTAAAAATAAAAATAAAAGATAATGCACAACTTGTCGAGATGGCTCACTGAATAAAGGGACTGGCTGCCAGGCTCAATGACCTGAGTTTGATCCCTGGGACCCACATGGTGGAAAGAGAGAAAGAGAGAACCTATTCCTAAAAGTTGTCCTCTAATCTCCACAAGCACAAGCCCACACATACATGCAGGTGCATGTGCGCGTGCGCACACACGCACACGCGCACACACACACACACACACAAATTAATAAAAAAATTGAAATAAGGGGGCTAGAAAAATTGCTCAGAGGTTAAGAGCATGGCTGCTCTTGCAGAGGACCTCGGTTTGGATCCCAGTACCCATATGGCAGCTAACAATGGTCCGTAACTCCAGTTCCAGGGGATTCAACACCCTCTCTGATCTCTGTGGGCATTGCATGCACATGGTGCTCTTACATACATGCAGGCAAAACACCCATACACATAAGATAAAATTAAAAAATCAAAAGAAATGTTTGAAAGAAGATAGCACATAAGTATAAGAAAAAACTGGGAAATCTAAAGTAATATGATCTACATATCTGGATTTTCACTAACTTTGTAATTATTCTTTTGCTTTTGGTTTTGAGACAGACTCTCACAATGTAATGTGACCAGCCTCAGACTTACAGAGATCTGCCTGCCTCGTGAGTGCTGGAATGTCAAGCACACATCACCACACTCAGCCCACTCTGTAGTAAAATTTAAAGACTGTGAGTCTTGGGGCTGGAGAGAAGGTTCAGAGCACTTGCTGCTCTTGCAGAGGACCTGAGTTGATTCCCAGCACCCACCTGGCGGCTCACAACTGTCTGTAACTTCAGCTCTAATCTGCCACCCTCTTCTGGCCTCTACAGGCACCCCTCTACACAAATACACACACACATTAAATAAAAAATCTTTTTTTTAAGGTGTGAGTTCCTTCTAACAACATTCTTTCCCAAAATTGTTTACCTATCCCAGTGTCTTTGCCTTTCTCTATAAATCTTCTACATGCATGTTGCTTCAGAAAATCTCGCTAATATTTTTTTAAATTTTATTTATTTTTACTTTATGTGAATGTGTGTATTGCCTGCATATAGGTAAGTGCACCCGTGTCATGCAATGCCCGTGGACATCAGAAGAGACTGTCAGATCCCCTGGGACTGGAGTTATGGACAGTTGTTAGCTGCCATGTGGGTGCATGGAGGTCAGAAGAGGCCAATGGATCCCCTGGGACTAGAGTTACAAACAGTTGTTAGCTGCCATGTGGGTGCTGGGATTTGAACCTGGGTCTTCTGCAAGAACAACCTGTGTTCTTAACCACTGAGCCATCTCTCCAGCCCCCCGCTAATATTTTTGTTGGAATTAATTAATCTACAAATGAGTTTGAGGAAAACTCACATTTTAATTATAACATCTTCCAAGCCATGAACATAGTCTCTATTTATGTAGTTCATATTTCATCAGCATTTTATAATATTTATCATGCAGACTCATGTTTTGTTAGAGGTATACTTTACTATTTCTTTTGAAGATATTTTAAATGATGATATGTTTGAAAATTTGAGTTCCAATTGTTCCAATGCTAGTATATGAAAACATGGCTAAGGTAGCTGAAGTCACTCACTAGTTCTAAGGGATTTTAAAAGTTTTCTTATATTTATTTGTGTATGTGGATATAGGGTGTGCAAATGTGGAGGTTGGAGGACAGCTTTCAGGAGTCAGTTTTCTCCTCCCACTATGTGGGTTTGGGGGATAGCATTCAGATTGTCAGACAAGCATCTTTACCTTCTGAAGCCCTAAGTGACTTTTTTTGTAGATACATTTTGTTTGTTCTAGGATCTTCTATATCTGCAATTACTAGTATGATTTCAATGATTTTAAATAGGTATCATTGTCTGCAGATGCGGCCCCATTAACTCCAGTTTTCTTTCTTACTTTCCCCTTATACTGGCAAGGATTTCCGGTGTCAAATTGAATAGCAATTGTGACAGCAGATGGACATTCTTGGTTTTCCCACCTGTGGTGTTCCTGACAGATTCTCTTTATCAGATCAAATTTCTTCTATGCTCCTAATTTTCTGTGAGCTTTTATCATTCATGGCTATTAAAACGGCCAAATTCTTTTACTGTATCAATTGATATGACCTTTTTTTTCCTTTTTTAGTCTTTTCTATAGTCAATTACATTGATTTTCAAATATTAGACTAGTACTTCATACCTAGGATAAATCCATCAAGTATTGTGTATTGTTTTCTATATATGGTTTGACTTGATTTGCTAAGACTTGGTTGAGGATTTTTCCATATGTTTGTAAGAGATATTGTTTCGTTTTCTTTTTATATACTAGCTTTGTCTGACTTAAGTATCAGGATAACAATAGATTATTGAAGGAGTTGGGGAATGTTCCCTCCTTGCCTGCTTTCTGAGGTCATACATGATTTAGATAAATGCTGTTTGGGCTGGAGAGACGGCTCAGTGGTTAAGAGCACTTGCTGTTCTTCAGAGGACCAGAGTTCCATTCCCAGGACCCAAGTCAGGAGACAACCATCTGTAACTTAATTCCAGGAGAATTGACACCCTCTTCTGGCCTATGTGGGTAAATGTACATGCCCACACACAGACATACATAAGATACATATAATTAAAATTTTTAAATAAACTCAGTGTGGT
Organism: Nannospalax galili; assembly: GCF_000622305.1. NCBI lineage: Eukaryota > Metazoa > Chordata > Mammalia > Rodentia > Spalacidae > Nannospalax > Nannospalax galili. The sequence continues at coordinate 7,086,864 of NW_008357929.1, forward strand.
TGCACATACCTTTAATCCCAGCACTTGGGAGACAGAGGCAGGTGGATCTCTGTGAGTTCAAGGCCAGCCTGGTCTACATAACAAGTTCCAGGCCAGCTGGGGCTACAGGGAAACCCTATCTCAAAAAGACAAAATAAAAAATAATAAAAATAAAATAAAATAAGTCATTTGAAAAAAAAC
>NW_008357929.1:7087168-7127179 GCF_000622305.1 Nannospalax galili
CTAGTTATCTTTCTGTTATTGATTTCAAGTTTACCTTCAAGTTTACTTTCATTAGGGTCAATGAACTTCCTTTGTATGATTTCAATTATTTTAAATTTGTTTAGGTTTGTGTATGACTTGTATATGATCTATCCCTGTGAATGTTTCATGTGCACTTGAAAATAATTTGTATGTAGCTGTTGTTGCATGTAACATTCTATAGATATTAATCAAATTCAGTTGGTTGGTAGTGTTATTTAGTTTCTCTGTATTCTTATTGATTTTCCTTCTTGGCATCTATCAGTTACTAAGCGAGGTATGCTAAAATCTCTGATTATAATTGTGAATTTTTCTATGTATGCCTTAATTTTTTGGCTGTTCTTTCATGAATTTTGGAATTCTGTTGATATAAGAAGATATAAGAAAATATCTTATATCTTCAGGAATTGAGTCTTTTATCATTGCATAATGTTCCACTTTATTCCTAGTGAATTTTTTCCTCTGAAATCCACCTTGCTTCATATTAATATAGTCACCTTAACTTTATTTTTCTTAGTGCTTGTATTATATATCTTTTGGTTTCTAGATTAACTAAGCCATTGTATTTGAAGCAAGCTTGTTGTGGCAGCATAGAATTAGCACCATTTACCTTTACAATGTCCAAGATGGCTATGGTGGTGCATACTTGCAATCCCTGCACTTAGGAAGCAGAGCCAGGAGGGTTGCTTCAAGTTCAAGGTTAGGCTGATTTACATAATTAGTTTGGGGCCAGCTGGAGCTACACAGTGAGATCCTATCTCAAAACAAACTAAAAACAACCGCAAGCCCTTTCCATTCTGTCAACCTCTACTTGGTACGTTTAGACCATTTACATTTGATGTGATTATTATTGTCTCTGGAGGCCTGCCATTTTATTCATTTTATTATTATTCTTTTGTTGTTGTTGTTGTTCTGTATTGTTGTTGTTCCTCTGACAGAGGGGAAAAAACAGTAGGGATTCTTCCCAAGCCCTTGGAACCACAGACCCTCTAGTTAGAGAGGCAAGCTCCCTTTCCTCAGACTCGTTGGCACTTGCACAGCCACCACCTCCATAACTGTTGTGGTTATGCTGTTGCAGGATTGCCCGAGGCTGCAGCAGAGGACAGAAAAAGAGAAAGGGGTTCCCCTTTTCTCCAGTTTAAAAAGATCTTTTCTGCAGTTCAGATAAGAAAGAAGGGGCTCTTTTTAAAAAAGATTTTACTTATTTTTAATGATGTGTGCATGCGTGTGTGTGTGTGTGTGTGTGTGTGTGTGTGTGTGTGTGTGTGAAGGTACCCACGGAGGCCAGAAGAGGGAATTGAATCCCCTGGAGTTACAGTTACAGGTGATTATGAGCTGCCCATGTAGGTGCTGGGAACCAAACTTGTGTCCTCTGAAAGAATAATATGTTCTTCACCACTGAACCATCTCTCCAGCCCCTCTTTCTTTTTTTCTGTCTATGATCCTCCAGTGTGTACTTCTGAGTGCCTGTTTGGCTTTGTGTCCAAAGTAGAGAAAGCAGGAATCTCATTGCCAGATTCTTACCTTCTGTTCTGTTTTCTTCCACACATAGCTGCTTCATGTTTACCATGCAGAGTTTTCAGCTGCAGCTAGTGGGAGTGTATCCTAAATGCACTTTCTGCATCTTCCCACCACTTAAACACTAACAAACTACCCCTTGTTTTGCAGAACTACCTCTGTGCGGAAAACCACCCTTTGCCTTCCACTCTGCTGCTGGAGACAACCACATCCTCCCCACCTCCTACCGGCTCCATGGAGAGTTCAGGTTAGTGTGTATGTGTGTGAGGAGGGAAAGGTCCAGAAGGCCTAGCTGGTTCAATGAGGAAGGCCTCTGCTGTGGGTGAGCATGCCCCCAGGACCACCTGCACCAAACCAGGCTGTGAGACCCTGAGTGTGAGGAATCTTGAGAGATGGACATCCATACATTTATTTGAGGCCTCAATTTCTAGGTGGCTCAGGTCAACAGTGAATAATGACAAGAATGGCCAAATTCTTTTCACTGAAGCAGAAACTGTAAAGTTTCAAAGACTATCAAGGAATAAGAAACTTCCTGCCAAATATTAACTAATTCAGCCTTCATAACAGCCCTGTTAGGTAAGCAGTATTATTACTTTAAGGTAAACCCAAGGCAGGTATTTTTAGGGAAGGCATTCTGTTTATCAGTTTAAATGTTAAACCCATCCAAAAAGATTCTCATGGAACCACCTAGAATAATGTTGGCCAAACAACTAGGCACACTGTGGCCTAGTCAAGTCACACAGAATTAACCATCACAAATGGGAATAGGGTAATGTCAAGAACAATTTCTTTGCTTGAAGAAAATTCTTAGGCTTTTCTCTCATATCAGGGCTGGACCCCAAGAGAATTAGGACACTGCTGTCTACTACAGGCTCCAAGGGTCACATTTTTGAACAAAGATCTACTGCAGTACAAACTAACAAACAATAACAAAAATCAACTTTCTCCAATTTGTATTCTTTTAAATCTCCTCCCACCAGCAGGACAGTGAGGAGCATTGTTGGGGAAGAGCTATCTTGGCACGGTGACCTTCCTCCATAATTCAGTTAACTGTCCTCTGTGAGCTCCGGCCATCTTCCCATTTGACTTCCTCCCTGTCTAACAGATCAGTTACCCAGAACTCCAAGCTGATCACAGAAGACCGTAGTGGTGCTTCCTCTAACTGTCCACCAGAAGCTCCTGGAGAGCTATAGAAAAATTCAGTGATATGGCTTGACTCTCTGAGATCTGATTTAACAGGGGTGATTATGATGTACAACCATGGTGGAAAGTAGAAGAAAGATGGGAAGGAAGTAGGAGAGCAGTTGTCTCTAGAGTCACAGAACATGGGTTTGAATTATCTGATACTGAGGAGCAGACCCTGGACTATGAGGGCCAGCCACGAGTGGGACCTTGTGGGCTTTTCTTCTTCTTTTCCTGTTGCCTCTTTCACTGCAATAAAAACCGATGTGGGAGCTGAGAACTCCTTTTTGGGTGATCTTTTTGGGGGTGATTATTTCCTCATTTCAAACTCAGGTGCACTTAGGAAGACAGACACACACCTAGGTATGCTGTCTCTTTTTCTGGTAAGTAAATGGTCCCACAAAGATGATAACTTCTTTATTCTTTTAATTAATTTTTTGGTTAGCATACAAAAAACAAGCTATGATGCTTTCATGCACAGATATCATTCTACTTTGTTCTCTACTCTACCCTGTCTGCCCTGCTCCCTCTTTCTGGTTTCTTTCTTTCCACCAAACAATCCCCCTTCTGCTTTCATATCATACAGGTTCCATTACCCTCTTTCTCTCCTCACTGCCTTTAGAACTTCCTCCTCTTCATAGTTCCCTTTCTACTTTTAACACACACACACACACACACACACACACACACACACACCCCTAGATTCTTCTTATGAGAAAACATGCATTATTTGTTTTCCTGAGTCTGGCTTATTTTGAAGATTGCAGCTTTCAAAGAAGAGCATTTGACCAAATAAGTTCTATTTCCCACAGCTCTATGGCCTCCATCTGAACCTCATTTTCCTCCCTCCAAAATGGGAAAGGTGGCTCTTGGGTCCCTCTAGGTGTGACCTTTGGCAGTTAGAAAGGCAATATGGGATAAGATCTGGGATCTATAAAATAGAATAGCATTTGTCCTGTGAACTCCACAAGGCTCTAGTCAGAATTACATGAGTTACACACTGGAAAATACTTTATCCATGAGTGAGCCAAAAAGTGCCAGCTATTTAACAGAGGACCCTAAATATCAGCAGAATAACCCAACAATTCCACTTCACACTTACTCAGAGTTTACTCTTGGCTCTAAGCAGTCATTCAAGACTGGAGACTTCTGCCTTGTGGCATCATCATCACCAACATGTGTCCTCTAAGGCCACTGCTGAATGGAAACGTATAGAGAACAGTGCAGGGAATTCTATCGCCAGCCTTGCAAATGACCGACTTCACTTTCACCATATTCCACTGGTCAGAATTGGTTCCATTTAATTGAATGGGAGTTTGGGAAATGTAGTCTTCCTGTCTACCTTGATTTGATGAACATTTACCACTGTCTTGCCACACAAATGGAATATTCCCTTTTAAGTGCTATTTAAGTGTTATTAGCACCTACTGATAATATCTTGTATTTCCAAGATCAGCGTAAATTCTAGTGTCATCCACTTAGTGTTCTTTCTCCTTGTGTATGGGCTGAGGAGGCCTGGACACTGGGAAGAGACTGTGATATCCTGTTCATTTCACTGGGGCCTCCAGAATCTGCTGGCCAGGCTTGTGTGGCCTAGAGGGATATGCTTGTGCTCTGGCCAGAGGTGGTCCAGGTAGCCTATATGTGAAGTCCAAAGGCACAGGGCTTAGTGCTCAGGTACCCCTGTCTGATCCTTGCTACCACCAGTAAGCCAGGTCCTGGTCAACCCTGGTGTTCTGCATTCTCTGTAATCCCATAACCTTTGCTCCCTCGTGGTCTTGAAGAGTTCAGCCTCCCATCCTTGAATTAAAAAACACTATCTTTCACTCTGGCTCCCTTTGGACATCCCAGCTCAATCAGCTCAGTTAGATAACTAGAGGATCTGAAACCCCTGTGTCTCCAGGAACAGGGGGAGAAGGAGAATGAGTGAAGCCAGAAGAGCTGGCTGAGAAAAACCAGAGAAGCAGTGCCACATCCAAGGGCAACTGCTCCCCAGCCCCTGCCATTGTCCCATGTCAGAAGAACTCATGCCCAGTGTCAACAGATTTCCGGATTTGTAAGCGATGCCAGGCACCCAAATTTTCATGCAAAACCCCAGATTCTTCAATGTCAGTAGCTAATTCATTTTTAAGAGTATACTGCACAAGCCCAAACAGACCATGTCTGTCAGCCAGCTGTGACCCAGAGCCTGTTTGTTCCAGCCGCCCAGACTTTCAGAAACAGTGTTTGTTTGAGATTGTCTCCCAGCACTACTGGAGACTTCTCTATTTTTCTCTGAAACATTAAAAAAAAAAAAAAAAAAAAAAGTAATTCCCCTTACAAGGCAGGGGGTCTGGGCTCAGAAACAAAGGCTTGGCTGTCCTAGTAAGGAGGAAGGACAGAAAAGATCCTAACTGCCACTGGCTTGGGCCTTTCTGTGCATTCTGCAGCAGGAGAAAGAGAGGAAAAAGGAAAGAAGGAGAGAGGGAAGGGGGGGCGTGAGGGATGAAAAAGGAAGAGAAAACAGAAGGAAGATTTGAGTGGGTGAAGGCGGGAGGGCGCCAGAGAAAGAAGGAAGGAAGGAGAGGGAAGGAGAAAGAAAGACACACTACCAATAATTTACTAATAACTCACCACGAACAAGCTCATTAAACCTTCAGGAAAGGTGGAGAGGGGCAGAAGAGGGCAAATTGGACCAGCCTCCACGCTGGGCTGAGTTTCTGGTCAATTAGAAGAGAGGCAGCTCTGCCCAGAGGTTTCCAGGTGGGCAGATGTGACTGTGATCTCCTACCTACTTTCAGCTGAAGAATTAGGCTTTGACACTAACAAGTGAGTCACAGAGAACAGGAGGAAAATGGGGGCTTCAGAGTTGCTGGTGGTCCTCTGAGCCCACCTCAGAGCCATGGAGCACCAGGGCAGAGGATGCCTTGACCTAAACAGTTTACCTCAGGCTACCGTCTGCTGATGTTTACATAGGAAAAGTCTACCAGACTTTCTTCAAAGGAATTGGAGGCAATTAAGGCATATATTTAATAAACACAAAGCTGGAACAGCAAGAGGAAGTAAGAAAGGCTCCTCCCCTTGACATGAGCTGATGTCTGAGACTGATTTCAATTTGGTTCTAAGTTTCTTGGCAGCCAGGTCAAAAAGAGAAGCCCTGAATTATGTGGTTTATGTTGTCTGGTAACAGGAGAAGACACAATTACTTGCCTGTAAAAATGGGCTCTCGGGCCGGGCGTGGTGGCGCACGCCTATAGTCCCAGCACTTGGGAGGCAGAGGCAGGCGGATCTCTGTGAGTTCAAGGCCAGCCTGGTCTACATAGTGAGTTCCAGGACAGCTGGGGCTACAGGGAGACCCTGTCTCAAAAAGACCAAAAAATAAAAAATTTAAAATTTTTTTAAAATGGGCTCTTGGTTAGAGCTCAATGCAAGGGAAATTTGTCGTGCAGTGTGTTTCCTGTACTTTTTTTCCTAACCCAAATCCTCCAGGAAGCAGACACCAACACAGGACCAGATATGTAAGGATTTATTTCCAGAAACACCTGTGAGTCTGAGAGTAGATGGGGAGCCGGCGGAGAGCTGAGGGGTTGAGGTGCCGGGCTGTGAGGAAAATCTGAGCCCACAATGAAGAAGAAAGGGCAGCAGGGCTCGGGGAACTGTCAGGCTGAGAAGCCAGAGAAAGGATACCCAGAGTGGGAGTGGTGGTGGAACCTGGAACCAAAATTAGCCATCAAACAGCTGGTGTCTCCGGAGGACAACTGTGAAACCCTACTGTGATTGTCACAGAACTTAACAGATTTCACAGCACAGCAGCCTAGGCAGGGTCAGTTGAAGTCCCAGCAGTAAGAGGCATTGAGGAGTGATCCCATGGCATCCTCATTTTGCAAAGGTCACTTCCTCATTCTCTGCCTTCATGCATCTGCCATGTCAGTATGTCCCTATCAAAGAAAAATTTACTCTGACACTTGTCAAAATGGCAAGGAAGGCTTTACCCAAGACTGACAGCAGAGGAGAGAAAACAGGCTCAGTTCTGAAAGAAGGAAAAGACAGCTTGGGATTCCCAGCCCAGGAGCAGAGTGAAGACTCAGGGTGGAAAATCCTAAGAGGGGACACTGGGGTCTGCTGACAGCTCAGGATGGGAGCTCCTGCTCAACTGACTTAACAGAGGAAAGGTCAAGATCACATACATCAAAAGTGAAGAAGGAAGATACATACCGAGGATAAGAGGTTGTCTCTGAGCTGACTTGGCAGGATTCTGGGTAAAACTAGAATGGCCAAGTCAGAGACAGGACAGAGGCCAAGGTCAAGGCCCAGAGGAGAAAAGCTTAAAGGAGCTTGAGACTGACTTGAGTACAGTCATTGTTATCACCAGTGATGGTATTTATAGCAGAGTTGGGGTTTAATAAAGAGGATTAGGAGAAAGAGAGGCACTAGAAAGGAAAGACAAGATGCACCAGAGAGCATAGGTGTGGGCTCCCCAAGAGCCGATCTCCATTGGCTTTACATAGTCATCTGTAGGATTTGGGTGCATTTGAAGTTATCATCCTTAATGGCTAAGGAAGTGGTTCCCCAGAGGAGTGCCTGACAGGATTGCAATTGATAAGGTAATGTCTAGATCACAGGGATTAGGGTATCCTTTGGGGCTCTCAGACTGGAGAAAGGACTGCGGCCTTACCCAAGGTCATATACATTCAGGTCCTAAGTGTGGGTCATTGCTATCTTACCATGAAATATCTGTATAGGAAAGGAATGTCAGCTCCGTGCCACCAGCCTTTACAGTAGATTGTGCTGGGATTCTTGCTTCTCAGCTGGTGAGAGGCTTCAATTAGACTTCCTGGCGAGGGGCTTCTTTCCCCTCTCATTTCTCCATATTTTTTCCTGGTTTTCTATCTTGCCTCACTTTCTCCTCTGAGACTTTGATCCCTTAATCTTAAGGGTTACTTAAGAGATATAAATGTCCCCAAATCTGTCTTCTATGACTTCACTTCTTCCATGCTCCATGTTGAAGAGGGATGCAGACTCTACTTATCTAGGGGTCAAAAGTTTCGACCTGACTAGCACGATGTCTCAGTGAGCAAGAGCACTTGCTTTGCAGGCCCAATGAACGTGGGTTAGATCTCCAGAACCCATAGCGGAAGGAGAAAACAGACTCCTGAAGGTCATCCTCTGACCTCTACACACCCACCGAGGCATACGTGCACCCATACACATACCTACACAACACACACACACACACACACACACACACACGCACGTGCGCACGCGCACATGGACACAGATAATAAAATACAATTATAAACTGAGGAAAAAAATGTTTAACGTCTCAAACTATCTGATCTGAAGGGAACATGCGAGGGTCTGAGGCTGGAGACTGGCCCATCATTATTTGAAGGGACTCTAGATCCCAGATGATGTTATTATTTGCTGAGATCCTATCTTCAATAATAACACTTTAGGGGAATCCTGGGCAAATCTCCCAGATGTCTGTGTGTTGGGAGGCCAGAGCAGGAGGCACAACTTCATTCTCTTGCCCACAGCAGGCCAAGAGTTTCCACAATGTTTTAGGGACTTTGACTTAGGCCAAATCTGGATTTGGGGCATCAGTGTAGAAAAGAATTTCAGGGCTAGCCAGTATGAAGCAGAGTTGGGGGAAAATGAAGATATTTTAATATAGACTTTGAGCACAAGGTTTATAGGAAAGAGAAGACACACCCAAAAACATGGGTGTAGACTTCTCTAAGAGAGGCCTTATCTAATGTTTCTTTAAATAGACTTTGAATTCCAGCTAGACTTTGGATTCCATGCCTAGATGGGGAACTATTTATATGTATACTGTCTAATTCACATTAAAATAAGTATATCACAGGGCTAGAGAGATGGCTCAGCAGTTAAGAGTACTGACTGGTCTTGCAGAGGATCCAGGTTCAATTCCCAGCGCCTACATGGCAGCTAACAACCATCTATAACTCCAGTTCCAGGGGAATCTGACACCTTCTTCTGACCTCTGTGGGTATTGCATAGCATGGGTACACTTACACACATGCAGACAATATACTCATACACATAAAATAAAAATAATAAATGAAATATTAAAAAATAAAATTAATGTATCACTATTCAGATTTTAAGATGGTTTGTTCACCACCTAAAATTGTGTTGCACACCACCAGCGATGTACAACTACTCTTCCTTTATCCACAGGGAATACATTCTAAGACACCTCCCCCCACCCAGTGGATGCCCTGCAAAATTGCTATATACCGCTAGTATTAATCTGTCCTTTGGATCATTACTAATCATAATGTTTTGTGACCATTATTAAGAAAAATAAGAGTTATTTGGGGTGGGGGAGATGACTTAGTAAGAACACTTGCAGAGCAAGCATGAGGACCTGAGTTTCGGTCCTGGGGCGAGGGGCACACCTTTAATCCCAGCATTAGGAAGGCAGAGGCAGGCGGATCTCTGTGAGTTCAAGGCCAGGCTGATCTACATAGTGAGTTCCAGGACAACTGGGGCTACACGGAGACCCTGTCTCAAAAAGACCAAAAAAAATTTTTTTTTATTTATTTATTTTTGATGTGCTTCTTTTTTTTCTGCAATTTTTAATTGAATTTTTGTGTATTTCATACAGAGCATCTTAATCATCTTTATACCCCCTTCTCCACTGGCACCCGTAGCATCCCACACACACACTGGAATTCATACATTCTGTTATTTGTGTTAAGGCCTATCATGTCAAGTTAGTGTCCCCAGATGTCCCTCACTACAATTCAACCACTGCACTGAGGTCTAGTCAGCCTATCTAGAGTCTCCTTCTCCTAGAAGATCAGTTCTTCCTCATCAGGCACTAATCAGTTGTCAAAAAATTCTTCAGCTAAGATTGGGGCATGCTGTTCATTTCCACAGTTCTGTGCTGAGTTTTTTCTTTTTGTCTGCTTGAGTTTGCATAGGTCTTGTGCATGCTGACCACCTTGAACTCACAGAGATCTGCCTGCCTCTGCCTCCCGAGTGCTGGGATTAAACCGAGGTGTGCACCACCACGCCCGGCTAGGGTCCCTCCTTTTAAGAAGATCAACTCTTCCTCACCGAGCAGTAATCAGCTGCCAGTAATTCTTCAAGATTCGTGCAAACTCAAGCAGACAAAAACCCAGCACAGAACGGTGGAAACAGGCAGCAGGCCCCAATTTTAGTCAAAGAATAATTGTTTCTTTTATTGTGGACATAATATCACACAAGATGCCAAAATATGTTTTATTAAATATTTATACTTTTCAAATAGTGCTCACCACAGAAAAAACAACTGCAACAAAACAAACAGAAACAAAAAGTCATGTGTGGCAGGACATGCTTGGAACCCCAGGATCAGAGACTTGGGGACATGGGGATCACTGAGGCTTGCTGGTCAGCCAGCCTACCTGACAAATAGCTCCAAGTTCGTCCTCCTCTGGCCTCCACATACATGTATGGGTGCACATACCTGAACACACACATACACATATACACACATACATACATACACATATGCCCTGTCTTAGTTCTCTGTTGCTGTGATAAAGCACCATAACCAAGGCAACTTATAGAAGGAAGAGTTTATTTTGGTTTACGGTTCCAGAAGGATAAGAGTTCATCATGGTGGGGAGGTGTGGCAGCAAGCAGCAGGCACGGCAGTAGAAGCCAAAAACTGAGAGCTCATGTCTCCAACAACAAATAGGAAGCAGACAGAGCAAGCTGGAAGTGGGGCCAGGCTGTGAACTCTCAGAGCCCACCCTTGGTGACACACTTCCTCCAGTAAGACTACACCTCCTTGAGATCCCATGACCTCCCCAAACAGCTCCACCAACTGGGGGCCAAGTGTTCAAGTATTTGAGCCTATGAGGAACATTCTCATTCACATGCCCTCCCAATTGTCTTTTTTTTTTGAAGAGTTATTGGAACACAAATACTGCTATACTAAGATACTTTATCAGGTTATCAATATGGCTACTAATGGGTGAGTAGCCTATACTGCATGGATACTCTGGACAAAAAGATTCATGTATCAAGCCAGATGGAGAAGGGTAGAGATTTCATCATGCCACTCAGAGCAACCAGCAATTTTACAGCTTATAAATTGTATATTTCTGGAATTTCCCTTTAATATTTTAAGACCATAGTTCATGCTGGGTAATTGAAACTGCAAAAAGTGAACTCTCAGGCAAGAGGGGACTTCTGTATAGCCACATTTTGGGAAATGCTGGTTTTACAAAGACAGAAATGCTGCTGGAAATGCTATATTTTAGCTCAGAGCACTGTGTCCAATGCCAGCTCTTGGTGAATTACTTCCTGAACCTCCTAAGGTTCACTGAGGGGCTAAGGACTTTCTCTAGGGGATAGAGGTGGGGGCCCGCAGTGAGACCAGGTGAACTGGGCTCCACAACTCCTGACCTCAAAGCACCCCACTTTCAGATGTGGAGCTGGACCTGCAGAGGAGTGTGCAGGCTGTACTGCGAGAGCTCAATACGCCAAACCCAGCCCTGCAGAGAAACCAAGGTAAGAGGTAGGGCGGGAAGGAGCTACTGCCTCCCACCACGTCCTGCCAGTTCTGCCCCAGGCATTCCAGAAAGGGCATCTAGAGTTCTCAAGTGAAGGCTTTCCACCCCAGCTGCCTTCCTGCTGGAAATATCTGAAGCTTGGGGAGCAGGGAAGGCTTCTCTACTTCCTGGTTCAAACTTCTTAGCTGCTGTGGCAGGCAACAATAGGAATCTGCTACCCTCTTTCTTTTAAAAAATGATTATATTTTTAACTAATCAATTTTAATGAATAATGTGCGTGTATCTGTGTGTCTGTGTCTGTGTGTGACAGCAGGTGACAGTAGAGTCAGGAAGAAGCATCAGATCCCTTGGAGCTGCAGTTACAGGTGGTTGTGAACTGCTCATGTGGTTCTTGTAACAAACTCTGGTCCTCTGCAAGAACAGTACTCACCCTTAACTACTGAGCCATCTCTCTAGCCTCAGCCACCCCCTTTCTTAACAACCTTCCCCAGCTCCACTTCCAAATGAAGCTTCCCTTCAGGCCCCTCAGAATCTTCAGAAGGCAGCTGGGACCCAGGGCTTGCAGATGCTGCTGTCTTATGACCCACACACACTTCAGTCCCGTCTTGTGACTCCTCCCCTTGTTTCTGGCCTGGGAGTTCACTGTCTAGAAATGACTGCAGATCGGGAGGGGCTCACCATGGACACCAGGGGCCAGCCCCGGCTGCAGGGTCAGATGTGGCTGGTCAATCACAGTCTGGAACCCAGGGTTCCTGATTCACAGAATGGCATCTAAAACCCTCTGCCCCACCTGGCCATGCTGGGTGCCCTGTTTCTCCCGGCTCAGGCATGTGGAGATGGTCACTGCACAAGAAAGTGGAGCGAGATCCCGGAAAGAACTCCGTGCTGGTCCGAATTCTGCTCAGGGAGCTGGAGAAGGTATGAGCTTGAGCTTAAGGGCATCAGGCAGGCACAAAACGAAGAGAGGAGGTCCCATCGGGTTGGGGTTCCATCCCAGCAGCTCTACTCCCCCAACCTTGGGTCATTTGTGGATCATCTGCTTGATTTGTACCAGACATATCTTCTTCCTTGATATTTCCACCAGCAGTATTTTCTATTCATCCACTCCTGCTGTTACTTGAGTTAGCATATTTCAAAAAGAAACTTTATAACATAACCATAAATGGAAAACATATCGCTGAGCAGAAATAGAAGACATACACACTCTACACATATGTGTATAATGATGAAAGCTTCTTGTATCACCCCAAATTATCCCCCACACCACCCCGTGTTCTGCATGTTGCTGCCTGGGAAACATTGTACTTGAGGGAGGCACCAAGTTGGGGACTTGCTGGTCACTTGGCTTTGGCTCCTGTGTGAATCTAATGGTGCCCCTCCTGGCACAGGGATTCCTCCACCTGCCCTTCCCCTCGCAAGCGGCTTCCACATCCTCGCTCCCTCTTCACCCTACTCCCTCCCTCCCTTCTCCAGAGCAAGCTACAGTCCTTTTACTCCCCTTGTATAATGTACCACTGCCTTCTGCCCCATCTCCTGCACACCCACAGCCTAACCTGCACCCAGCAGCTAGGATGCTGTGGTCTTGAAGCACCCAGCCAGTGTAATGGTGGGCTCTCCTGTCTTCCAGGCAGAAAGTGAGGACGTGCGGCATGTCATCATCCCCTTGCTGCTCACTCTAATGTACGTGCTCACTAAGGTGAGCGGGGCTGGGGTCAAGGTGTGGGGTGGTTCCCTTGAGGTTCGGGACTGTCCAGGCAAAAACACAGTACTTACCTCAAACGGAATAAGAAAGAGTTTATTCTGGAGTCAGATATGAGTGACCATGGCCAAGGAACACAGACTCAGGTTTCCCCAAATACCATGTTCCATTGTAGAAGTAGTTACATGAGATTTTATTTATTAGGAAACAAAGCCATACATCAACATGTTTACCAAAAACATTAGTGGAGGCCACAGGTAGGCAGGTGACTTGGAAAGGGGTCGGGGTGGGGGGCACACAACAGTACAGGACTCTGTTGCAGATAGTAACTGATGACATTCTTAGCTTTTGGATTGGTGGAAGCTACTGGTCCACTAACATTGCAAAGTTTTGATAGTCACAAGGATGGTAGGTCAGGTACAGGTGTGGGCAATGGGTGAATGGTTTTCAAAGGGACTGAAACTATCTCAAGATAATTTGGCTCTGATCTACAGTATTTTCTCTCTCCATAATCTCGAAATTCAATCATTTGGCCTTGTACAATCTCTAACACAGCTTTTCTTTTTTCCTTTCCTGCCTCCCTCTCTCCCTCCCTCTTTTTCTCCCTTCCTTTCTTCTGGGAACTTCAGTTCACAGGACTCTGTCCTATCTTCTTAATGGATAGCTAATGACTACTAGGGCTAGCCTGGACTTGCCTTCCACTCACTGTGTGCGTTCCTTTCTACCAAGAGATAATATTGAAGAGGCAATGGGCACTGGGGCAGTGTGGGGCACTTTGATAGTGGAAGCCTCCTTGGGTTGTTCATATGGGCATCGTGGGTGATCTCTACATGAAGACGAGACACAAGGAGAACAATATTTTAAAGTCTTGGTTAAAGTAATGGGGGGCCAAGGGTTGTCTCAGGGATGGGAGCAGGTGAGGAAGAAGAGGAGCAGGGAGAGCAAGCCTGGAGTCACTGCAACATCCAGGTTAAGGATGGGCTGAGCTCTGGTAAAGGAGGCGAGTGCAGTGAGGAAGAAAGGGGAGGGAGGGGAAGAAAGGAGCCTCTGGGGCATTGTGGAGTATCTTATGCCTGTGGGATTCATGGAGGTGCAGGGATTTGGGAAGTACCTCCAAGGTTCTGAGCCTGGAAAAAGCACAGAATATGCCATCCAGCCCTAAGAGCAGGGCTGATAGGGAACGGATCTGCTGGCAGAATGCAGGGATGAGTTTCTATCTTGGTAAGGTGAGAGGGCTGTCAAAGGGAGGCTCACAGATGCTGGGAGGAAAGAGTGCAAGCTGGGGATGTGGAGAGCATTGACAGTCTGGCTGCCAGGCCCAACCTTCCTCCTCTCCCACTTACCCTATCCCAACTCATCCAGAACCCTTCATAACCTAAAGTGTCACCTCCTCCTCTCACCAGGCCACAGGTATCACAGAAGAGCTCTACCAGAGAACATATACCTTCTGTACCAGGCTGCTGACCCTGCCTGCCCCCTATTCTACAGTTGCTTTGGACTGTGCCATAAGGCTGAAAACAGAGACAGCTGTCCCAGGTGAGAGCCACTGAGACCTGACATCCTATGCTGCAGTGCAGTACCACCCAATGTCTAGCTGTTTTCTCCAGGATGCTAGGGAACTCAAAATCTCAGCTTCTTCCAGGAAATATGGAGAGTGGGAATCAGAGACCTAGAGGCTGGCTGGCTGGCTGATGTGGTCTTTTTGCAGGCACGCTGTACCAAAGGACAGTCATTGCTGAGCAGAACCTGATGAGTGAACTGTACCCTTACCAGGAGAGGTGAGAGGCCCCAGAGTGGTTGCTGCTTTCAGCCCCCTCAAGGTGTTGATTTCTGTGTAAGTGCTCACTGACAGGAGGACAAAAGCAGAAGCTTGATTAGGAAGAGCTCTAACAGAGCTTTGCGGCCCTACTGGGCCAGCAGTGGCATACACTTACAATTCAAGGGCAGTGGCCATATTGTTTTCTGGACCTTCTTCTTCAGCTGGATACAGATCTACCTTGTTCATGTGCAGGGGGAGCATATGGCCCAGGGTCATGCCATTTTACATTCTTGCAACCCCCATCCTACTCTGTGCCATGATGAAGCAGTATCCAACTGGCCAGGCAGCCAGAGGCAGCTCTAGAATGCCCACCTTGTGGGGTCTGAAGCCAGGGGCTTTCCTCAGTGTGAGCTCACCCCTTTAGATAAGAGGGGGTGGCAGAGTTGAATGAGGAAGAAAGTGTGGGTGAGATTGGTTTTCTGGTGTGATCAGGTTAATGAGCAAGATGAGATTTATTTAGGGTTATTTATTTCGAGCTACAGTTTTGGAAGGAAGGATTTAAGGCTCCCCTTGCCCCCAGAGGGTGATGGCCACTGGGACAGGATGTTGAGGATCTGGGAGCAAGGCTCAAGTTGGAACTTCTGATAATAGAAAAGAGGCAATGGCCAGGCATGGAGGCACACACTTTTAATCTCAGCACTTGGGAGGCAGAGACAGATAGATTTCTGGGAGACTGAGGCCAGCCTGGTCTAAATAGTAAGTTTCAGGCCAGCTGGGGCTATAGGGAAACCTTGTCTAAAAAAAAAAAAAGGCAATGGTTGGTCTGGGAAAGAAAAGCAGAGCTGACATGACATATAATTCCATTCAAAAAGTGTAGTTTATTAGGAGAAAGGGTCTGAAGATCGTGATGGGGCCTCGAGATGGGAGGGAGAGCATTATACAGAAAATGACAATATATGTGTATATGTATAAAATTCAATGGGGTCTTAAAGGGGAGGAGATACTTGTCTTTAAAACCTGGGAGGAGCTTCATTAAGAGTGATGATAAGCCAGGGTTAGAGAGATGGCTAAGCTGTTAAGAGCATTGGTTGCTCTTGCCGAGGACCCAGGTTTGGTTCCCAGCACCCATATGGCAGCTAACAACCATCTATAACTCCAGTTCCAGGGGATATGATGCCCTCTTCTGATATCTATGAGCATTGTACAACTTGGGTGCACTTACATACATGCAGGCAAAACACTCATGCACATAAAAAATAAATAAATATATTTTTTAATGATATCATCTCTTAATGATAAGAGAATGAGAGAGAGAGAGTTAGCTACCATGATGGGGTGTGGGTGGGAGGGAGGCCAGAGGAGCCTCTTCAGAGAAAGTCCCCAGAGCAAGCCTCCAAACAAAGGAATTATCTCACTTTTCTAGGTTTCCAGGGGTTGGCAGGAAGTTTCATACCATGTGATTTAGTTCAACATAGTCCCCATGACAAAGAATCAGGTACTGGTTAGGACCATAAATTACCGGCTGCCATTAGCCCATACCACAGACAGCTTCCTAACTCTCTGTCCTAGAGGCAACTTGCAGCGAAGACTGGGCTAATCTCTTCAGGCTGTGGGATCTAGCCTCCTAAGAGTGACCACTGTCTTAGAGGGGCAGGCCCATGCTCTAACACTTCCCTTCACACAGGACTAGGCCTACTTCTGCAGATGAAGCCAGTTAGCTAAGGGGACTGGACCTGCCCCTCTTTTGAGAGGAATTAACCACTAGGCTAAACTGCCTCTCTTATATAGGAGTTATATAACCGAGAGGGGCCACAAAGATTTCAGAGTGCCATCCAGTGCCCTATCCAGCCTTCCCCTCACCTGTTCCTACCCCCAGAGTACTCCTGTTTGTGGATCCTGAGCTGGTTTCTGCCTCCGTGTGCAGCGCCCTGTTGCTGGAGATTGAGGCAGCCCAGGAGCAGCAAACACCAGAGGTCTGCATGCGACACGTTGTCTCCCATGCCCTGCAGGCAACTCTGGGGGAAGCCTGCCATACAGGTGCTCTGCACAGGAAGCTGCAGGTAATTGACACCCCACCCTGGGTATCCACGCCAGTCACTCACTGTATTCATCCTGCCTCTGATTCATATTAGCTTTACCCCTATACATCAGCAATTTATACATGTTTATTAAGGGTATACAATGTTAAAGATGCAGATAGGCCTTTTAAAGACCAAAATTAAAACCACCCATAACTTCTCTACCCAGAAATAATAGCAATGAGCGATGTGATATAGTTCCTTAATAATAAGAGTGGCATCATCAATACAACAGCCAGTTTATTGACTGTTTATTGTGTTCCAAGCACTGTGCCAAACTTTACTTTGAAATTCTCCCCACAGTATTGTGAAATGCAGTTAGTTACATCTTTTTATAGATGGGGAAACTAAGGGACAGAGAAATTGGTAAGCTATTCATGGCTGCACAGATACCAAGAGACTGGGCTAGGATTTGAACCCTAGCCTGTCTGATGTCAAGCTTGTCTTTTGACTTCCATCCTGACTTGTTTTGAACAAACTAAGCTTTAAACTCTGCAACTACTTTTTATAATGCATATTTTCCCACGCCATTGGGAACATGCCACGCGGAAATATATTCCTTGCAAAACTTCTAATGTGCTGTGCTATGCACGTGTGGTAATACCTAGCCAATGTTCTGCTCCTGGTGTGGAGTGTGTGAGCTGGTCGGTACTCGTACCTATTTCCCAGCTTTTCTGATTCAGCCTCAGCCTCTATCCATGGCCCAAGAAATCCTTCTGGCAGAAAATCAGCACCTGGTGCTGAACTTCTTGGTTGAGGGAAGTCTGCTGCCATTCAGAGGACCTTTCTTCAGTGGCAGGGAAAGCTGGGAAGGGCTGGTTTAGATGAAGGCTGAAGATGG
Organism: Nannospalax galili; assembly: GCF_000622305.1. Classification (NCBI taxonomy): domain Eukaryota; kingdom Metazoa; phylum Chordata; class Mammalia; order Rodentia; family Spalacidae; genus Nannospalax; species Nannospalax galili. The sequence goes on from NW_008357929.1 coordinate 7,104,774, forward strand.
AGCTGCTTGACACCAGGCTTGGTGCTGATGCTGCACGAGTAACCAGAAACTCAGACCCAGAAGGGAGGGCGCCCTCTAGGGTTCAGCTGTTCTCGGTTCCTTTCTTGTCCTGATACAGGAAGTAGAGAGCCGTCCTTTTTTATTATTATTATTTTTTTTAATCAGCCCATTAAAATGCTTTGCCCATCAAATCGCAATGGAGCGCTGCTCTTTCTGTTCTTCTTTTCCAGCTGGAATTTTCCAGTCTGAATCCCACATCATGAATACTTTATTTTGGTGGGTCCTTCCTTAAACTGTTGTAGGAACTCTGCTATCTCCCCATCTTAGGGTATGAAAGCAGAGAGGACCCCCCCCACACACACACACACATACACACACCCACAACTGCAGGCAGCAGGGGCAACAGATACAGCAGGGCAGGAACCGGGGCCCTGGACATGGGATCCCAAAGCCCGTAGGAGCCGAGGGAAAGTGCCAGGCTGGACTGTCAGTGGCTCTTGGCACAGGAGCGTATGTAGGTGGGGTGGGGTGTTGGAGGACAGGCGGGTAGCACTTGGGCTCTGACGTCTCTCCTCTCAGGCCAGCTCCCGTCGCGTCCTGGAGTACTATTTCCACGCAGTAGTGGCTGCCATGGAGCAGGTGGCTAGCGATGACTACCCCAGGCGGCTGGGACATCTGGAAAGGCTAAAAGAGATTCACTGCTCGCTGATAGGACCGGCCGCGAGGGACCGTGGCAGCGGTAAGCAGTGGCTGGGTGAGGACCGGCCGAGGGACTGCAGGTGGCGCCAGTGAGCTGCGGTGGATGGACCTGCACCTACGTGATTCAGGAGGACCGGAAATCATGGATCCCGGGAACCTGGGGACTGAGAGAACAGCCTGGGGACTTGGCAGGACTCCGGCTAAGCAAGTGGCTAACGTGATCATTATAGCCCACATCTATACCTGCCATATCCCAGCAGCTGTTCTAGGCCCTTTACATGTATTTACATCTATGACATGTGTTAAATTAACTAAGCTATACAGTAAATTTAGGAGGTAGAAACTATTCTTGCCATCATTTTACTGAGGAGAAAACAGAGTTTGAAAGAGGTTAAAAATCTTGTAGCTCATTTGAGCTAAGATTGCAATCCTGGCAGTCTAGTTTTCCCCTGTTCTGATTAGTAACCAACGGATTTGATTCCCAGAACACCTCTACAGAGGCTTAAAAGTAGCAAGTGTCAGCATCATTTATGTCTGGGGCCATCGATTTTTATTCTGCATACTTCCTTTCTGTTTGCATGTCTATATGGCAATGCCATACACAGACAGGAGCAAGTCCCACAAGCGAGGAACTCCAACACACTCCAGAATGTCAGTGTCCTGGCCATGGCAGGACATAGTTTCTATATGTGTCCTATTATGTAGTATCCAAAGCATCCACAGACCATGTCAGTCTGTATATGTCAGACATATGGTAATTGACTGTATCCATGGTTATAAGGTACAGGGGGGAAGGGCTGGAAGCCACAGCAGAGTACACGAAGTACACTAGGGCTTGAACTCCAGTCCAGGCTGGGCAAAATGGGCAGGATAGCCCTGCACGGACTCCAACCTCTTGGTTTTCCATTCTTGTATTTTGTTTTATAATTCTCTGATCAAGTCTGGGAGTGGTAGTGCACACCTTTAAATCCCAGCACTTGGGAGGTAGAGGCAGGTATATTTTTGTGAGATCAAGGCCAGCCTTGTCTACATAGCATGTTCCAGGCCAGCTGGGGCTACATGGAGACCCTGTCTCAAAAAATAAAACTCTCTGGTCACAGAGAAACAGCTGCTCATGGGCCCTCCCTCCTCTTAAAGCTGGAGCAAACCCCATGGCCAACTTTGGGCTCCTCCTTGGTTACCACTTGCTTGCTAACACTCAACATAACTGAAATAGATGTGAATGCCTGGGCCACCCTCACCATTCAAGCCACATCTGGGAGCATGTGTCTCCCACCCATGCTTGTTCTTCACATCTTAACGCCCAGCCAACACCCTCTGAGGGGCTCCTGCAATCTGAGACAGTGGTTAATAAGCACAGTGGCAGGGGTAAGACCCAGCCACTCAAGCTCAAATCCGGGGTCACTCAGTATGTGACCCTGAGCCAGTTGCTTAACCTCTGTGCTCTACCATCTTCCTATAATTTGAACATGATAATGTCACCTGTCCCTCAGCATCCTTGTCATGAACTAGAGATCGATTGTTGTCTGCCAGGTGGGTATAATAATACCTGACAGGTACAAAGTGCTCCCTGAAGTCTGCCTGCCCTCTTCCTGAAGGAACTCACAGTTATCTTAGGTAAGGAGCCACAGCTATGTGGACTTCAGCAAGAATCCCAGAGGCAAGTTCAAGGGTCACACATTAGGTACGGCCAGTGTCTAGACCATGCATTCTGCTTGGAAAGAGGAATCAACATGAATCACTGGAATAGGCAAGAAACTTCTAGAATGAGAGGCAAGAGGAAAGGCTGTGTCTGTGCTATTCTCTGCATTTCCCAGGGCCCCTGTCACCCTGTGCATGTTGCTGATGAGGTCTCTACAGCACTGGTGATAGGAGCAGATGTGTGCAAAGGACTGGAAGTGGCCCTAAGGGACACTGAGATCTTTCCCGCATGATTTGGATGTGGCAGAGTGTTCAAAGAACCATCAGAAGTTCAGTGTGGCTGCAGCAAAGCACCGAGGATGGGACAATAATGGGAGAAAAGTCTGGAAAAGATAGATTAAAGGACCCTGAGGCTGAGCTGGGAGAGGTGTAGGAAGCAAGGAACCCAGAAGCATTCTCAGCAGGGGGATGACAATGCACTGTTGGGTCCTAGACCAGCCAACAGTAGCAGAGAAGGAAAAACAGACTCCACAAGCCCAGAGCTGGGCCAGAGAGGGTCCCTGTGAACCCTCCACAGAAGCTAGGCTGGGTGGTGACAGCAGAGGGAAGCCTATAACCCTTCTCACCACAGTCCCCACAGCTGCTCTTTTTTTTCAGGCGACCCTCTCCAAGACCGACTGCCAAGCATCCCTCTGCCCAGCCCCTACATTACCTTCCACCTGTGGACGGACCAGGAGCAGCTCTGTACGTGCCTGAGCCTCTGAGCTCCTATAGAGCTGGCTGAGAACAGTGGCGTATGTCTGTGTGTGTTCACATGTATGTCTGTGTGTCTGTGTGTCTGGGCTCCTATCTGTATTCACTTTTTGTCTGCTAAATTGTTTTACATGTCTGGAAAGGGGCATATATTCTCCAGGTTGGACTAACTCAGTGCATAAGCCACTGGTCTTTTGTGCCCATGTTAAGAGGAAGGTCAGCAGAACCCAGAGCTGGAGAGGTTTTCCAGAACAGACATTTCCCTACACTCTGGTGTCCTATTCCAGTTCTCTTGGATCTTCTCAAGGGACAGAGAGGACAAGGACACCAGTTATAGGGGGAAGTATTGGGCTGGGATAGTTCGCTTAGGTGTAATAAAACAAAGGTGGATTGGAAAACCTGTATGGCTTCCTGGAGCTGGTCTGGTATCTGTGTTCCAGGGGGAAATTACAAGACATGGGAGGTTGAGAGGGCCCCAGGGTCAGCTAAATATGGGAGGCGTTGGGCTAAACTGACATAAAGTGCAGGACTTCTCAGAGCCTTTTTGTTTTGTTTTGTTTTGTTTGTTCTGAGACAGGGTCTCCATGTAGCTACAGCTGACCTGGAAGTCCCTATGCAGACCAGGCTGGCCTCCATCTCTCAGAGATCCACCTGCCTCTGCCTATCGAATGCTGGGAGTTCGCCACCACACCCCAGCTTCTCAGAGCTTTTAATACATTTACTGTTTACTTTATTCAACAAGAGGAGGCAGGACTGTGCAGGACTCTGGATCTTTGTTGATCACAGGGCCTTTGTTCCTTTGTGAAATGTCCTGTAGGGCTCCTTTCCAGGTGGACAGTGTTTGAGAAACAGACAACCCAGGCTTTTCTGGTGAAGGGCCCCTCAGCTTCAGGTGCCCTCACCACCCTGACAGTGTCCCTGTTCTTTTGTCTCAGGGAAAGAACTGGTGCTCTTCCTTCGTCCACATTCCCAGCTACGCCTCAGCGCTGACTTGGAGGCTTTGGATCTACAAGGCCTCAGGCCAGACCGGGACTTGGCCCGGGTGTCTATGCTATCCACTGACAGTGGTATTGAGCGGGATCTTCCTTTGGGAGCCGATGAGCTCCCAGCCCCTAGCAGCCCCGAGATGGAGCGGGCTTCACTGCAACGCAAGGGAGGCATCAAGAAGCGTGTGTGGCCCCCCCACTTCTCCATGCCTGGCAGCTGGGATGGGACCCCAGGGCTGCACCGGAGAACTGGCAGGCCCAGTGGGGATGGGGAGCTGCTTCCTGGTGTCTCCCGGGTGCATACAGCCCGTGTGCTGGTGCTGGGGGATGACAGGATGCTGGGGCAATTGGCCCAGGCCTACCACAGACTCAGGTAGGGCTCTGGTGGTGGACTCAGTGCTGGGGTTGTCAGGGGTATGAGTGAACCTGGAATGGGCTGGCGAAGGATGGAGAAGGGCATCATAGGGATCGGAGGAGAGGCCAGGCTGGGTGGGAAGGATATTGCACAGTACTCCCAATGCCCAGCCATTATGGCAGCCCCATTGTCTTCAGCCTCACCCTGACAGGGAATGACAACTGTGTATTTTGTAGATGGTTAAACAAAGGCTTGGAGTGATAGTATAAACTGCTCAAAGTCAATACATGATCAATGACAAAGCCAAGACGATTTTATGCCAATCCCCGAGCCTCCCAGCTCTTAGCACTGTGCTTTGCTGCCCATTGCCAGGAAACGGGAGACCAAGAAGTTCTGCCTCACTCCCAGACTCAGCCTGCAGCTTTACTACATCCCGGTGCTGGCACCTCAGGTGATGGGGGCGTGATGGGACAACCCCAGGAAAGGAGTGGAGGATGGAGCAAGAGAAACTTGAGGAGGCTGGTCTTCCAGCTCAGAATCTAAGCCAGTGCCCTGGGCCAGGGCTGCATGTGGCCAGAGACTGGCTCTGTCACTGCGGCCTGCTCACAATTGAGTTGTGTCTTATTTCTAATGGAATTGTCAGTGGTGGTCAGTATCTCAGACATCCTCCTTAGGGAACTCCACTCAGGGAGAGCTGGATCCTTGACTACACCATTGCATGACACAGGTGCTCTTAGATACATGCAGGCAATACACCCATACACATAAAAATAAAAATAACAATTTTTTTTAAAAAGATCAAAAAACAAAACTAAAATCTAAGCAAACAAAAAAATTAAGTTAAAAAGTTATGGTTTTAATTATTTTTCTTGTCCTAAAGCATTTCCTTTTGTAACTGAAACTGTAAAGTGGTTTTTCTGGGGTGCAGTTTAGATGTAGAGATGAGAGAGGAGTATGACACAGTTAAACTCCCCAGCCACAGACACTCGGCTATGAGGAGGCGCAATCCATTTGTCATTTTTAACATCTTTACATGAGATGTTTCTTAGAAGAGGGAGTATTGTCTCTGTAAGTGATCTTCACTTGAGTTTTCTTAGTTGTGCTGACATTCTTGACTTGCAGCTGGTGAAGGGCCTTTTCCCTTCCCTGGTCCCCTTAACTTTTCATCTTTCCATCCAGCCTCAGATTCGTGGTAAGCCTGTCCTCACACATAGGTCTCTCTCCCTTTCTCTCTTCTTTCTACATTTATTTATTCACTGTGTACATGTGTGCGTGCACACCTCCACTCTGGATCACATGGAAGCTCATTCGCCTGCTCCTTACCCAGAAGAGTAAAATCCAAGCAATATTTGTCTCCCTTTAAAGGCCAACCATCTTTTTCAGTGACCCTCAGTAAAAGCACCTCTGCTTCAACCTGAGTTTATGATACAGAACACTATTTTTTCTTCATACAGTATAGAAATTTAGCCCCTGAGAGGTTAAATGACTTGACTGTGGTCACAAAGTATCAGGCCATGGCATCTGGGGTCCCCAGATTGAGAAGGCAGGGCCTGACAGCTCTGCCCATCCCCTTATCCCCAGGGACCCACAGCATCCAGAAAGCTTGAGCTGGGAGAGCTGGCCTCCTTTCTGGGCCAAGTGGACCCATGGTATGCAAGCACCGTCAACACCTTGTGTCCTGCCATCCTCAAGCTGGCTGAGATGGTAGGGACAGCAGGGCAAGGGGGAGGAAGGGAGGAAAGGAGGAAAGGAGGGAGGGAGGAAGGAGGGAGGGAGGAGGAAGGAGGAAGAAAGGAGGGAGGGAGGAAGGAGGGAGGAGGGAAGTAAGGATGAAGGAAGGAAGGATGAAGGAAGGATGAAGGAATGAAGAGAAAGAATGAAACAGAGAGAGACAGGGAGAAAGAAAGGAAGGGATTCAATGGTATTCAGGCCACTGTCCAAACAGAGGGAGGGAGGGATGGAGGGAAGGAGGGAGGAAGGAGGGAGGAAGAAAGGAAGGAGGGAGGAGGGAGGAGAAAGGAGAGAGGAAGAAAGGAAGGAGGGAGGAGGAAGGAGGGAGGAGGGACGGAGGAAGAAAGGGAGGGAGAGGGAAAGAGGGAGGAGGGAGGGGTATAAGTGGCATGAGTGGAGATGTGGGGGAAAAAAGAAATCCCAGGTGCAGAGGGACGGTAGAGTGGGGTCAGGAGAAGACTTCTTTTAGATATTGCATTCGACTCTTGATCTCAAGGTTTAATCTCAAGGTATTTGTGCATTTAGTTCTCATAGCAGGTGGGTCCTGATGTTCCCAGGTACTGTCACCATGCACATGTGCCCATTTTACAGACCAGGTAGGCAAGGCACAAAGAGATTAGATAACTTGCCCAAAGTAGCAAAATTAATTATGGTGCACAGCCCTTACCCTGGTAGCCTGACTCCAGACTATTATATTTACCACACCCTAACCATGACTGGAGGGGGGCAGGATGGGATGGGACTGGGGAGTTCTGGGGGGCTGTTATCTATTCACAGTTACACAGAATATATGTTATGTCATAAATACTGCAGAGAGTTTGTTTGCACACTTTGTAATTTACTCATCAGGTTTTGACTTAGTGTTGTCAGACCTAGAACTTTTATTCTTTATGGCTTCTTTTTTATTCTCTCCTCTCTCTCTCTCTCTCCCTCTCTTTCTCTCTCTCTTTCTCTCTCTCTCTCCCTCCCTCCCCCCATCCCTATGTGTGTGTGTGTGTGTGTGTGTGTGTGTGTGTACATGGTACAGCATGTGTGTGAAGGTCAGAGGACAGCTTTGAAGAGTCAGTTTTCTTCTTCCACCTTTAGTGCATTCTGGGGCTTGAACTCAGGTCACCAAGCTTGTATAACAAGGACTTCACCTACTGAGCCATCTCACTGGCCCCTGGAGTCTTGCTTCTTAAGGCCTGAGATCACATGATCATAAACTCAAACACTTTTGAAGCCTGAAATTTTCCATTTAAATAATTAGCCCAGGGCTGGAGAGAGAGTTCAGCAGTTAAGAGCAGAGTTCCCCTCTGACCTCCACAGGCATTGCACACATGGGTGTGCTTACATAACATGTGTACAAAATATGCATCTTGCTTTTCCAAAGGTCTGATTGTACAAAAGCTGTTAGCTGTAGGAACCATCCTACCTCGTCCATTTGATGTTCCACTCTCACCTTTGACTGACCTCTTTCATTGGTTTGACATTACTTCTGGAAGCTTGTTATTCTATGGATCTAGCAGTTCTGCACACTTCGACATTTTTCTATTTTACTATCTGGCAGGTTAGCCTGCACTGTTATTTTTCTTTTAAGAACTTTGTGGAATATACTCATGTATCTTTCTTGATAAACTTTAGAATTGCATTTTGATTTTCTTTAATTACTTTTATTGAATATTTATTTGTATTTATATGTGTGTATGCACACATGCATACAAGTGACCACAGAGGCTAGAAGCGGGTGTTGGATCACCTGGAACTGGAGTTACAGGTGGTTGTGAGCCTCCTGACATGGGTATTGGGAACTCAAGTCTGCTCTTCTGAGAGGAGCAGTATGTGCTCCTCATCACTGAGCCATCTCTCCAGTCCCATTTTATTTGGAGACAGGGTCTCCCTGTGGCCCCAGCTGCCCTGGAACTCGCTATGTAGGTCAGGCTGGCCTCAAACTCACAGAGACCTGCCTGCCTCTGCCTCTGGAGCACTGGAATTAAAGGTGTGTGCCACCATGACCAGCCAGCCCTAATTTTTAAAAATTCTATTCGAATTTTTATTAAAATTTGGGGAAGAATCAACATCTTTAAGCTTCCTTCTCTGGGAGCACAATATAGTTTTTTTGTTTGTTTGTTTCTGTTTTGGGTTTTGGTTTTTCTAGGGGCTTGGGTTTTTTTTAACATGAATATTTTCTTGCATGCCTCTTGGCAGGCAAGGACTGTAGAGTTTTCCTCACAGTTTCTGCCCTTTCTTTGCTAAACTTACTCCCAATGTTTGATATCATTTCTGGCCATGGTGATGGCATCTTTCAGTCTATTTAGATAGACTATATTGCTAGGACAATGGGAAGCTACATGTATATATTTTATTTACCTATTTTATTCATTTTACTTCTTTAAAGTTGTACTTTAAGAACTCATAACATAAAAAGTACCCATTTCTTTTGTTAACTTGCCACTAAACTGAGCTCTTTGTTCTCTGTTGTCCTCCATCACTTGCCTGATTGGCATGTCACTTTATATATTTTATTCATGCAAAGATATTTGGGGCTGTGTGCATGTTTACTGAATAATGTCTTATCTGAGAATGTCTTTGCACATACACGAAAGACTCTTTATCTGGGTATTAAAACACCTTTTTCCTTAAAGGTGGAGAGGGTTACAGGAAGACATTTCAGTGCAGTCTTCATCAGCCCATCTCTTCCACTGGTAGCTTTTCTTCCAACCAGGACACATGCAAGACTTTGGTTTCTCCCTCTACACTCGTCCCTTATCATTATTTGTACAGCCTTTCCCAAAGCAGCTCCCACATGAAGGAACTGGAGACACTGTGAGCAATGGCAGTGCTCCCAGAACGCAGTCACAGGTCTTCAGCATGATCTTTCTGAAGGGAATATTTCAATAAACCAGGAATGAGAGTCAGAAGAGTCTTTGCACAATTAGATATGTTGGCTAAAATAAATTCTGAGTTTCTTTCCAACTTTGATATTGCAGGTTGAGCATCCCTAACCTGAATATGCAAAACTTGAAATGCTCTAAAATCTACAATTTTTTTAGCACCATTATGTCATAATTTTTCACACTTGACCTCACATGACAGGTCATAGTCTAAACACAGGCACACTAAAAATATGTGAAACTGCCTTTAGGCTATGATAAGGTATATATGAAACAAAATGGATTTCATGTTTAGACTTGAGCCCTATAGTTGAGACATTTCATTATCTACACAAAAATATTCCAGAATCTGAAGGAAAAAAAACCACATCAAGTCAGAAACATCTCTGGTCCCAAGCATTTCAGGTAAGGGATACTCATCTACACAGACTGTATCCCAGTCTATGTAGATGCTCTAGTCTGTTTGCCTGAAAATCCCAATCATTGTGCTTTGCCATCCTGGGGCTGGGGAAAGGCACAGAGGACAAGGCACTAAGCCTATACAACACATGCAAACATTGGTTTGTTATTTTGAAACACAGTCTCACTGTGTAGTTGAATTCATGATCCCTTTGCCTCAGCCTCCCAAGGAACTGAAGGCACATGCCATCACACCTGGCTTATTAGTGAATTCTTTAATAGACTGAGAAGTGGACCAGAGCAGAAAGAGACATCATCAGATCACGCAATTCAACTTATTTCTCCCTTGAAGAAAACCCAGGGCTTAAAAAGTTTGAATAACGTTTGCCCGGACTTCCTGGATAGTGAGTAGCCAATCCAAACCTAGACTGCATCTGGGCTCCTTCATTATTTACATTCTCAAGCATCTTGCCTTTCCCACGCTTCTAGCACAGTGCCTTGCATATGGAGAGGCTCAGTAAGTCTTTGTGCAATTGGAATGAACCAGGTTCCCTGGGGAGATGGAGCTCTGGGCAGATATATTTTGGTTAGAAGTAGAAACTAGATGACCAGGAAGGCTTGGTCAACCAGATTTGGTCATCACAGGGAGTGTCAGGGTTTTGGAGTTTCTCCATTGAGACACTGGCACCTCCCACAGCAGCCTGGAGGGAGGTGGCTGAAGACCCTCCCCATGTTCCTCACAGCCTCCCTGTCTGGACACATCCCGGAGTGTGGACCCTTTTATCCTTGATGTCATCACTTACTATGTTCGCATGGGCACCCAACCCATCTATTTCCAGCTTTACAGAGTTAAGGTAAGTCTCTCTTCTGGGGTGCCATGCCAGCCTGCAGGACCCTGGACACCACCTCTTAAATACTGTGGCTGTTTCAGTCTTCATCACTTTTGTCAAACCTTCCCATTCAGCAAATGACTTTCCCACCTACTCCACTAGAAAAAGATAAATGGATGCCATTTAGGTTCCCCGAACTTTCTGTCCACATCCAGAAATGCATCACACCCATTCACATCCTCCCAGAGCCTCCTCTGATCCAGTTCAGGATGAACCCCTTCATCTATGTGCTTGATCAGTCACCATGACACAAAGGGAACAAACACCTTTTAAGACAAATTAAATGAACAGTTGGGCACCAGTCAATGCCCTTTCATGCCAGCCACCACGACAGAGGCAGAGGGGCACAAAGCTGGGGGTTCTGCATCTTGTTGCAATACAGATGAATGGCCACCAGGGAAAGCCACGGGCATCTCAGCAAGAGACTGCAGGGAAGAAATAGTTCTGGAAGCTGGGCTTCCATTTGGGGAAAGGTTTCTGAAAGCAATACTTTGCCCCTGATTGGATACCGGCAGGAGAAATTCTATGATTGAGCACCTCCTTAAATCTTACAGACTGAGGTTGAGGGATCAGCAGTCACGAGTCTTTCTGGGATGGGAAGGCTGTAGATGGATGGCTGCACTCTGGCCCTGCTTGTCTATTTGGACTGGTTGTGGAGTAGACTGGATTTTGTCTTTACCGATCCTGGCCACCCAGAAGCTTCAGGTAGTAATGGTTATCTGTGAAGTGTCAGGCCTGCATTTCTCTCGAATTCCAGTTCCATAGTGTTCGGACCCTCTTTCTCTTCCCCCAGCTACACCTGGCCTCTCCTTTCTGCCAATCAGCTCTCACCAGCCCTACCCTTACGTAGCCCAGGCTTCTTTGTACACAGTGAAGGACTAAGTTCTTCTGCCTGGCTCTCATTCACTTAACCTATGTCTACAAGACTTTTTATAACATTGTTACTCCTCTCAGGTATGAGTTTTATCCCAAGTGCATCACTAGGGGTGTGTGTGTGTGTGTGTGTGTGTGTGTGTGTGTGTGTGTGTGAGTGTGTGTGTGTTGTCTTGTTTGCAGTGATGGGGATCAAACCTAGGGCTTTGCACGTTAAGTAAACACTCTACCACAGAGCTACATCCCCCAGTCCCTGGGTTTTTGATGAAAGTTTTTTCCACTATTTATAACCATGTGTTGCTTAAAGACAGACACGTTCTGAGAACTTTGTCATTAGATGATTTTATCATTGTAGGAACAGAGTGTATGTATTTACACAAATCTAAGTGCAGTAAGTCAGCCATTTGGTGTGACAACTTGATATAATCAAGAGATTCAGTGATTCTAGATGTGTGAGGTTGCCACTGGCATAACGGGGTATGCTGCCTTACAGTCAACTGGTTTCTAATATGTGGCAGTTTACTCTAAAATAATAGTAAAAAGTATAGTGTAGTAAATGCATAAACCAGTAACATAGTCAGCCAGTACACATAACTGTATTGCTTTAGTTTTATATAATTGACAGCACAGAGCGTTTGTTTCCACCAGCAGCAAAAGCATGTAAGTGACATATTGTGCTGTGTATGGCCTTACACTGGCTACAGTGTCACTAAGTGATGAGAATATTCTAGCTCCATCATAATCCTGTGGGGCCACTGTGGAATATGGGCTACGTTGGTCAACAAAACATGGTTATAAGGCATATGATTATATATGACATTGCTGTAATTGTGGACAGATGTGACTCAGGTGGCTACTCCATGAAGCTCAAAACCTAGCACTGGTAGGTTAGGTAGGTGACACCTGTCCTGCTTCTCAGGCTCCTCAGGCTGTGGCATCAGAAGCAGAGGTCAGCTTCTCCAGATCCCCTCTCTCCCTCCCTTCCTCCCTTCTTCCTCTGCTCCCTTGTCTCTGACCCTTCTCTCCAGATCTTCACAGACCTGAGTCAAGACCCTACAGAGGACATTTTCCTTACAGAGCTGAAGGTGAAGATCCAAGACTCCAAGTCCCTCAAAGGTGAGCTTCTGCTGCATTTTTTCCAGAGCCCACACTGTCTCAGCTTCCCCCAAACTCCCTGTCACCTATCACCAGATGGTATCCCCATGGTTGCCCTGCACTGAATGCCATGGCCACTCTCCCCACTTCAGAGGTCTCTGAGACTGAAAGGCAGCCTCCCCAATCCCGTGCTGCCTCTCCATCCAGGGAGAGCTACCTGGTCCATCAAGCAGCTCAGCTATGCCTCTGTGACACAAGGGAGGGACCGCTTACCTTATTCCTCCTCTTATCTCCGTCAGAGGGCTCTTCACCCTGGAAGAGAGGGGCAGCTGAGGGTCAAGGTGCCGAGCTGTCCATATGCTACCAGAAGGTCAGTGTCATGGACATACCCAGCCAGGGCCCAGGTGGCACAGCTAATGAAAGCTGGCCTCAGGGACATGGGAGCTGTGGACAGAGCCAAAGCCCTTTCTTGAAGCTGCCACCAGAGTCGCTCAGACTTTAGAGGGTTCTACAAGGATGGAATGGGGATGGGGTTGGCCTTCTATAACGACAAGGAGGTGATGTGTTCTAAGAAACAAGAGGGTTGGCTGGGCATGGTGGTACATGCCTTTAATCCCAGTGCTCAGAAGGCAGAGGCAGATGGAGCTCTGTGAGTTTGAGGCCAGCCTGGTCTACTAACAAGTTCCAGGCCAGGGCTTACATAGTGAGACCAAGGAGGAGGGGAAGAAAAGGAGGAGGGGAAGGGGGGAGGGGGAGAAAGACGATGACTGGCCACCTCGGTCAAAAACCTCTTCCTCACAAGCTGACCATCTAAAAGTTTGAACTGATCTCATTAGAGACTTGGTCATTAGGATCTGAGTTGTCTGGAGTAGCAATGTTCTAAGCCTCTGCCCACTGACTCTGTATTGACATCTGTGCCACAAGAGGGACTCTTGGGGCAGGGTGGAAGCATGGGAGAAACATGAGGATGGGGTGAGCATGCCCTCAGGACTCCCTTTTCTGCTCAATTCTCATCCCTAGGCTCTGCTCAGCCATAGGCCTCGAGAGGTCACTGTTTCCCTGCGGGCCACTGGGCTGGTCCTGAAGGCCATTCCAGCTGATGATACAGAAGGTGAGGAGGTGGGAATGCAGAGTGAAGAGAGGGGAGGGATGAGAAGGGGGAAAGTTGGGGAGAGAGAAGGGGACAGGCTCAGCTGATAGGAGTTGGAGGAAGCCGGGGAGGGCCTCACAGCCTCCTTGCCACCCCAGAGCTCTGGCTGGGAAGAGCTGGGACCCAGGCTGCTCTGAGTGAAGCAGGGTCCCTGCTGTCAGGTGGTCCACTGCCACGTGACCCTGACTAGTCCAGCCTTGGGACTGGACCTCCACAGCTGGAAGGTAGAGGGCCCTAGGGAGTGGAGCAGGCACCTACCACCTCTGAATTAGGTGAATTAGGTCTGCAGAACTGAGTACTTTCTGCTTGGATTTTACATATTGTTCATTAATAAGTAAATAAAATGGAGATAGCAGTAAAAGAGATCTGCCTATGAAAATATAGCACATTATCAATATTAGCTTTCACCATAGGATCCCTGTCCCTGGAAGGATAGGAGAGTGGCAGAATACATTATAGCAGCTGCACTGGTTTGCCAGGGCCTGGACAGTATGCTGTTAAAGGCGTGGACTCTTTCTGAGCATGTTAACTCATGAGATAGATATTATCAGTATTCCTAAAATTTTCCTGGAGAAGAAACAGAAGCAAAAACTATAACTTCCTCAAGGTCACCTCTGTGTGGAAACTCAAAACAGATTCAGACCCAGACACCCTCATATGATCCTCTTTACCTCTGCCCCACAATGTCTCTCCTGAGAACTGCCAAATTCTACAGCCTAGACTTCAGGGATGTCACCTGTACAGCCTTGGGGAAGATCGTTTCCGAGCAAACAAGAAAGCTCACTCAGGCAAAATAAACCCACTCACCACTCTCTGCCCAGTGCCCAAAACATATCTGACACACAACAGATGCAGTGAGTTGGGGTGGTGGTCCAGGCCTAGAACTGAAGAACTTGGGAGGCTGAGGCAGGAGGATCACCAATTCAGAGACAGTCTGGGCTATATCATGAGACCCTGTCACAAACACAAACTCAATAAACATTTGCTGAATAAATGAAGTATAACTTTACATCCACAATACATTGTCCTAGAGGTGGCTACAAAGCAGTTGGCTGAGAGAGCAGGGGCAGGGCTGGGTAGGCAGAGTTCATAACACAGCTTTACCCCTTGCAATCTATGTAGCCTTGGGCAAGTGACTTGTCACTTTTATGCTTGAAAAAAATAGAGAGATATGAGGCTGAAGAGATGGTTCAGTTGTTAAGATCAGTGGTTGCTCTTGTAGAGGACCCAGATTTGATTCCCAGCACTGACATGGTGGCTACAACCGTCCTCAACTCCAGTTCCAGGGGATCTGGCGCCCTCTTCTGACCTCTATAGGCATTGCATGACACTGGTGCACTTACACACATGCAGGCAATACACTCATATTTTTATTTTATTTATTTATTGTATTTTTAAGACAGGGTCTCCATGCAGCCACAGTGGGCCTGAAACTCAGTATGTAGACCAGGCTGGCCTCCATCTCACAGAAATCTACCTGCCTCTGCCTCCAGAATGCTAAGATTAAAGGTGTGAGTCACCACGCCTGGCCAATAAAATATTTTTTAATAGAAAGATAAAAGATACTGGCTTATGTGCACATAGTAAACTATAAATGTTAGCTCTTGTGGTTAAATTATATTCCTTGCTGGGCCTGGTGACACATGCCTGTAACCTGAGCAGTCTCAGGCATTGAGGCAGGAGGATCAGATCAAGGTTATCCTTGATTACACAGCAAGTTTGAGGCCAGCTGGGACTACATGAGACCCTGCCTCAAAAGAAATTATATTATTTCTATTTCTTTTTCAAGATATTCAATTCTCTCCGACCTAGACCTGTCAAAACAAGTAACCACAACAGGTGAGGCCAGAACAGTTTTTAGAAATACGAATTCCTCTCAGTACCATCTTTAGTTGGCAGAGAGGGCTTAAGCCTTGCAGTAGTCACACAATCATGACTTTTTGATGCAATATACACTATTAAGAAAGTATATGGGGGCATTGGAGAGATGGTTCAGTGGCTAAGAGCACTGGCTGCCCCTCCAAAGGACCTAGGTTCAATTCCCAGCACCTAATGGCAGGGATCTAACACCTTTTTCTGGCCTCTGTGGGCATTGCACAAGACAAGAGCACTTACATACATCCAGGCAAAATACTCATACACATAAAATAAAAATTAATTGCTGGGTGTGGTGGTGCACACCTTTAATCCCAGCACTTGGGAGGCAGAGGCAGGTGGATCTTTGTGAGTTCAAGGCCAGCCTAGTCTACATAGTGAGCTCCAGGACAGCTGGGGCTACAAGGAGACCCTGTCTCAAAAAGACAAAAATTTAATTAATTAATTTAAAAAAAAATTTTTAAGGTGGATGGGGAGGATATCTGGGGATGCAGTTTAGTGTTTGCCTCTCCATGTGATGCCCTGAGTTCAATTCCCAGCACCACTGAATCAATTTTTAAAATTACAGAAAGAGTCAGGTGTGGCCTTTAATCCTGGCACTTGGGAAGCACAGAGAGGCAGGCAGATCTTTGTGAGACTACACCAGTCTGGTCTACATAGCCAGTTTTAGGCAAGCTTGGAATATAGGGAGACCTTGTCTCAAAAAGAGAGAGAGAGAGAGAGAGAGAGAGAGAGAGAGAGAGAGAGAGAGAGAGAGAGAACACAGAGAGAGAAAGAAAAAAACAGAAAGGAAGTCAAAGAAACACCCTGTCCCTCGATGGGACTGCTGTCCCCCTCCCTGCTGGTGTCTCTACCTCTCAGACACCAGCCATGTGCCCCTTTCATTCTTGTTGCACTCAGGAGCTGCAGAGAAGACCAATGGAATGTTCTTCCTTTGAAAGAGGGGAAAAGGGAGATGAAAAAAAAAAGTGGTGTTTGGAGTGGTGATCACTGGGTTTAGAAACTTAGTTGATGCTCCAGGGAAGGAGATGGGAGAAGAAGAAGGACCGTAGCTTGGCTAGGACCAAGGAAGGCAGAATTGGGAAGTGGGGCTGAGGAGGCAGGCATGGAGATAGGGTTATAGGTCTTCTTGAGACCCAGAATCTCCAATTTCCCATTCACAGCACCCCCATTTTGTTCAGTTTCAGGGTTCTCCCATGGCTCCCCGAATGCTGCTTCTGTTACAGACCACACATGTCTTCATGTCAGTGTAACCGAGGTTGTCAAGTCCTCCAACCTGGCGGGAAGGTCATTCCCTGTAAGTCTGGGTGGAATAGGAAGGACAGGCAGAGGGGAATGGGTAACTGGCAGGGAGTTTGAGGGGAAGCTGTTCAGAGAAGGGGAGCCTTCACTCCTGGGGAGGGGCTGCCTCTGGCAGCCGATCTGCTTTCTGCCCAATCTGGGCAGCACTGAGCTCCTGCTAGTATAAGAAAGCACCTGAAGAGTCAAGCCCTGTCCTCTATCAGCAGACCATTTAAGGACTAAGATGGTCCAACAACCACAGATGTCCCAACATCAGTCATCCAGGCTACTACCCTATAGTCAGAGCTACACAATAGCATCCTAACCTGTAACCACATACCATAAGCAGTTCGCATTCTTGCTTGCTCACCTTCTTCTCCTTCCCTCCTCCCTCCATCCCTCACTACCACTAGGGTTTCCCCTTGCCCTTGACTTTACCTTGATTGATACTTAGTGATCAAGATATGAGACCCACCCATTTTCTCCCACTCTGATGGCCTCTCTAAATTTCACTTGTCACTTATTTTGACTTGAAGCCCCATGATTTCACCTGCACTGTGTTGGCACTGACACCCAGTGCACCACCCACGAGGCAGGCTGTATGCCCAGGTAGCTGGGAGCACCTGGAATAAGTCCTCTGCCCACACTGACCAGACCCCAGCAAAGCCCTGCCGTCCCAGTTCACCCAGAGCCTTGATGTCACTCAGCCCCTCTCCTGTTGGAGCCTCTTTTCTTTCTCTGGTTTTGACCTCGCCCTCTTTCCTGCTCCTTCCCTATAAACAGACTCAGGTTCTCTTTGCCCTAAAACAAACAAACTCTACCTGGCCTCATTTCCTCTCTACCTATCCACTAGAGCTCCTTTCTCTACTCTCGGTTAAGCTTCTTCAAACACATTTCTAGAAGTTTCCAGGCTCTTATCTATGACTGCTCTGCCCACAGCCATCTGCTTTCAGTCTACCCCACTGGGGCAAAGATGACCTCCATGTTGTAAAGCCAATGGTCCCTTATTAGTCCTTCCCTTTCTTTATTGCAAGGTAATGTTTTAATATATAAATTAAAAGTTTCGTTATTTTTTTTGGAAAATACCAAAAGGTATAAAGAAGTAAGATCACTTGTAGTCTCAATACATGGTTAAGTTGACTAGTAACACTTCTGAGTGTAAACACTCAGGCTTTTTCCTATACATTTTTATATAGATGACAATGACAGTACTACAGCACATAATGTTCTATAGCAGTGCTTTTACTCAAAATATGCAAAAGCCTTGTGCATTAGTTCTGGTGGGACTTTGTTTATGTCATTAAGTATGCTTTGTGTCATTAAATAATCATGGTATGATGGCTGCATTTAACATTTATATGATCAGATAATTATTGAAATAATTACTGAAATGGTTTTTTGTAGGATAGTCAAATGATCTTCTTTCATTATTATAAGCATACAATGAAGAACATACTTAGGGTTAAATAGGTACTAAAATCATGATTATGTCTTTTAAAAACTGCCTAGTGGAATGGTATCCAGACATTGGGGCATTTAACCACCTTGCTCTCCAAGTTCTACTCCCACCACAAGGTGTGAACACCAATTTTGCAATGCAGTCAGTATACAAATTGATTTGTTTCATCTTTTCATCTGATTTTTTCATCTCGGCAAACTTCCCATTATTTTAATTTGCATTTCTGTCACTACCAAGTAGTGAAGCTGATCTTTCCCTCATATTTGCTGATAATTTCCATTTCTTTGTTCATGTATTTCCTGCTTATATTCTCATCCATATTAATACTATGATGTCCCTATTTTAATTAATTTTTTAATGTGTATGAGTGTTATGCCTGCATGTGCGTAAGTGCACCAATGTTGTGTGGTGCCACAGAGGACAGAAGAGGGCGTCACACCCCTTGGAACTGGAGTTACAGACAGTTGTTAGCTGCCATGTGGGTGCTGGGATTTGAACCTGGGTCTTTTGCAAGAACAGCCAATGCTTCTAACCACTGAGCCATCTTTCCAGCCAGATGTCCCTATTTTATATGAGGACATTAACTCTTTATCCATCCCACATTTTGGAAATATTTTTCCCAGTTTTTCTTTTAATTTTTTTAACCTTTATACGTCGATAAGTTTACCCATTGATTTCCTTTAATGGTTTCTGCCTCTGATATGATTGTATATTACCTATGTCTGAACAGTGTATCTCCTTGAGTTTAGACATATCCCAGCTGGGCCTGATGGTGCAGGTTTGTCATCACAGCTGTTCAGGAGGCTCAGGAAAGATGGCAAATTCAAAGTCAGAATGGGCTACAGAATGAGTTCAAGGCCAGAGTCTGGGCAACTTTGTAAGAACTTATCCCCCAATTTTTTTTAAGACAAGAACTTGGGATGTAGCACAGTGGTAGGGTGCTTGCCTAGCATGCATGAGGCCCTGGGTTTGAGCCTCAGTACCCAGGGGGGAAGAAAGGCATGTCATTCTGCATATTATAAAGAAACAGTGCTCCCTTAACTGTGAACAACGCTCCCCAACTCATTACATTTATTGCAAAATGCTTCCTGATTTCAGAGATATTAAAATATGGGTGGGGCCAATGTGTTTTAGAATTGGTGAAAATAGCTTCTCTGTTTAACAATGCATTGCTCCTTTCTCACCATTTTACTCTCTTTTATTTCTCTACTCATTTTAAATATCTCTATTTTATAGTCTGACTTACATGGTTACACCATCCATAACTACTGGGAGTCAAATCCTGCTGGTTACTGAGCACACCGACCCTGATGGTGGCTTACTTTCTTATGCACTTCTCCACTTATGGATCACAATTGTTGGGGCTTTGCCTTATGGGAAACCTGGGTGGGAATTTTTCCTTCTAAAGAAAGTCTACAGTTGCTCTTTCCAAGTGTCCTAGAGATGTGGTCAGCTAGACCATGCAGATAGAAAATGTACCCCAAATCCACACCAGGACAAGCTTGCTTAGAGCTGAGAATGTTCAGGAAAGACTTTTTTTCTTCACTCACTGCGCAAGCCAAAGTAGACAGCTCCCCTGCAGTCTCCTATTTCTGCTGAGGGGAATATTCTTAAATTTTATTTTTATTTTTGTGTATATATGTGTGTCTATTTGAGTGTATGCCATATATATGCAGATCAGAAGAGGGCATCAGACCCTCTAGAGCTGGAGTTATAGGCAGTTGTGAGCTTCTAGACATCAGTTCTGAGAGCTGAACTCACAAGGTTTAGAGAAGTAGCAAGAGCTCCTAAGTGCTAGGCCATCTCTCCAGACCCGGCAGCTCTTTTTCTAGTACAGGCTCTCACTGAGGTCTCCAAGAGACCTCGAAAGGGATCTCAGTAGTTCTCTGCCTCATGTGGGTCTAAGGCCTTGTCTCTGTCTCCCATGGTTGTTGAGCTCCAGACTCCTGAGCTTGGCAAATGTCCCTGAGACAGTGAAAGCATCTCACTTACTTAATTCTGACTTCTTTGGAATTTATTGAATGTTTTTCTTCATTTCTTGGTACATGATGAGGTCCTGGGTGTCGAACTTAGGTCATCAGGCTTGGCTTGCACCCTCACCCACGATGAATTTTTAAATATTTAGTGACAATGAAAAAAATACGTGTGCTTTCTATCTATAGAATGCAAAATACAATGTTATTAAGTCATACACACCATATTATTGTAACTTATAAAGTTTTTTAATTTAAATTTTTATTTATGTGTGTGTAAGTACTTGTGCACACGTGTGCTTATGGTGTTCAGACGACAACTTGCAAGAGGTGGTTCTGTCTTTCCATCATGTGATCCTCAGGCTCAAACGCCGATGTCACTTAAGCTTGGCAAGCACCCTTACCTGCTGAGCCATCTCACCGGCCCCAGTTTTTTAAAAATTTTTTGCTCACTGACTCTAACACTGAGAGATGTTTGTGGACATGGTTTTGATTTGTCATTTCTAGCTTGATTTCTTTTGAACACGAATTGTCTTCATTCATGAATCCTAAACAGGTATAATAACCTCCCAGCTGGTCTCCCTGAAATCTCTGTTTTAAGTTTGTCTTCCATATCTCTGCCCAAGCATCTCTCTAAATGCAGAACTCTTACACTTACTCCACAATTAAAGCTCTTCCTCCCATTCCTTAAGGGCAGAAAAACTTCAGCACTACATAGCTTGGCTCCTCCTCCTCTCTTGGCCCCTCCCTCCCTCCTCTTTTGTTGGCCCCTCCCTGCAAGTTCTGTCTGCTAAGGAGTTTAAAAGTGTTTCAGAAGTCCCACCTTTACTTTTGCTGCATGATCCTCATCCTCCACATTCTTTTTATAATTCCTGCAAGAGGGCTCAGGTGCCATCTACCTGAGAGGTATTTCCTGATCCTCGTCCCCTTCCAGGCCTCCTCAGCGGCACTCCCTGGTGAGCTGGGTACCCCACTTCTGCCCTCCCCCAGAATCGGGAGAACACACTGCAACTCTGTAAATGGTATAGAGGGACTTCTGACCTCAGACCCTCATCTTCGACCTATTTCCAGCACTTAGCCTGTCTGGCACACAGTAGGTCTCACCAGATGATTGCTAGGCATCTATCTAGACCTTCCTCTATCTCAGTCCTGAACTGGAAGCTCACTTTCTCTGAGGCACCCTACCCACTGTAGTAGAGCTCTGCTAGGCTCAGAGAATACATTGTCTTAGGCTTAGATCTGCCTGCCATAGGACAGCATGGTGTTTAAGCTTGAAGCTCTAAGGTGGACCTGGTTATTCTTCTGTTGTAGCTTCTCTTTGAAAGTCAGTTTTTTATATATGCTTCTGTTTACTGACCTCATTAAGCAACCTGGTCAGGGGCTTTGGATATCATTCCAGCAAGTTCCCTTTTATCCCATACTGACTTATGAGGAAATTCCAGTAGCTGTGTTTCCTCTCTTGGAACCCAGGCATGTCTGTGTGCTGGGATAAGATAGTAAATATTGAGTAACAGAGAGAAAACTCCTGGTGAGCTGGACCAAAGGTTCTCCCAGCTGGTACAACAGCATGAGCAAGGGCCTTGTGGCGAGCCTGGAGGGCTTAAGGCTTTGGCTGGGCTGGAGGCTTGATATACAGGAGTGATGCCGCAAGACAAGAACAGAAGCACTGAGGTTTTGGCTTGTGTTTGTGCCAGGTAGAAGATTTTGTGCATAATTCAATGTTGAGAACTGGGGTCATGATTTAAGAAGCCTGAAAAGTACTCACAAATTCCATGCAGAGCAACATGCCTACAACAGAAGATGCCCAGGATACATGGACACTAACTTCATAACCTGGCATGCACAGCCCACAGCATTCTAATTTGTGTTCAAAATGATAGACAAGGCCAGTTGTGGTGGTGCATGCCTTTATTACCAGCACTTGAGAGGCAGAGGCAGGTGGATCTCTGTGAGATCAAGGCCAGCCTGGTCCATATAGCAAAATGAGCCAAGCATACTGGTACATGCCTTTAATCCCAGCACTCAGGAGGCAAAGGCAGGTGGATCTCTGTGAGTTCAAGACCAGCCTGGTCTACATAGTGAGTAATGAGTTCCAGGCCTACTGGGGCTACTGGTAGATCCTGTCGCCAAAAAAAAAAAAAAAAAAAAGACAGGTTAGGAAAAGGGCTGCAGAATCAAAGCAAGATCTAAGTGCAAAGGCAACAGGAGGCATCTTATGTGTGTGTCACTGCTCAGAGTCACTTGTAGGAAGACAAAAGGGACTCCTTGAGCCAGACAGAAGACACATACCAGGTTGCAGGATAGGAAGTATTGCCAGGGCCAGATGCTGAGCAAAGGCGACATTCACATAATCTCTTTTCTCTCTCTCCTCTC
>NW_008357929.1:7127218-7129718 GCF_000622305.1 Nannospalax galili
CTCTCTCTCTCTCTCTCTCTCTCTCTCTCTCTCTCTCTCTCTCTCTCTCTGTTATAGTCAGCGACAAACACCTTCCGGACATCCAGTATCCATGTCCAGAGCCAGGACCAGAGGCTACTGACACTGTGGCTAGACAAGGACAGTCGACGCACTTTCAGGGATGTGGTCAGGTGAGCTGGGCCCTCCACCCTGAGGAATCCAGGACCCATAAGTTAAATCTGAACTCCTGCTGTCTCCTGCCTTTGACCCAGGGTACCTTATCAGGGTCAGAGTCTGTGACCAAGCAGGTGTCCCTAGTGGGCATGGACTTAGGCCACTCCCCTCTGAGTTGACCCAGGGAGAAGAGATGCATGAATGGCCAGCACTGGGAAGAAGCTAATACTAAATGTTCCCAAGATTCCTAGGAGCACACTGGAGCTCCCTCTCCAGCCCCTCTGCTGGCTCTTACCTTTTAGGGCATCTGTACCCCTCATTTTGGGACCTTTGCAGGTTTTTCCCAGAGAGGTAGACACAAAGACATAGTGACCCTGAACAAGCACCTCTCCCACTGCCAGGAAACCCAGGCCCACAAGTGCCTCCTCTTCTGATTTGTTCTCTGCCTCGTCTGTGACCTCTCCTCTGTAGCTTATAACAGCTGTTCTGCCTTTCAAATACACTGATCCCTGAGATTGCTACTCTGACCTGGTCTCTACCCATTGCAGATTTGAAGCTGATCCCTGCCCAGAGCCATGTTCCCGAGCCCAGAAATACAAGACATCAGGGCTCAATTCACATGGGCAGGAAACAGAAAGGACCGTGGAGAGGCCCAAACCCCTTCTTATGCCTATCAACACATTCTCTGGCATCATCCATTGAACCTGCCAGGCCAGTGGAAGAGCTGGGTCTAGAGGCAGCAGGCCCAAGATTAAGGAAACACTACCTACTCACCCCACAACACTCACATAGACACCCACTGGACAGCTTCGCTTGGATCAGGAACCAGAAGTGCCTGGGAGTTCAGAGTCTGGCTATAGGGGCATGTGGTGAAGAAGGATCCAAACCAATACTGAGGGATTGTTGAGCAAAGCTAGGAAGGAGTGAGTTTGTGCACACACAGCCCAGCTTCTCCCAACATCACTCCTATGTTAATTTTCCTCTCGCACATATCCAGCTATTTTCATCCACTCAGTTCCCTACCAAGTCCTGAAAACCACTGTCAGAGGGCTGCAGGTGTAGCTAGGTAGTTCAGTGTTAGAGCACTTCCCTAGTGTGGGAGGCCCTAGGTTCAATCCCTAGCACTCTAAAAAAGGGGGTCAGGGGACTGGAGAGATGGCTCAGTGGTTAAGAGCACAGGCTGTTCCTGCAGAGGACCCAGGTTCAATTCCCAGCATCCACGTGGCGGCTAACAACCCTCTGTAACTCCAGTTCCAAGGAATCGGACGCCCTCCTCTGACCTCCATGGACCTCCGTGGGCATTGTACAACATGGGTGCACTTACATATGCAGGCAATATACTCATACACATAAAATTAAAATAATAAAATATATTAAGGGGGGTTGGTCAGAGTTTGTACAAAACAATTTTTGCCAATTGGGATGGACAGGAAGTGGGTAAGGAAGGAATCCTGTACCTGCTCCTTGCTGAGTCTGCTCCCTCCCAGCTCTCAGGCCACTGTTCACCTCACCCATGCCCAGGCAGATCTGTCCTAGTAGAGAAAAGAACCATACAATCAATAAAAGCACACTAATGTATCTTTGCTTTCATCTGGAACCCAACAATGTTTGTGATTTAAAAAAATTATAACATTTTGTGTGTGTGTGTGTGTGTGTGTGTGTATGTGCATGCCACAGCACATATATGGGAGTGAGAGGACAACTTGTGGGAGTTGGTTCTCTTCTTTCACCATGAAAGTCCTGGAGATGAAACTCAAGTCATCAGGCTTGTTGGCAAGCACCTGTATCTGCTGAGCCATCTCATCAGTCCTGTTTGTTTGCTTGCTTGCTTGTTTAATTTTTAATTTGTGTATGTGTATGTGCCTGTGCCTTTGAAGGCCAAAAGAAGGCATCAGATCCCTTGGATCTGGAGTTACAGGTGGTTTTGAGCTGCCTGATGTAGGTGTTGGGAACCAAACTAAGATCCTCTTAGTTTGCAAGAGCAGTACGTATTCATAACCACCGAATCATCTCTGAATCTTCCTTTTTAAGATTTTACCTTATTTTTATTTATGTATATCTGTGGTTTGTATGTGTACATATGTGCAGGTATCCGAGGAGATGAGAAGAAGGTATCAAATTCCCTGGATCTGGAGTTACAGGTGGTTGTAAGCTGCCTGATGTGAGTACTGGGAACTGAACTTAGGTCCTTTGCAAGAGCAGCAAGTGCTCTTAACTGCTGAGTCATCTCTCCAGGCCCCCTGTTTTTTTAATAGAAATCAGAGGACATAGTGCATATTCTAACCCAATGAATTCACTTAGGCCAGACAACAGTTTTGTAAGAACACTACTGTGTTCTGTTCTCTTG
>NW_008357929.1:7134718-7139810 GCF_000622305.1 Nannospalax galili
GAGTCGTTGCCAGCACTGTGCAGAACTTTCTATTCTGGCTCATGCAGGACCATGGCAGTAGCGAGCTCGTGATGGGTTTCTCAGTGGCTCTCAGCTTGCTAGGAGAAATTCTGCTTCATCCATTTAGAACTTCAATGCTTAGGAAGCTGTCCAAGGTGGGCGTGGTGGCCCTGGGGCTGGGTTGCCTGGCTGCACAGCTGCTCTACTATTCTTTCCTTTGGAGCTGGTGGTCTGTCCTCCCTGTTCAGATCCTGGGTGCCATCAGCAATGGGGCTCTGTGGTGGGCTATGAGGGCCTCCATAGAGAACCGGGCCACCTCTGGCATGGACAGATCTCTGAGCACCATATTCCAAGGCCACTTATATGAGGGTGGCTGTAGCGTGGGCAGTTTTGTTGGAGGCTTTGTGGTGATGCGCTTCAGTCTGGCTGTGCTCTACCAAGCCTGCTGCATGGTCCTGTTGCTCTGGTTGGCCTTGTTCCTATCCATCCAGCCCAGACTCCCCCAAGAGCGGAAGACCAACTACTCAAAGCTGCTGGCTATGGGGGGGAGTGATACCAGTGACTCTGAGCAGGGGTCAGAGAGGGATTGGCTTGTCAAGGCCATGAGGGACGAGCACGTGAACTGGAAGGCTTGAGAGAAGGTCACAGCACACTCACCAGGAAATGCACTCATGGATGGGACAGAACTCCTGCCCTGAACTACGGGGAGACTTAGGGGAGAGGAAACCATGTCTATGCAAAGGCACAGCACGATCATCTCATTGTGTGATTTTCTTTTGTAGTAAAAGGAGATTTTTTACTTTTTTATTTTTTATGTGTGTGGATACATGTGTGTTCATGTGTGTATGTGTGTATGTGTATGCACATGTATGTGTGTGGAGGCCAGAGCACAACCTCAAGTGTCATCCTCAGGAATACCATTCACTTCTTTTGACAAAGGGTCTCTCACTGACCTCGCACACACTGGTAAAGCTAGACTGCTACCCAGTGAGTCATGGGATCCTCCTGCATGTACCTCCCCAACATGGGGATTACAAGCACCTACCACCACATCTGGCATTTTTACATGCGTTCTAGAGACTGAACTCAGGTCCTCATGTTTGAAGGCAACTAACTGCTTTCATGACTGAGCTACCTTCCCAGCCCACATTTTACATTTTTGCCATGTAATTTTTTTTTTGTTAATGAGGGAAGAGCATATTTGCTTTAAAAAAAAAAATCCCTTTTTATTTACTGCATTATGACCTGGAAAGTTGGCAAGGGCTTTCATTGCACTGACTCTGATACAATTGGGTCCACCAATGCAGTAATGGCAGACATTATCACATTGAATTGGCTATGCCAGGAAGGCAACAGGACCTGCAGGATGCAGTGGGCAGAGAGGGTGCTGGAGGCACTAGCCTGATCCTATAAAAGCTATGCTGGGGGCAGGTAAGAATGGCACCCCACACTGAACCCCAACCCCAGCAAGGGAGAGGGTAGCAGATTTCTTACTCTCAAATGTGTGACGCCAGGAAAAGGATGCCAAGAATCACACGTTCCTCCCCACAGGAACAAATAGAGATTTTAGCATTCGCTTTGATAAGGATACAGCATCTCCATAGGGAAGGTGTCATAGGTACTGTATATGTCTAGACACTTCTGATTCCCCCATAATCCTAACACCAAGAGAAAGACCTTTATTTCAGCAGCCAGTTCTTTAGAACCCAATTCTTCCATCTTATAGTTGAGAAAACATAGGATATTGGATTTAGGACCCTCACTGTACAACTGCAGAAAATTATTCACAGCTGGAGAAAAGGAAGAGCTGCACAAATGTCCACTAAATTGGACATACTTCTAGGATTTTCCTTTTTATTGTATGTGCATGTATGTGAGTGTGCCCGTGTCGTGCAATGCACGGAGGTCAGAAGAGGGCTTTGGATTCCCCTGGAACTGGAGTTAAGGACAGTTTGTAGCCGCCATGTGGGTGCTGGGACTCGAACCCAGGTCCTCTACAAGAGCAGTCAGTGTTCTTAACTGCTGAGCTATCTCTCCAGCCCCGGATTTTCCTTTTTTAAAATATATTTTATGTGTATGAGTGTATTGCCTGCATGTAGGTAAGTGCACCCATGCCGTGCAATACCCACAGAGGACAGACGAGGCTATTGGATCCCCTGGAACTGGAGTTACAGACAGTTGTTAGCTGCCATGTGGGTGCTGGGATTCAAAGCCGGGTCTTCTGCAAGAACAACCAGTGTTCTTAACTGCTGAGCCATCTCTCCAGCCCCAGATTTTCCCTTTTTTCAGTTTGTTCTGTATAGTACAAATAACCAGACAAAATTATCTCTGCCTTAAACAGCCCTTTGTCTCCCACAGGACATCTAGGGGTAGGCCATCCAGAGCTGAGAACTGCTCAGTGCTGTCACAGGGCTTACGATCCTTTCAGCTTTTAGCTCTGTCACATTCTACTTGTTTCCTTCCCATTTTTACTCATGATAGCAAGTCAGCTGCTGCATCTCCAACCCTTCTATCCATGTTCAGGCAGTAAGAAGAGGGAAATACAAGGTAAAGAGAGAAACAGGGTCAGGAAAGCAAAAATGTTCTCAGAATTTACCTGACTTTTGTATAAATTGTGTCACATGACCAACCCAATTGTAAGGGAGTCTGGGAAGGTGGTGAATATTTTAAAATTTTATTAGTGTCTGTGTGTGTGTATGTGTGTGTGCAAGCACACATGTGACACAGTGCATGTGTGGAGGTCAGAGGACAACTTCTGGGAGTTGCTTCTTTACCATGGATTCTGGGGATTAAACACAGGTCTTCAGACTTGAGCGCCAGCACTTTTACCTGCTGAGCCATCCCATGGGTTTACAGATACTCCAAACAAAATCTGGACTCTGTTAAGAAGAGTGGTCTCAGTGTTAAGTAGAATTGTCTCCTGCAGACACCTAGATCCCTGTCATTCTGGAGTCTTTGTTCCTATCACTCCAGCAAGCCAGGTTCCACCCAGAAGTGACTTCGACTGTTTGACCCCCACAATAAATAAATAGATCAAATTTTAAATCCTCAATTTTACAAATGAGGAAATGAAATCTCAGTAAAATTCCACATTGAGTCACTGGATCTTACTCCAGTACCTGAAATTGGGGGGGGGGGGTCTGTGTGTCTGTGTATATGTGTTTGAGACAGGGTCTTTCACTGAACTTGGAGCTCATCCATTTGGCTGTACTGGTTGGCCAGCAAGCCCAGGGCATCCTCCTGTCTCTGTCTCCCCAGCACTGGGATTACAAATGAACTAAAAGCCCCCAGCTTTTTGTAAGGGTACTGGGAATCTGAACTGAGGTCCTCATGCTTGAGTGGCAAGCACTCAACTGACTGAGCCATCTTCCCATCCCCCCTGAAGTCTTGATCATTATGATCTATAGCCAAGAATTGGAAGGGGGATAAGGAAAAATGAATAAGATTAAGGATAGCTACTACTTGAAATGTATTGGGTAATGGCTCTTATTTATCATGTGAAGAGAATATAAAATAATGCCAAAATACAAGGTTCAAACAAGGACCAGGAAAGGCCCTGCTCAGTGAGTAAAGCATTTTCTTCCTAAGTGCACTTGAAAGCACCTGTAATCTCAGTGCTCCTGTGGGGAGATGAGATAGAAGAATCCCTAGAGAGTCAGGGGCCAGCTAACCTGCTATATAGGGTAGAAAAGAAGAGAGACCCTGCCTGAAGTGGAAAAGAGGACTGACACCTGAGATTGTTGTCTGACCTCCACATGTATCCTGTGGCACTCAGAGAAAGAGACAGGGGAGAGGGGAAAGAAAAGCTAAGGTAGTAGGAATGCCTAGGTGTGAGAATCTTAGCATCTGCTTTGATTAGGATGAAATGGAGGACGATGTGGTGGGGAAGAAAGAGAAGACTGGGTGAACTAACAATTTAAAGGCTCAAAGATTTTATGGGCAGAGTGCTGAGAAACTATTTTTGGCTATTTAGTCAATATTTGACCACCCTATATCTGTAAAAAAGAATTGTGCCACTTTCCACTGGGAGTTCAAGGATGAATAAAATGCATAGCCCTAGCCTCAAGAAGCCAGTGGTCTAGCTACATTTACTTAGGACATGCACACATACATAGAGAAGCACAGGGCAGCATGTAAACACCACCTGAGAAGCACTAGGGCAGTTCAAGAAGAGACAACATTCCTGATGAAAGAAAAAGGCTTCACAAAAGACTGTATAGTCTAAGCCTTCCCAGGAGGGCAAACTGTTCTCAAGTAGAGGGAGGGCAGTGTCACAGAAGAGGGCTTTCTAAAACAGTGAGTAAGGCTACCAAGGTGGGAAACCCATGGAAAATTCTAGAAAATAGCAAAAAATAGTTTGAAGCAAAGGATTTGTGTAGAACAATGTTAAAAGACAATGCTGTGGAGATGCTTGGAACCAGAGCAAAAAGGGCCTTGATTCTGTAGATACTGGGGAAACCATAGAAGATTCTAGTCAGGGTGATGTCTATTCTGAGCCTTTAAAATTTTTATTTTGCATATATGTTGTATGTATGATATATATACATATATATGTATTGAGGTGAGAATGAGTGTGAGTGTGGGTGTTTATGTGACACAGCACACATGCTGAGGTCAGAGGACAACTTCAGGTGTCAGTTCTCCCTTTTCATCTTGTTTGAGACAGGGTCTCTCATCGATGTTCACTCCCCACGATTCTCCTGTCTCCACCACCCATCTTCCCCTAGGAGTATAGAGATTAAAGACCATTTGTTACCATGTCTGGTTTTTACAAAGGTTCTGGGGATCAGGCTTTTGTGGCAAGCACTTTAGCCTCTAAGCTATCTCCCCCAGCCTACACTGAGTCTTTTTAAAAATAACTGTATTGGAGCAGGGTGTGGTGACACACGCCTATAATCACAGCACTCGGGAGACAGAGGCAAGTAGATCTCTTGTGAGATCAAGGCCAGCCGGGTCCATATAGTGAGTTCCAGGCCAGTTGAGGCTGCAGGGAGACCCCATCTCAAAAAGACAAAGAAAAGCTTTTTGACCTACGATAAACTGCATGTATTTAAATGGTCAATTTCATAAGTTTTAAGGTCATATATATATA
>NW_008357929.1:7139831-7177447 GCF_000622305.1 Nannospalax galili
ATATATAATAATTCAGAGAATTCTGATAAGAATTCTCCAGAGTGAGGCACAAGGTTAAAGGCTCAAGACTGCCCTTGTCAGTGACCGTGGAGCTTGGGTGAGAGGCACAGTTCCATGCTGCCACCCACAGCAGCCCAGGTGTTCCTTTTAGAGAGAGCTACTCAAGTGAAGCCAAGATTCTTGACTTTGCCACAGAAGAGAACTTCAGGATGAACTGGTATGAAGTGGAGTTCTGATTTATTAAGAACATATTTTAACATAGATTTAAGTACAGGAATTAATAGGTGCTTGGGAAAAGGATAGTATACACCTAAGTGTAGATATAGGCTTCTCAAGAGCCATTTATACAATTTTGCTGGCTTCTGAAGTTACATTTCAAAAGCTTTCTAAGATCTCTCATTCTCTCTCTCTCTCTCTCATCATAGGGTGGTTCCTGAGACTCATTGGATAGGATTGCAATCATACAATCTCATAAAGTAAAATCATGGCTCAAAAGGGGGTTGACATGTCTTTTACCATAAACAAAGCTTACAGTCTTGTTTGTGGGATTCCCAGTTAATTGCAGATTAAGGCCATAGTCAAAGGTCATATATGCTTAGGCCTTAAGCATGTTCATTGCTGTTTTAACATTCTTATTTGAAACACCTCTACATAGAAAGAATATTGTTTCTATGTAGGCAACCTTCACAGTAAATTCTGTTCACTGTGTTGGGATTTTTGACTCTCAAGTAGACCCCAAGGTAAGGAGGCTCCTTTCCCTTCCCATGTCCCCTTGATTTTCCCTGTCTTCGTAGTTCTCCTTACTCTCCTTTCAGACACCAGCTGCAAATTCTAGGGTCCCACTGTCAACTCAGATTTCATAATTCATTAAGCAACCCATGGAACTCAGCAAAACACTAGACTTAAGATTACAGTTGTATTTTAGCCAAAGGAGAGAAATCAGAACTAGTTGAAAGAAGAGAGGAGGGTCTGGGAGGATCTGGGGACCTCTGGATACTCTCACCTGGACTCAAGATGTACTATTCTCCCAGCACATCTATGCTGACAGTACACTGAGTATCCCAACCAGGGGGACTCGCCTTAGCATCCATGTGCCCAGGTTTTATTAGGGTTTCATTACATAGGTGTGATTCATGGATCCAATGGCCTGTGACAGTCTTAAGTCCCTTCCCAAAAGTCAGTCTGATAGCAAATGGTTCAAAGACTTTCCCTTCTAATCACATGGTTGGTCTTTCTGACAAGCTTGACTAGCCCCCAGCCCAATCCATTAATGTAAATTATCTAGGGATCCATTATGAGTTACCTCATTAGCATAACTTCAAATGTGGTCTGAGGAGCCCCACCATAAATAGCAAACATTCTTATAACTTAGAAAATCCCAGGGTTTTAGAGATCACTTCCTACCAACCCAGGACAAGGGCCAAATTGGTTATTACATGGAGTAACTGGTTTGAATTATTATATAAGATGAGGTTATTGAATATATCAGTAGTTCTTTCCTTTTTAGTTTTAAGTAGCACTTCATTGTATAAGATTTACCACAGACTGTTTATTCATTCACTTATTGGTGAATTTGAATTGCTTCCCATTTGGGACATTACAAATAACACTTCTAGCTGGGTGTGGTGACACATGCCTTTAATCCCAGCACTCAGGAGGCAGAGGCAGGAGGATCTCTGTGAGTTCAAGTCCAGCCTGGTCTACAAAGTGAGTTCCAGGACAGCTGGGGCTACAGGGAGACCCTGTCTCAAAAAGACCAAAAACTAAAAAATAACACTTCTATGAACATTCATTTCTCTTGGGTAAATAAATACCTAGGATCAAAACGGCTGAGGCAGTGGTATGTTTATGTTTAACTTTGTATGAATGCTCAGCAGTTTTTCACAGGGCTTGCACCATTTTGCTCTCCCACCAGCAGGTCATGAACGTTCTATCTCCCCTGTATTCTTGCCAATACTCAGGATAACTGATCTTTCTATATTTACTGACCCAATAGGTATACAGTAGCATCTAATTGTATTTTTGTTTTGTTTTTATTTTATTATTTTTACTTTACATATGTGAGTGTATTGTCTGCATGTGTCTAAGTGCATCCATATCATGCAATGCCTGCAATGTCAAGAGGTCAGAAGAGGGCATTGGATCCCCTGGAACTGGATTAATGAATGGTTGTTAGGTGCCACATGGGTGTTGGGAACCAAGCCCAGGTCTTCTGCAAGAGCAGCCAGTGCTCTTAACCACTGAGCCATCTCTCCAGCCCCTTGTTTTTGTTTTTTTATTTTTCAGAAAGTTCTCACTATATAGCCCAGGCTGATCTCAAACTCATGGTGATTCTCCTGTCTCGGCCGCCTGAGTGCTGGAATTACAGGCATGTGCTACCATACCTGGCTTCTCAATTCACATTTCCCTGATAATGAGTGGTATCATGCATCCCTTTGTTGGACTGCACTTTCGAAAACTAATCAGCAGCAAAGAAGCAAGCAGGACTAACACTACCTCAGGCGACTGTAAGAGCTGTTACCTGTCAGAACAGTAAGTGCTGCAGAGTGACGGTCTTCACTCCTGGAGTGTTTTAAAGAAAAGCAGGCAAACACAAAGACTTGATGGCTCTGTATCTTGGATCATTTCACATTTGAGCTTCGGCATGTGGAATCAAGCCAGATGATCCTGGGAAGTCCTGGAGAATTCTCAATCAGGCATTGAGATGTGGCCTTTGCTGAGATCACTGACTGCGTCAAATATTAATGAAAGTTTGGAGGCTGGGCAGTTGAACAGATTGCTTTGCTTCAGACAAAGCCTGCCCCTCACCCACCTGTCCCTCACCCACTTAACTACATGGGGTCTGGCATGGCATGTGTAAATGCTGATATTTCTGAAAGGCACACCTTATGAGAATCCCAGGACTTTCCTAATCATCACCACCACCCACTGTGTGTGTGTGTGTGTGTGTGTGTGTGTGTGTGTGTGTGTGTGTCTCAAGAGGTTGATACTGTCTTCCTCAATTGCTCCCCACTTTGCTTTTTGAGGCGAAGTCTCTCAGTGAACCTGAAACTCACTAATTCTACTAGACTGGCTGGCCAATGAGCCCTAAGGATCCTCCTGTCTCTGCCTTTCCATCACTGAAGTTACAGGCATTTGCTGCCATGCTCTGCTTGGATCTGAATTCAGGTCTTTGTGCTTGTGCGGCAAACATTTTACTGACTGAACCATCTCCCTAGTCCCTATCTACTTTTTGTTTTTGTTTTTGTTTTTTGTCTTTTTTTTGAGACAGGGTCTCTTTGTAGCCCCAGCTGTCCTGGAACTCACTATGTAGACCAGGCTGGCCTCGAACTCACAAAGATCCAACTGCCTCTGCCTCCCAAGTGCTGGGATTAAAGGCTTGTGCCACCATGCCCAGCCCTATCTACTTTTTTTAAAAAATATTTTATTTATTTCTATGTGTATGGACCACATTGCCTACATGTGTGTAAGTACACCCATGTCATGCAATGCCTGCAGAGGTCAGAAGGAGGTGTCAGATTCCCTGGAACTGGAGTTATGGACAGTTGTTAGCCACCATATAGGTGCTGGGAATCAAACCTGGGTCCTCTGCAAGAGCAGTCAGTGCTCTTAACCACTGAGCCATCTCTCCAGCCCACCCCCATCAACTTTTTTATATATCTTAAAGTTGGTCTACCATTCCAGTGACCTTGTTCCAGGGAAGTGATTTGCAACATTTAAGGGCTGACAGTCTCCTATAATAATCTATGAATACTCACCCCTGAAATATGCTCATCAGATTTTCCATGTTCTGCATAGTTCGTGAACTAGAAAACAACAGTAATAAACCCCCAAACAATAGCAAAACATTGTCTGGCCTGGCATTAATTAAACAAATTTACTTATTTGGGATAGATTTTTCTCCCAAATATCTTGTCAATGGCCCCAAATTTCTTTCCAAATCTTGTCTCCCCTTGCCAGGGCTCTTGATTCTGCTGCTGTCCCTGCTTTGGCCCTTCCGCCTTTTGTCTTCTTGCCAGTTATGCACCCGGTGAAAGAGACATAAATAGCCTAAGTGGAAGAGTTCAGGACACAGGTGCTGGGGCAGCTTCTTCAGGACACATGGACTATGAGGCCAATGGTGCCAATCTATGAGTGCTGATATGAAACCTTGAACTCCATTTTGCTACTATGGCAAAACCTGGCTGGGAAATTAAGTTGAAAATTAAGAAGGGATGGCTTGCCTAAAAACAGGTAGCAAACAGAATGAGACAAATCAAGCTCAATGTCAAGAGGAAAGTTTAGATATTTCAAAACATGTGAGGCAGGCATGACTCCTGGGTGCAGGCATGTTCAGAAAAAAGCCTCATGAAGACTATGAAATAAGCCTGCATATCTCAGGGAGCAAGGACTGTGTCATAAAGACTTTAACTTTGAATTGTGACTTACACTCTTATCAGCTCCTTGAACCAGTCAGTCAGATAAGTGTCACAAAATCAAAGTTAATGTAATTCTTAGCTCCCAGCCTGGTGGCTCTCTGAGATGGCAAGCCTGACCACATTCTGACATGTCTTGGTTCCGGCTAAGCAGAATGAAAATATTGAATGAGCCACAAGCTGTTAAGTAGGCTCACATTTACTTAGACTATTATTTTCCAAGTGAGTTTTGCAGAACACTTAATCCTAGAGTGGTAGAGTGTTGGAGAGAGGAGTCAAAAAGATTCTGCAGGCCCATAACTTTAGAAAATAATGCCAATTATTGTCACCTTTTAGAAACTTACAATGCTTATCAGCAGCTAAAGACCCTTAGAAGTGGGAGCTGGTGAGATGGCTCAGCAGTTAAGAGCACTGGCTACTCTTGCAGAAGACCCAGGGTTCAGTTCCCAGCATATACATGGCAGCTAACAACCATCTGTAACTCCAGTTCCAGGGGATCCAATGCCCTCTTCTGACTTCCACAGGTACACTTACAAACATGTAGGCAATACACTCATACACATAAAATAAAATAATAAAAAAAAACCTCTCAGAAGCTCTGTAATCGACAAACTTGTTTAGCTCCATTTGATCTATAAATTCCCTCAAGTATTTGTTGTCACAAATACTCTTTCTGTACAACACCAACCACAAACACTTGCAGAAAGAGTGCTGCTGAAGAGACATTTTGGAAATACCAACATTAGCAAGTTTCTGGGTGGCCTTTTCAACTCAGCAGAGTTGGTGCTCAGGAACAAATCTGACTTTCCATTTTAACAACCTGCTAGGCACATTGCTAAGAATGTGCCAAAGCTTATCTCATTTAGTGAGAGGAGCAACTGTGTGAACTGAGGTGTGATTATGGTCTCATTTTGTAAGTGGCATGACTGAGGTTCAGAAATCTTGGGTCACACTCTCACCTGTTATGCTAAACCAGTTCAGGTAAGTGAGAGGCTGTTCCTAGCAAGGAGCAGTTATCTGAGGTAGGGGCATGGCGAGGGCTGGGACCTTAAGTTTGTGTGTGGTTTCATATGAAGAATCACAGAAAATAAGACTGGAAAACTATGTTGAACATCCTGTACGCCAACCTCAGGGAAGAAGAGTGCCTACTGGTTGAACTTTGCCTCTGTGCCTGACAGCTACAATAATAATGCTTGCAATTTCTGCAACCACACTAATGTTCAGTTTACAGCAGGGGAAACTGAGGCTCAGAGAGGTTATCTGACTTAGTTGCCCGGCATCATCATAATTAGATCCATGGCTTGAATGTAGATCTGGCACTGCAAATTCCACAGACTCCATTTAATGCCTATGCTGCCTCGAGGAGGTAAAGGTTTTACCAGCCAGTGAAGTTTTTGACTCTTTTTTGCTAGTTGCATTGTGAACAGTGAGTCTGAGGTATATGAGGTGCTGAAGGCTGAGATGTCTGTTTTGGACTGACCATTGTGACTGTCTAGAAGAGAAAAGGCTGCATTCCAAAAGAGGGTAAGAATCAGGGGGCTGGAGAGATGGCTCAGCAGTCAAGAACACTGGTTGTTCTTGCAGAAGACCAGGGTTCAAATCCTAGCACCCATGGTGGCTAACAACCATCCATAATTCAAGTTCCAGGGGATGAGACGCCCTCTTCTGTCCTCCTTGGGCACTGCACAACGCAGGTGTACTTACACACATGCAGGCATAACACTCATACACATAAAATAAAAATAAAAGTAAATAAAGTTTTTTTTAAAAGAGGGTAAGAACTGAGTTTACGTAATTGAGTTCCACAGGTATAATTAAAATGCTGTCCCTGGTTATTGACTAGATAATGATACAAGAGATTAACAAAGAAGACGGTGTAAAGATCATGTTCTAGGGACTGGAGAATTGGCTCAGTGGTTAAGAGCACTGGCTGTTCTTACAGAGGACCTGGGTTCAATTCCCAGCACCTACATGGCAGCTAACAGCCATCTGTAACTCCAGTTCCATCCATAAATCTTCTGACCTCTTTGGGCATTGCACAACACAGGTGTACTTGCATACATGCAGGCAACATACTCATACACAAAAAATAAAAATAGTAAAATATCTTTTTTTTAAAAAGATCATGTTCTATTTTGATCACGTAATGAGAAGGAAATCTGCATAAATGGCAGAGCCAGGCCAGGGAGTTCATGAAGGCATCAGTACAAGATCTGAAACCAGCACAGATCATGGAATTAGAGGTACTGCACACAGCAAGTACCTTTTCTTCTAGCTTTTGTGAGCTTACTCCTGCAATTGCCCCATAGAGACCAGAGTGTGGTTTGGTGAGTCTTGTGAATAACAAAGCAACAGGCGTTGCTGATAACTAGACGCTTCACCACAGTTGTGTGTATGAATCCCTTGTCTCCTTCAGGCCAGGCTGTGAAATGACTCAAAGACATGAAATTACACCGGCTGAAGTTTTTTCTGGTCTCTGGGCCCTGTAGCCTATGATAGGACCATGATTTGATTTGTAGGGTTCCTTCTGCTACAGAAGTGAAACTTAGGGATACCACCCTTGGGCAAGTCACTTACCCCACTGGGCATTGGTTTATGTCTGAAAAAATAAGAGCCTTACTGCTTGACTTTGACATGATTCCTATCTCTGAGGCAAGATCAATCTGCCTCAGCCCTTCCTACCAACAATAGCATGGCAGAGATGCCAGGACACCAAATAAATGTTCATTTCCATTTCCTTAACCTGGCACCAAGTCTCTGGTTTATGTACAGAGTGGTCACACTGAGCCCCAAGCACAGTCCATAGACTGTCCTCAAAGCTGGAACCTAGCAGGTGGTGGGTAAGCCTGAGGAGCTAAGGAGTTAGAGCTGGAACTTTGTGCTTATGGGTGGAGATCCAGCATGGGAGACATTTGGGGGGGGGGACTACCTTCAGTGTGTGAACCTTCTCCTGTGGCGTTCTATAAAGTTTTGCTCATGTCATCAACCTCCCTTGCTTCAGCTTGAACACCTGCAGGCCTCTGTTCTTTGCAAGGGATGGGAGTGTCCTCTTGGGCCTGGAGAACCATTTTCTATCTCTTCCTGGAGGTGAGAGGACCGTGTAAGTGGGGCTGAAGAGAGCACCTTTAAAAGCTGTAAGGGTAGGAAGGAACAAGAGGCCTGGACCAGAGGTTTGGAAGCTTTCCACTAGGGGGCACCAAACACACTGGGATACTCACCTCCTGCTTCTTTGGACAACGGGGTCCCTTTACTCCTTAAAGTTCCAACTGGCTGTGCCTGCTACCCACTGAAGTCCTTTAGCTATTGAAGCCTGGAAATATGGAAAAACAAAATGAACTGATGAGCTGGACTTGGCGAGAGGTAGGAGCTGGGCCCAAGAGAGGCGTCTAGAAATCTGCAATGCAGACTCTCACTAGGATTGGCCTATAAGAAAGAGAGGTGCTACTAGCTCTGCCAGGCCAGTGTAGAGCTTTCCTGAGGACACGGGCTACTTTAACGCTGCTTTCATCTTGGTTCGAGTAGGCTGAGTTAAGAAGCAGGAGAAATGATAGTATGTACCACTTGAGCCTCCTACGATGGTTGAGGGAGGGGCTGCATGGGGTCAGAGTCACAAATAATAAAACAACTTCACAAATGCTGGTCTCTTGCTCCTTGGGCTTCCTCTCCTCCAACATGGCCTCTTTCCAGCTCTCCCCAGTTTTTTGTGGGAGCCTGAAGAGGGACTTTGTGGTCTGATCTCCTCAGCCATTTACTGGATCCCCTGTGAAACATAAAGATGAGATTTGTTGCCAGAGAAGTAAAAACTCCTGAGACTTTCCGCTCCTACCATATTAAAATCTCTTTCTTTGGTGGTGGTGAGCTGGATCACTGGGTAAAAGCACTTCCCACCAAGACTGATCGCTTGAGTTTGACCGCTGGACTCATAAGACAGAAGGAAAGAACAATCTCCTACAAGCAGTTCTCTGACCACACACATGCCATGACATGCATGTGCCCACACCCATAAAAATAAATAAATATTTAGGGGATGGAGAGATGGCTCAGTGGTTAAGAATACTGGTTGTTCTTGCAGAAGACCCAGGTTCAAATCCTAGCACCCACATGGCAGCTAACAACTGTCCATAACTCCAGTCCCAGGAGATCTGACAGCCTCTTCTGACCTCCACAGGCATTGCACAACACAGGTGCACTGACCTACATGCAGGCAACACACGCATACACGTAAAATTAAAAAATAAAATAAATAAATAAATAAATATCTAATAAAATCTCTTCCTTTTGTTAGGGAAGCAGACGGCATCAAACAGTGCCTCTGTCCATTGTTCTTTACAAGTTGCAGCGATGTCAGGGTAAAAAAATCCCCAGGAAAGAAACAACACTTCAGGAAGGTAAAACAAGTGTCTGCTGAGGTCTAAAGCCTCTTTTTTAGAGGCTGAACCAGCTTTTTTTCCTAGTTTCTATTGAGGTACAGGGAGGAACTGGCCCTGAGTCATAATTAGCTAAAAGGCCTGTGATTGGATAGAACCCTGAACAAGCTTCGATGAAGAGCTGTGAATGATGTTATTAGGAACCCACCATCTTTTTAGAAAGTTTTAAGAAGGATCCAAATGCCTTTCTCCTTCCCAATAACTGTCACTCCTTGCCACAGAGTTTGGCTGTCACCAGCAAATAAATCTTACCATGCCTGTCCCTAAGACTAATAAGCCAGACAAAGTCGGAGGCTCAGGATGGTTGGGCACACAAAGAAACCCTGCCTTCCACAGAGAGCCCCGGGTATGTAGTGATATCTGTATTTTGTTTAGTGTTGTCTAGAATAGAGCCTAAAGAAGCATTTAGAATACAAAATAATTTAAAGAACACCTTTTTGTCAATTTGTGCCACAGATTATTTCTCATTGCAACCAAAGGAATCTGAGTAAGGACATCTCCAAAAAAATGAGCCACCAGTTATCATCACTGCATTCATGTAGGGGACCCCCACCCCATATCACCTCCCTGGCCACCACCAATGGAAACACGTGATGAAGGGAATGGCATGTGGATGGCAAAGGCAGCAAAGAGGCAGGGCCAACATCAAAGGCTGTCAACAGAGAGATGGGGCAACCTATCCAATGACTACACAACGATGGAGGATCAACACATGGGCAGGGGCTAATGTGCATATGGAAAACTTCTTAGGACTCAACAGAAACAGCACAACCACCCAGCCTGTGCTGATTTGAATGTGGTTTGTCCCCTTCAAAAAGTAATCTTGGGTGTAATACCTATCTTGAGGTTCTAAGTGGGTGGGAACTTAGTTTAACTGTGGTGTTTAGAGGTGGGACCTTAGGAAAGTATTACGATTATATAACATTATCAAGGTGAATTCCCCATGATTAAATATTGGCAATTTAGGGCTGGGTGTGGTGGCACATGCCTTTAATCCCAGCACTCAGGAGGCAGAGGCAGGCAGATCTCTGTGAGTTCAAGGCCAGCCTGGTCTACATAGTGAGTTCCAGGACAGCTCGGGCTGTCTCAAAAATGACAAAAAAATAAATAAATGAAACTAAATAAATAAATAAATAAATATTGGCACTTTATGAAGAGGTGAAGATGGGGGTAGAGAGAGACAGAGAGAGAGACAGAAAGAGACAGAGAGAGACAGAGAGACACACACTCAATACATGTGATGTCCTGAACTGCCAACAAGGATATGCTCATCAGAATTATGAGCCAGAATAAGCCTCTTTTCTTTGTACCTTACCCAATCAATAGTATTGTATTTTTAGCACGTAAAATGGTCTAACACAGATGGATATTAAAACAAGCAAAGACTTTGAGTAGACATGTCTCCAAAAATATATACAAAAAACCAAAAACCCTGTAAAAAGGGAAGTGCAAACCCAAACCACAATGAGCTAGCATCACACACACATTAGGATGAATTCTATTTTTAAAATGTGGAGAAATTGGAACCCTGTGCACTGTCCATAGGAATGTAAAATGATGCAGCTGCCATAGAAAACTGTAGCAGTTACTAAAGAATTAAGACAGAGGGGCTGTAGATGGCTTAGTGGTTAAGAGCACAGATGCTCTTACAGAGGAACAGGATTCAGTTCCCAGCATCCATATCAGATGGCTAGCAAACACATGCAACTCCAGCCTCAGGGAACCTCCTTCTGGCCTCTGAGGGCACCTGCACTCACTTGCACAAACCCCCACACAGATAGACACAAATATACACAATTAAAAATAGAAATAATATTTTTTTTAACTTTTTAAAATTTTTTATTTATTTTTTTTATGTGTATGCGTGTATTGCCTGCATGTAGGTAAGTCCACCCGTGTCGTGCAGTGCCTGCGGAGGTCAGAAGAGGCTGTCAGAATCACTGGGACTGGAGTTATGGACAGTTGTTAGCTGCCATGTGGGTGCTGGGATTCGAACCTGGGTCTTCTGCAAGAGCAACCAGTGTTCTTAACTGCTGAGCCACCTCTCCAGCCCCAAAATAATATATATTTTTAAAAGTCAGCTGGATGTGGTGGTTCACATCTTTAATTCCAGCACTCAGGAGCAGAGCAGATCTCTGTGAAATAGAGGCCAGCCTAGTCTATATAGTGAATTCCAGGCCAGCTGGGGCTATAGGGAGACCTTGTCTCAAAAATATATATACATATATATGTATGTAAAATATACTTTTTAAAGTTAAAAATAGAATTATCATATGATCCAACTTTTGGTGTGAGGAACCATACCCCTAGGCTCACTATCTTGCCTCCTCTTACCAAAAGTTTGTGTGTAGTGGGTTTTTAAAAATATTTTATTTATTATTTTTATTATTATTTATTATTATTCATGCAGGCATGAATGTTTTGCCTGCACGTATGTAATTGCACCCATGTCGTGCAATGCCTGAGGAAGTCAGAAGAGGGCATTGGATTCCCCGGAACTAGAGTCACAGATGGTTGTTAGCTGCTATGTGGGAGCTAGGAATCGAACCCAGGTCCTCTGGAAGAGCTGCCAGTGCTCGTAACTGCTAATCCATCTCTCCAGCTGCATGTGTAGTGTTTTTTAAAAAATAAAACTTGGGGGCTGGAGAGATGGCTCAGAGGTTAAGAACACTGGTTGTTCTTGCAGAAGACCCAGGTTCAAATCCCAGCACACACACCAGCTAACGACTGCCCATAACTCCAGTCCCAGGGGATCCAACAGCCTCTTCTGACCTCCATGGGCATTGCACGACACAGGTATACTTACCTACAGGCAGGCAATAATACATAAAATAAAAATAAATTTTTGTGGGGCGTGGTGGCACACACCTTTAATCCCAGCACTCAGGAGGCCAGAGGCAGGAGGATCTCTGTGAGTTCAAGGCCAGCCTGGCCTACATAGTGATATCCTTGGTTTGGATCTCTTTTTATTTCTGCTGGAGCTTTATTAGAACCTACTTTCTCATTTCTGTGAATGCAATCGGCTGCATTCTTGTTTTTCTTTTCCTTTTCTTTTCTTTTCTTTTCTTTTTGAGACAGGGTCTCCCTGTAACTGCAGCTGCCCTGGAAATCACTACGTAAACAAGGCTGGCAGATCCACTTCCCAAAAATCCACCTGTCTCTGCCTCCCAAGTGCTAGGATTAAAAGTGCATACTACCACACCTGGCATGTTTCTTTTTTTTCAATAAATGTAGTCAAAAATCTTTAATTTCCCTCAGGTATTGTTTTACTACAAATTTTGAAGTTGCAATTCAGCATAATCTCTGACATGCACTTTATTTATAAGTATTTCATTGTTTTTGTCATTTCCACTTTAACCCAAAGGTATTTAAAATTTTTGCCAGAAACAAGATTTTTTTTAAGTGTTTGTGCTTTTTTATTGAATTCTACTTTCTTTCATTGTAATTGAAGACTGTCGTTTTTTTGAAATCTTTTTGTAGTTTGTGGACATTTTCTGTTAGATATAAAAAAAATGTATATGAGTGCATAGTAATATGATTGTATTATTTAATTATTCTATCTTACTTATTGGGATGGTTTGGATATGGTTTGAATGTGTCCACCAAGTACTCAGCGTCGGAAGCTTGACCAACAATGTAGTGCTAACAAGAGGTGATGGAGGGGCTGGAGAGATGGCTCAGCTGTTAAGAGCACTGACCTTGCAGATGACCCAGGTTTGAATCCCAGCACTCACATGACAGCTAACAACTGCCTGTAACTCCAGTTCCAACAGATCCGAAGCCCTCTTCTGTCTTCTGTGGGCACTGCACAACATGGGTGCACTTACATACATGCAGGCATAACACTCATACACATAAAAATAAATAATAAATAAATAAATAAAATTTTTAAAAAAAGATGGCGCCTTTAAGAGGTGGGACTTTGTAGGAGGTCAAAAGATCAGCCCCTCCCCATGCTCTTTGTCTTCCTGGCTCACCTGAGATCTCTCCCTCACACACAACTCTCACCATGTCATCCACTGTGAGGACCATGATGTCATCCACTGTGAGGTGTTTCAAGGGTAGGACGGCTGGCTCCACAGCAGCACTATTAGACTCCAGCTCCAAAATTGTGAGCCTAATATAACCATTTCTTTTAAGTACCCAGCATTGATATTTAAAGAAAACTGACTAATAAATCTATTTTGGTCTTCTTGATTTGTCATATACTAAAGGAGGTATTCTATAATCCCAAATATAACTGTTAACATAGGTCCTCACATTTCAGTTGGCTGTTGCTTTCTATATTTTGAGACCACATTGCTGAAAATGTTTGTGTTTATGATTTTTCACATTTTATTATTCCTCACTGATCTATAAAATCTCTTTTATTTATCCTTTATATTATTTTTTTACCCTAATTTTCATCCTCATTTTAAAGCTGATACTCTGGGGTTTTTCTTTTCTTAATATGCCTGGGTTTTTAAAACTTTTTATTTTCCTTTACATGATCTCTTGCTAGCAATGTATTATTAGATTTTGTTTTTTATATCCAATTAGACTCTGTACCTCACTTGTGAGTTTGTCACCTACATTCGTATTGATTGTGTTATCTGAGGGCTTATTGCTACCATTTCATCTTGTGTTCTCTATCTACTTCCTTTCAAACCCTCTCTATCTTCTTCAGAAGGGTCCAAAATTCTCCTTCTTCCATTGAAAGTCTGAATTTTTTACTTTCCATTGACTAAATCAAATTTACTATTTTTTAGGAAGAATGCATTCTATTTATCCTCTTCTTAACCTGTCAGTTCCATAAGTTAAACAAGATCTATATGTGTCCATAAGCAGCACAGGTGCCTCACATCCTCACATCCTCCTCCTACCACCAGCTCCCTGCTTCCATTCCCCAGCCATCATACTCCTAGTCTCTGGCTTTAGTACAGAAAGAGGGAGGCACAATATACTTTTTTAAAGCTCCAGCATTCCTAGGGGTCTAGAAGGCATTTTTGCAAGGAACTTTCTCCTCTCTACTTGGCAAGCTTCATAAGTCACCCTGGCTACATTTCTCATGGTACTGAGATGCCTCTTTTTTCAAAAACACTTTCAAAGGAAATGGACTTCTAGAATGGTGAGATGAGGACTTTAGAAATCTTTCTTTCTTTCTTCCTTTCTTTTTTAACTTTACAAAAACTTTATTGAGAATTTCACACAAGCACACAAGGTGTTCTGATCAAATCCATGCCCACTCCCTCCCCTCCAACTCCTCCCATATCTCTCCATCACTTTTTTCTTTTTTTTTTCTTTCATTTATTTATTTTTATGGGGCTTTTGGACACTTTAACATGCCCCCCTCTGAAGAGGTAACCCTAAAACCTTTTAAGGATTAGATATAAGCTCCCAAATACTTTTGACATTTTTGGCCTTTGGAACAGAGTGTGTTGCTAAGAGGCCCAAGGATATTTTGACTTTTAGCCAAGAAACTGGCTACTTTTCTTTGGGGTCTTTTTACCCTAACTGCCTAGCCAATTCCTACCTCCTATTCTTACCACACCATCCTCTGAAGAGGTTACCCAAATTACCAATAGGGAATAGGGACGCAGACTGACTTCTTCCATGCTAAACAGGGACGCAGGGTGAGGGAATTAGAGTACCCCTTCAGTGGGTCTATCTAAAAGACTCCCAAATTGTGTAACTCTTATCTCTAAGGGGAAAAGAAATTTAAATAATGAATAGGAGATGTGAAGGAGAAGTAAAGGCAAGAGTAATTAGCATTACAAGTTCTAGACAGGGACCTAGAAAAAAGTCAGAACAGGGCAATTTTCAAATGTTCATATGAGAGTCCATTGGAATTTCTTGACGAGGGCTTCCAAAAGCATCCCTCTATTGGGTTCTTCCTCATTTTTCTTTTGTCTTCTGAGGCTGGACTCTAGAGTGATGGATTCAGGATTTGCTTTCAGGTATTTTGATAGCTGTTGGAGTGGTTAGAA
This sequence comes from Nannospalax galili, assembly GCF_000622305.1. Taxonomy (NCBI): domain Eukaryota; kingdom Metazoa; phylum Chordata; class Mammalia; order Rodentia; family Spalacidae; genus Nannospalax; species Nannospalax galili. Next base: position 7,154,640 of record NW_008357929.1, read on the forward strand.
TCAGTGTCAGCTCCCTCTCAAAGGATTCTAGATAGGGGAAGAAAACAAATTTATCCATCGTTTTAGAGCAATAGCTGGTTGTCTCCCTTAGCTACAGGTGGGCACTACAGTATTGGAGACCAATATTTGAAGTCTGACATCTGAGCAGCACTTTCTGGTTAGGAACAAAATCATCAATGAGAAATAATTGTCTAAATAGCTTTTTATATAGACTTAAGCCTAATGTCTGGGAAGTATAATCCCTTGAACTCTTAGAGAATTCTTTCTTTAAAAACAAATATATTGGTTGAGACCTGAGAGGTATAGCTCTGTGGTAGAGCACTTGACTAGTAAGCACAAGCCCTGGGCTCAGTTCTCAGCACCACAAAAAGGAAATTAATAAAAACGAACAAATAAGACCAGACATGTGAGACACACATTTATTCCTAGTGTTAAAGAGATAGAGGTGGGCTGATCTCTGTGTTTGAGGCCAGACTGGTCTATAAAGTGAATTCCATGTCAAACAAACATACTGGCAAAATGACTAGAATAAACTATTTCAGAACTTTCAAAATGTACCAAAGCTACAGAATGATCTGAAAAATCATCCATCGAAGAAAAAATACTGGTTTTCAACAGGACAATGGTGGCTACAGACTTGGAACTTGGTGGCCCAGTAGCCATGAGAAATTAGCAGTCTCAAAGCTATAGAAAAACTGACCTTTTTGGAATGGTATCAAAACCCATCCCAGTAGTCTAATTAATACTTTGTCCACATTAGCAGCTACCCAGAAAACCCCATTCCTGGAGTACTGTGGCTATTTATTTGACTCACCAATTGGTTCAGGGGCAGTAGAAGGTTATCTTCAGGGCTTTATCAAAAGCAATAGATATCTGGCACTATCTTTGCTGCCTAATGCTGTGGTTTCCTTTGCAGCAAACAAAAGTGTGGCAACAGCAATAAAAGTTTATAAGGAAATTGTTGAAAAATTGAAAGCCACAATATACTTTTTTAAAGCTCCAACATTCCTAGGGATCTAGAAGGTTCTGTATATATGAGTGCTTAGGAAAGATTTTACAAAGAAGTCTCAGTCATTCATCTCTGATTGACCTTGAGTCTTTATGCAAGCTGGAAGTGAAAGTTAAGGCCATCTCACACACTGCCAGGACTCTGGCCCTGGGCTTCAGACATACATGGTGGAAGATACACAAACACAGCATTTAGGGACATCTTCAGAACAGTCATTGGCTGACCACTAAATTATACTGGCCTAAGAGTGAACCCTAGGAAACATGACTTAAAAATGAAAATAAGAACTTCTTTTTATAAAGTGCTAACCAAAAATTCAGATCATGGGCTGGAGGGATGGCTCAGTGGTTAAAAGCACTGGCTGCTCTTCCAGAGGACCCTAGTTCAGTTCCAACACCCATATGGTGGGTAACAACTGTCTGTAACTCCAGTTTCAGAGGATCCAACGCCCTCTTCTGGCCTCCATAGACATTGCACACATGGGTCCACTTACATACATGCAGGCAAAACACTCATACACATAAAATAAATAAAAAAGGAAAAGAAAACTCAGACCTTGCACATAGCAGAAAATATAAAACGTACATAATTAAATTGGAATATTCATGAAACAAACAGCCAACCTGGGGAGAAGGCTGCCAAGTTGTTATAATATACCTAAAATGTCTAATTTTCAGGAGAAAAATCACAGGACGTGCAAAAAAAACTAGAAAAGTATGCCACACACAGCACAATCAACAGAAACTGCCCCCTCAGCATACAATTATAATTCAGTAAAAAGACTTTACATCAATCAAAGCAAATGTGTTCAAAGAACTAAGGTATTAGAATAAAGTGTGACAAACAATATCTGCTCCAATGGAGACGATCAACAAAGAAATTAAAATTACAAAAAAGGAAACGTGGCTGGAGAGATGATTCAGTGCTTAAGAACACTTGTTTTTCCTCCAGGGAACCCAGGTTCAGTTCCCAGCACCCATGTCACATAGCTGACAACTGCCTGTAATTCCAACTCCAGGGAATTTGATGCCCCCTCTTGGCCTCCTCTGGTACCTACACATATATGACATACATTCACACAGATGCAGACACACGTGACTTTAAAAAATTAAAATATATGGTATATCTAAATGAGACTGGAGTTCCTTGTGTTGTTGCTTTGGTTTGGCTTTTGTTAGAGGTGAGCTTCTTTTTTTTTTTTTTTTTTTTTTTTTTTTTTTTTTTTTTTTTAAAAAAAAAAAAAAAAAAAAAAAAAGAGGACGATAAATCTTTCACTGTGATATATCAAAATAATTACCTTGAACTTCCTGATCTTCCTGCTTTCACCATGCACAGTTATGGTGGTCCTGGGGAATCAAACCCAGGGCCTCATGCAAACTAGGCAGGTACTCTACCCATGGAGCTACATTCTCAGTTTAGTTGGTAGAGTGCTTACCTAGTATTCATGAAGTCTTGAGTTTCATCCCCAGCACTGCATAAACAAGGGTATGCTAATGTATGCCTGTCATCTTATCCCTTAGGCGATAGAGGCAGAAGGATCAGGAGTTCAAGATCATCCTTCACTTTGGGATATAAAAGATCCTACCTCAAGAAAATAAAAACAAATATTTAAAAAAAAATTATCTATTTTTACTTTCATGTATATGAGTGCTTTGCCTGCATCTATGTTAAGTGTTCCTGTGCATGCAATGGTGGCAGAAGTCAGAAGAGGGTGTTGGATCCTCTGGAACTGGAATTAAGAAGGGTTATTAGTCACCACATGGGTGCTGGGAAACAAACCAGGGACCTCTGGAAGAGCAGTCAGTGCTCTTAACCACTGACCCATGTCTCCAGCCATCAAAACATATAGAGATGACTATTTTTAGGCTTTTTTGTAGGCAAAGGGGATTCTTTGATAGACTTTTTTTTTTTTTGGTCTTTTTGAGACACCCCAGCAGTTCTGGAACTCACTACGTAGACCAGGCTGGCCTTAAACTCACAGAGATCCTCCTGCCTCTGCCTCCTGAGTGCTGGGATTAAAGGCATACACCACCACGCCCGGCTGAGATGAGCTTCTTTTGTCCGAGTTCTCTTAGAAATTTATCATCATTGTTACCCAAGCATTTGATTCCACTCCTCCGTTTTCTTCATATGAGAGTTTCCTTATCGCTGTGACTCTACATTTCCATCTTCTGTATCCTGGTTCTATTTGGATGTGGCTTGTCTCTGAGAGTTCATTTATTGGAAGCTTGGTCCCCAGTGTTGAGAGGTAGTAGGATTTTTAAGAGAAGGGGTTTAATGGGAGATCGTTATTGGCCTCTCCTTGGGCTCTGGCTTCCTTTCTTGATATGTGATCTTCCTCTTTCACAAGAGCTCCTTCCATAATGCCATCTTGTCACTAGTGCCAACCCAATACCTCTGCCATGCTCGGGAACTCCAGAACCATGAGCTAAATCAATTTCTTTACCCAGCCTCATTTACTTCATCACAGTAACAGAGAACAGAATAACCGACATAGACTTTCTTTTCGCCTCTTTCTGATCCCTCCCAGAGAGTTCCTAAAGATGGTCTTTCTCCCACAGATTGCTCTTTGCATCTATCCTGCCATTCAACACTCCATTGACTCAGTTTTCATGCCAAGATGTCCATACAATTTGTTCTGAATTATTCACGCTTGCCTCTGCTTCGGGTTTCTGATTTCTTCTTTCATTCCTCTGAGGATAATTGTTATGCTTAATCTAGACTCCATTAGTCTACTGTTTCTTTTGAGACAGGTTGTTCAGCTATTACCTTTCTTTTATAATGGCTGCCCTCCTCAGACATGTCATTATCAATTCAGGTGTCCTTAGAACCACTATGTGTCTGCCAGAGGCTCTGATATTGCAATGTGACAGCAACCACTTATCCTTTGCCTCTTTCAATGAGGCAATTCTTTCCCTCAGGGAGCTTCTAGAACCTCCACCTCAGACACTGACTTTTCAAGGGCTAAACAACTGCTTGGGCTCCTGTAACAAAATGCCATAGACTAGGTGCCTTGAACAACAGAAATTTATTTTTCCATAGTTACCTAAGTTGTGAGTCCACAATTCATGTGCCAACAGGGTAAGTGGCTGGTGGGGGCTCTCTCTTTGGATTGCAGACAAATATTTTCTCATTGTGTGCTCACATGGTCTTTCCTCGGTGTGTATACACAGAAAGAGAAAGCATGCAAGCTTTCTGGTATCTCTGCTTATAAAGTCACTAATACCGTAAGATCAGGACCCCCCCACACACCCTTATGATCTCATTTAACCTAACTTAGTTTATAAAAACCCTCTCTCCAGCCAGGCTTGGTGGTGCATGCCTTTAATCCCACCACTCAGGAGGCAGAGGCAGGCAGATCTCTGCGAGTTCAAGGCCAGCCTGGTCTACATAGTGAGTTCCAGGACAGCTGGGGCTACAGGGAGACCCTGCTCAAAAAGATAAAAATAAATAAATAAATAAACCCTCTCTCCAAATAAAGGTCCGTTAAGTGATTATAACTTCAACACATGAATTTGAATGGATATGATTCAGTCTATAACACCTAATCTAAACTCTCAGGTTGGCCCCTATAATGGGACATGAACACAAGGAACTTCCCAGTTGCCCTTGCATCCACTTCAGTGCTGCTCCCTTCTCACTTTGTTCTCTAGGTTGGTGTTAAGGTGGCAGTGAGCTTATGGTGATCTTTTGTTTGTTGCCACAGTGGTGACAGGTTGTGCAGTGGTCTTACCAGGGCAACATAAGGAGAGAAATGGCACAGTCTGACCTCCAGCCCATTCTCTGTATGTGTCTCTCTTCTGCTTTAGACTGCCATCTATGTGAATGCACACACTGGCACACATGGGCACATACATACACACATACACACATACAAACACACATTCACACATGCACACACGCACACAAGTATATAACCACTTTCTTTCTCCCTAGGGCTTCATTGGTTTTTCTCTTCAGGTCCAGTACCCATCAACCTCCCTCTACCTCAGCAGCATCTCCATGGACAGGAGTCAAACACCTTTCCTGGTTTACAGTCATATGGGAAACTTGAGGTTACCTCTGTTCCAAATCTTGGCTTTGCCCTTGCTAAAAATGACATTTAACCTCCAACTTTCCTTTTCTTTTTTCTTTTATATAATATAATGAGAAGCTTGGAATAGATGATCACAGGTTGTTCTGGCTCTAAAATTCTGTGAGTTTGCGTGGCAAATGAAGAGGGGGCAGTAAGGGATATTCAGCTACTTCACACGGTTTCCAAGGAGATAAAGAGACTTAGCAAAGGAATACCCAACACAGTAAAGTTATTAGCAGGAATGGATGTCAAGTTTAGAAGGTGGGATGTCAATCAAGATTCAGGAATGCAGGGAAGGGGGAGGATGTTGGCAGAGGTTCACAAGAGAAAAGGAAAAACCACTGATCAAAAGGAGGATCAAAGCCAGGTGTGATGGAGCACCCCATACTCCCAGCACTCAAGCACTGAGGCGGGCAAATCATGAGTTTGAGACTAGTTTGAGTTCAAAAGCAAAATTAAAAAACAGTGGGGATAGTGACTCAAGTGGTAGAATGTTTGCCTATCACACCCGGGTTTAGTTCTCAGAAACCCATAAACAGAGCATGGTAGGCATACTACAAACCCTAACCCTTGGGAGGTAGAAGCAGGAAGATCAAAATCTCAAGGTCATCCTTGGCTACATAGTGAGTTAAAGGCCAGCCTGGGATACATGAGACTCCTTTAAAAATGAGCTAAAGATGTCTAGAGAGAATCAGCATGTCTTGAGAATGACCATTCCAGAACCATTAACCAGAGTGGGAGCAGGTACAATATTTTCTTTTAAATTTACTGTAAATGCCAACGTATATGGTCTTTCACAAGTCATTTATGAAATAAATATATTCCAGAAATCCCAAAGACACATTAGAATAATGTATGGGCAATGATAACTGTGTCCCAGTGCCCAATCTCAGACATGACTCATTTGCAATCCATAGTAACATGCCTAGTCCTATGTTCCTTCCTTCACCACCACCATAAGGTAGCACCCATGATCCTGAATTGGTTGTTTATTATTTTATCATTTCTAGTTCTTTACAATTCTTCTTCCTTTGGATATACTCATGAGCAATATTTTATTTTTGAATTGGATTTGGTGTTTGACAAATATGAAATAGGACTATTGAAATATTGGAAACAAAGCAAGGTGTCTTTGCTGAAGGGAACAGACAAGAAGAGTGTGGTAAACAGTTCCTCTTAGTCTCTCTGGTGTGATGAGGTCTCTGGCATCAGTCATCTGACTCAGGGAGAAGGCCACACTCTATGAACAGCCAAGCTCAGGAGGAAAGAGTAAGTTCATCAGATGCCAGAGAGCTGTTAGTTTGGCCCACTGGGAATTCTTTTCTCAGAAACACCAGCACTGGGAAATCAGAATAGAACAGGGAGCCATTTAGAATTTCAGGGACCAGCTACAGAGCAGGCTGTGCCTTGAACCAATCTCCAAAACCAGGGTCAGCCTGTGAGTCTAGCCAGCGAGATGAATACAATGGGGCTTCCCCTTTAGAGAGGCTGTCCCTCTAAGTGACCCTTAATGCTCAGCCTTTGCAAGCTGCCAAAATGAAACAATCATTCTGTGAAATGATGGTTTGGGGTGCTATACCATAAGTCTTGTTACTGGTGATTACTTAATCTCTTGGAGGTATCTGCTGAGTTAAAGAAAAAAAAAAAACTTCATAAACATCTAATTGACAGGGCTGGAGAGATGGCTCAGGGGTTAAGAGCACCAGCTCCTCTTGCAAAGGACCTGGATTCAGTTCCCAGAATTTACACTGTGGCTAACAACTATCCATAACTCCAGTTCCAGGGGGAACCGGTTCCCCCTTCTGGTCTCCACAGGCATGCGCTCACAGGTACACTTACATACATGCAGATAAAATACTCATACACTAACATTAAAAAGTTTGTTAAGTCTAATTGACGATAATAAAAAAGTTGTTTTCAGGGAAGCCCCTGGCATGCAAACCCACCACAGTTAATGTTAACTCTTTTCAAAATATTTTTAGCTTTTATTTATTTATCTATTTACTTATTTATTATTGTCACAACAAGCTTATGGAGGTCAGAAGACAACTTACAGGAGTCAGTTCTCTCCTTCCACCTTTGCATGGATTGTAAGGATGGAGTTCAGGCTGTCAGGCTTGATGGTAAGCACCTTTTACTCACTGAGCCATTTCATTGGCCTAAGAAACCCATCATCTTCAGACAACTCAGCCTGTCAGGGAACAAAATTAAGCCCCAAATATTGCCATAACAAACAAATTAAAACACACTCCGGCAACATTAAAATAACTTGGAAGAAAAAAAATGAAGGGTTTTTTTTTAATTTTGCTTTAGAAATTATATGTCTCAGTAACTCATTTAATTCACAATTTGCGTTCCTTTTTTTTCCAAAAATCTGTGCACAATTATGAATTCTTGAGAAGTGAGGAAATCAAATCTGCAGATTATCCTGAAATGCGTGAAACGCTGTGTGAATGCTAAAGTGAGCGACTCATGAAGCTGGCACGTTCCAATGTTCCATTCACACGCACTTCGCTAAACAGCTCTTCTCTAGGTTGTGCTTAGGGATTTTGTATTTTAGCACCAATAATTATTTTAAAACCACAGATTTTGATGTGGACTCCTAAAAACATCACAGAGCCCCAGCCTTGGAGGACCAGCAACCAGGAAGAAAGGTTCTATGGGAGGTGTCCGGGTCTGTGGGCACCAACTGGCTCCTGGCCCAATTCCTCCTGCCACAGTAAATTGTGATAGAAGCTGGTAAGAGCAAGGGCAGTCCCTTGAGATAAGATACCCATACGTGGTCACCAGAATCTGCTTGTTGTTCCTCCTGGCTGGTTAGGACCTAGTTACAATCTAGAAGAGTGTCAGGCATATGACATTTGTTAAATGCATGGTCACCTCTGAGATACAAGACTAGGTCTTGGACAAATAGAGTTCCAGCTTTATCTACATTGTTCAAATGATGTGTGATCAGAATAGATTCATGTTTTAACCTTAAAATTCAAAATCAGCATTTTTCAATGAAGTATTACCTCACACCATACCTCAGGGTAGCTACCATAAAGAAAACAAAAAGCAGAAATGACAAAGTTGTGGCAAGGATGTGGAGAGACTTTGTTACCAGCAGTGGGAATGTAAAATGATGGTTCCCATCAAGGAAAACAGTGTGGTGGGTCCCCAGACATTAAAAGTGGAATTGCCAGATGATTCAGAAATTCTACTCCTGAACATACATCCAAAAGAATTAAAGCTTTTTTTTTTTTTAAAAAAAAGGGGGGGGGGCAGGGGGAACAGTGTGGTGGTGCGTAACTTTAATCCCAGCACTTGGGAGGCAGAAGCAGGTGAATCTCTGTGAGACTGAGGTCAGAAGGCAGACGATTATTCACAATAGTCAAAAGGTAGAAACAACCCAAATATTCAATGGATAAATGGATAAACAAAATGGAATACTACCCTGCCTTTAGGAAAAAGGAAAAAGCTCTCATATGTGCTGTAATGCAGATAAACCTTGAGGACATATTTTAGGATCTACCTTTCTTTCTTTCTTTCTTTCTTTTTTTTGGTGATTTTGAGACAGAATACCCCTCTAGCCCCAGCTGGCCTGGAACTCATGTAGACCAGGCTGGCCTTGAACTCATAGAGATCCGCCTGCCTCTGCCTCTGCCTCCTGAGTGCTGGGATTAAAGGCATGTGCCACCACACCTGGCTAGGATCTACCTTCTAGCAGAAGAACAATCTCTCTGGGATCTATTTTTAATTTTTTTAAAAAAAAAAATTTGTGGGGCTGGAGAGATGGCTCAGTGGTTAAGAACACTGACTGCTCTTGGAGGACCAGATTCAATTCCCAGCACCCACATAACCATTAACAATCTTCAGTTTCAGGAGAATTCTGATGCTCTCTTCTGATTTCCATAGTTGCATGACACAGGTGCACTTACCCACATGCAGGCAATACATGCATACACATAAAATGAAAATAATAAATAAAATATTAAAAAAAAATTTTTGTGACAAGGTCTCCCTGTAGCCCTAGCTGACCTAAAACTCACTATGTATACCAGTCTGGCCTCAAACTCACAGAGATTTGCCTGCCTCTGGGATTAAAGGTGTGCACCACCATGTCTGGCTCTTCTGGATTTTTATTGCAATCATATTAAATTGCTTAATTCATTAGCATAGGATTTCCATCTTTTCAATGTCTAGTCATCACTTCAACTTTTCCGTTCAAGTCTTCTATTACATACAGGGCGCTAGGGAAGTGGCTCATCTGGTAAAGTGCTTGCTACACAACCATGAGGACCTGAGTTTGGACCCTCCACATATAAAAGCCAGGTACAGTGAGGCACATCTGGAACGCCAGCACTGGAGAGGTGGAGACAGGTGGATTTCTGGAGTTTGTTACTCAACCAGCCTAGTTGAATCAAGCTCCGGGTTCAGTGAGAGATCCTATCTCAAAAAGTAATGTGGAGAGCTTTCCCAGACCTGCCTTGATTAATGTATCTCAACTCTCAACAGAGAAGATTTCTTATACAGCAGATGGTTATTAATACAGAGAACTATGACTGGCCAATGTACAAAGAACAAGAAGCTGCAGAATGCTTATCTTGAATAGAACATCTATATCAAACTTTTGTCTCCCAAGTCCCAGGGATCATTGCAGAAAAGGGGGCAGAAAGATGTAAGAGCCAGAGGAGATAGAGGACCACAAGGAAACAGAGCTTTCCAGACAGCTGGGAAGTTACTCATATGAACTCACAGCATCAGTGACAGTATACACAAGACCCATGAAAGCTCAAGCCAGATAAAATCCCAGCATAGACATGGGGAAGTGGGTAAGAAACCCCAACCCTACCTGAGGAACTACTGGCAATTGATGGCTGCTGGGAAAGGGAGATTCGGTCTCATTTAAGGGTGAGACTCTTGGTGGGTTGACCGGACTCCAATGGATGAATCCACACCACAGGGCATTTGGGGACAGAAATATGACTCTATAGGCCATATATGTGTGTGTGTGTGTGTGTGTGTGTGTGTGTGTATGTATATGTATATATATGTATATGTATATATACGTATATATAGAGAGAATGGGAAATTTAATGGGGCAGTAGTAAGGGGGGGTGAAAATGGGGAGGGATCTAAATATGATCAAAATATATTGTATAAAATTAACAAAAATTTAATAAAATCAGGGAAAAGTCATATATATTCACTATAAAGATTAAGAAATAAAATTATATATGTTTATATACATATAAAACAAGTCAGATGAAAAGTGATTGAGGAAGACACCTGATGTCAACCTCTGGCCTCCACACACATGCACAAATGTTCTTGTACACTTTGACACACATGTGCACACTCACACATACATGTACCCCTCCCCCAACATGCAATTTTCCTTTTCCCTTTTTTGGTCCACAAGCTCTACCTTTGAACTACACTCCTAATGCTATGATTTCCTTTCTTTTTCTCTCCTCCTCCATCTCTCTCTTTTTTACCAGTGTTGAGGATGGAATCTAGGGCCTTACATTATACTAAGCAAGTCCTCTACCACTGGGTACCCTGTTTTCTTTTAAAAGTCCTGCATATTTCTTTAAATTTCTTTATTTTCTATTTTCTATTGAATTTTTGTTATTTTTCAAACAATATAATTTGATGGAATTTAGATCCCCTCCCCTTTTTGCCCCCCACCCAATTTAATGTATTCTATTATGTGTAATAAGGCCTATAGAGTCTAATTTGTGTCTTCAAATGTCCTTCAGTGTGAGTCCATCCACTAGAGCCTGGTAAACCTACTGAGAGTCCCATGCTTGAAAGAGACTGTCTTTGCCCCTCCCAGCAGCCATCTGTTGCCACAATTTCCTTAGGAATGGAGCTTCTTATCAAACTCCTCATGTCTACGCTGGGACATTTTTCTGGTTTGAGCTTGCATAGGACTTGGACGTGCTGTCACCATTGTTATGCGTTCATATGAGTAACTGACCAGCTGTCTGTAAAACTCTGTTTTCTTGTGGTCATCGGCTCTTACAATTTATTTCTAAGAATTTTCTTTTGTTGAGGCAGGAGCGATGGTTTGCTGGTTAAGAACAGTTGCTGCTTTTGCAGAGGACCTGGGTTCATTTCATGGCAGCCATATGGCAGCTAACAACCATCTGTAACTCCAGTTCAAGGAAATATGACACCCTCTTCTGGCCTCTGTGGGTACTACAAGCACATGGTGCATTTACATGCTGGCAAAACACTGATACTCATAAGAATAAAAATATAAAATAAAGAATTTTTCTTTGTTGCTCCCAATGCAAACAAATGTATTTTATTATGTTTTTTCAAGATTACAACAATTATTATGAAAAATGAAACAATTCAGGGCAATATAAGCAAACAATATAAAGACTAAAAAATTTTTTTAAATTCCATAGCTTCCCGGCCCCAGGCCAGTCCTGTCTCCAGAGCTCCAGCAGCATCCTCTATGACTCACTTGGCCTTGCCCACTCACTTTCACAACTCACTGCATCCCATTAGACATGCTGCCGTGCAGCTTGCTTTTGTCACTTAATTACTGGTACTTCTCCATGTCCATGTTCATTCTTTTTGTAAATTGCACAGAATCACATTAAATTAAAATCTTTTAAATTAATTATCCTCTTGAATTTTCACAGTACATGATCATAGCATCTGCCATTGTATAAAAAAAAAGAAGAAAAACTTAATTTTCTTGCCTTTTTTGCACTATCTAGAGCATCCAAAACAATGTTAAGCAATTGTAGTGACAGCAGAAAACTTACTGCATCTCTAAGTTTAGCAAAAATATCTTTGACATAAATGTCATCTGTCAGGTTCAGTTTTTAAGAGTATTTTATTCATTATTTCTAAGTTTTGTGTGTGAATGTATTGCCTGAATGTATGTAAGTGAACCCTGTCATGCAATGCCTGAGGAGGTCCAAAGAGGACGTCAGATTCCCCTGGAACTGGAATTATGGACAGATATTATCTGCCATGTGGGTGCTGGGAATCGAATCCAGGTTCTCTGCAAAAGCAGCCAGTGCTCTTAACCAATGAACCATCTCTCCAGCCCCAGGTTCAGTTTGTTTTTGTTTTTGTTTTTTTTCATCATGTTAATAAAGTGCTTTTGTATACTAATATTTTTATTACTTTATTATTTTTATTTTATGTGTATGTGTGTATTGCCGGCATGTAGGTAAGTGTCATGAAATGCCCGAAGAGATCAGAAGAGGCTGTCAGATCCCCTGGGACTGGAGTTATGGACAGTTGTTAGCTGCCATGTGGGTGCTGGGAATTGAACCCAGGTCTTCTGCAAGAACAACCAGTGTTCTTAACCGCTGAGCCATCTCTCCAGCCCCTGTATACTAATATTTTTAAAGGATGGATGTTGAGTTTTTCAATGCCATATTGACAGCTATTATGATTACAAATTTTGAGAATTACTGATAGAATTAATTTTATTAATAGGCTTCCTAATATTAAAGGATTTTGTATTCATGGTCCTGGTTATTCTTTTTAAATTACTCTTTTAACTTGGAGTTCCCAGCAAATGATTGGGAGCTGTGAGTTGTAAGTGGGTCACAAATCTGACCACTTTGTACAAGACACTCTCCCAGGACAGCCAGGAGACAGTGTGAACTAAATTAAATTTGATAATGTTTCCATTAAGATTTTCATATATGAGATTCTGGTCAGCCTATTTTCTATCTTAGCCTACTGCTGGGTTCTTTAGTAAGCTCTGCTTCCAGCTTACTTCCAAACACATCTTCAGTTCTCAAAAAGAGGACAGTATAAACTGGTTGGATGCTTGTCAAAATAATTTCTTTTTCTTAGAGATAGTAAAACAGTGCCTAGCGACTCACAACGTAGCTACCCATCAGAAGTGGAGTGACACAGTGATGTGCTTAAGAGCAGAAGGGCCTTCTCTGGATTTTCTCTTTTCCCTCTGACAGTGACCTGAACAGTCTGGGTGAATGCAGTAGTGATACAAGGTGGAAGGGGCTTGGACTCCTGCTCACTCCCTGGAAGAGAGTCCTCCAGGACAGCCAACACTATGCCAGCATCCTACCATCAAGTTGTTAACCTAGGGGCTGGAGAGATGGCTCAGTGATTGAGAGCATTGACTGCTCTTGCAGAGGACCCAGGTTCGACTCCCAACACCCACATGGCGGCTATGAGCCGTCCTTAACTCCAGTTCCAGGGAAATCTAAGCCCTCTTCTGACCTCCACGGCATTGCACGACATGGGTGCACTCACATACATGCAGGCAATACACTCATGCACATATAATAAAAATAAATAAAATATTTTTTTAAAAAGATGTTAACCTAGATCTTTTATTCTCTCTCTTTTTTTCCTTTCAATGCTGGGGATCAAACCCAGTTCCTGTTGTATGTTAGGTAAACCCTGAACTAACACCCCAGGCCCCCTTCTTCCTTTTAAGCAAATAACTATCTCAGAGGGGTAATGGACAGGACAGAAAGCAAAATATACTTTTTGGTTTCCAGCAACCCAAATCAATTAGATGATTAACTTTAAACAAACCCAATAGGAGATTTTACCCCCGAGGCAAGTATCAAGATAGGAAAGGGCTGTGGGCAGTGGTCTGGCAGTAGGGGGAAGACCCAAAATAAGGGTGGGGATGAAGAGAGATTTTAAAACGAAGTGGAGCTCATCCAGGAAGACAGAGCAGAATAAGGTGTGAATGTTACCACCTCAGGTCTTGTGCTGCAGCCCAGGGAAAACAGTGGGCACCCCCCCACACACACACATACTGTTGTCCCTACTCCTCCCACCCAGGGGATGATGTTAGGTGGTAGGGAGCAAGATTCTCATGACTCATGCAAGGCACCAAATGAAGCAACAGAAAGAGCTCCACAGACAAGCCAGGGGAAGAGAGAATGCCTCAGCAGCTCCAGTGTGGACCAGCCTAGCCCTGTTCCACCTGATTTGACAGGCGAGAAAGGATGTGTCTTTATGTACCAGAGTAGTACGTGATTCCAGAGCAAGTTCTTCTTCAAGGGCTGGCATCCTGCTCACACAGTCTCTCCAAACCCAGCTACCACCTGGGAGGTGGGGGTGGATTCCTAATAAACTGTGTCAGTCTGTCTGGTTAAACAAAGACACACACATGCCCATTTGCGGAGCTCAGAACCTTTAACTTTTTACCGCAATCCCGCTAGATCTGTCTCTCCAGGACACAAGGGTAAGGCAGCATTTCAGGGTTAGGGTCTTGGGGTGAGCTGGGGGTGAGGAGTGGATGAGTGGGTGAGTTCTGAGTGCAGTGGGGTTTGTCCTGCTGCCCCTGCTGAGAGAAAGGGAAGGGAAATTGCACAGAGGGTGGAATGGGGCAGGGCAGGACTGGGTAGCACACCAATCAGGTCTCCTCCCAGCAGGGATTTAGAGCTCTGGTGCCAGCAGGGTGAACCAGATGACCCCACAATGTGGAGGGTATGGGCTTGCAAGTTCTAGAGGGTGACCCCAGTGGTGCTGCCCCACCCGATCCCATCCCAGCAGGTCCCAGCTCCCTCCCACTGCCAGACCCAGAGAGGAGCAAGGGGCACAGGCCTTGCATAGGAAGCCACCTGAGAGGTCATGCCAGCGCCTAGCACTCAGCAGGAGTCCCAGTGCACCAAGTCACACAGGGCCCCAGACTTACACAGCTTAAACCCAAGTCAAATGAGTATATTATGCATGTGTCCTATGGAATCCTGGAAGGCAGCCATCAAGAAATCAACTAACAAGGGATCTCTCTCTCTCTCTCTCTCTCTCTCTCTCTCTCTCTCTCTCTCAGAGGGCCTCTCTCTCTCTCTCTCTCTCTCTCTCTCTCTCTCTCTCTCCCTCTCTCCCTCTCTCCCTCTCTCCCTCTCTCCCTCTCTCCCTCCCTCCCTTCCTCCCCTGCCCCTTGAAGGGGACTTGCCTGGGCCCTTCTCCACATTCCCAGTGGTCACTCCCTGTACCCCTTGTTTATAACTTAGCTTCCAATTCTCCACACTTCTCTGCCCACCTCACCACCATCCTAGCCTTAGCTAAGCACCTCCATTTCTCCTTCATATAACCCTAAACCTGGGCGGGAGACCCCAGGAGTGGGCTTCACGCACCGGACTCCCCTACCAGAAATCCCCCTTTTCAGTGACGGATGCCTGGCACCGAGGCAGCCAGCAACATAATCGTGCCTAAGTTCTTCCCAGAGTTCCTGAAGGGTAGGAGCGGGAACAGAGAAACCTCAATAAGCGAGGGGTTAGTGGGGACAGAGGTCAGAGGGCAAAGTGTGGGTTCCAGGTATGGTCCTTGGAACTAGCTTGTTGCTAGGTAACTAGGTCTCCGATCACCCGATCACTGTGGGAGCACTTCATCCTAAACAGCCCGCCTCCACCTCTGACTGGCTTCTGCTGAGTCTCTCAGATACCCACCCTTTGTGGGGCTTTGAAAGCCAGAAGAGAGGAGAGCAAGAACCCAGCCACCGCCCCTGAGTGCCCTGTGGCACTACCACTCACTGTTTTACTGTGAAAAAGCAGGCCACCCGGGCTGTTTGGTCACTGCCACCATGAGTCTAGGTATAATGGAAGAGGAAGATCTGGCCGAATACTTCCGGCTGCAGTATGGAGAGCGGTTGCTGCAACTTCTGCAGTAAGTGCCTGGGAGCCTGGTCTGCCTCACCCTCTGAGCCACCCATACCCACACCATGCCCCACCTTCCAGTCTGATATCTCCTCTCCTATAATCCAGAGCTCCCCATTGCCTTGCCCCATGACCTTACACCATCACCCCAAAACCAGGCTCCTATCCCTCTGGCCTCTGAATGCCATCATGGCCTCTCTCCTCAACATACTATTCCTTTCACAGGGTTGGGGCAGCCCAACCTCCTTTCCCTCTCCATGGGTGTCTGTCTTGCTGGTTTACTCCTTACCTCAGCCTGCTCCAGCCTCAGAACCCCCCTGTCTTCTCTTATGCAGGAAGTTCCCAAATGTTGAGGATCACTCAGATTCCCCATCCATGCGACTGCTGGAGAAGAAGAAAGAAGCCAAGATCATGCATCAGGCCATGGAGCAGAAGAAGGAGGTAAGGTGGGGACTTCTGGCAATAAGAGTAGGGGTGCACTGTAAGGAAGGGATTAGCTGGAGCTCATGGGTGGCAGTCCTCCATTTTGGGAGTGTTTTGAGCCAGAGTTCTGACTGGTTGTTCTCTCTTTCCTCTGGAGAGAACAGAAAGGACCTGAGTTTTAGGAGGACCAGTATCCTGGGGTGCTACACTGTGAGCCAGGCACAGTGTGGGAAGATCCTTCTGTAACTATAATTTTTTTTGAGATGCTAGGAACTGAACCCAAGGCTTTCAAAATTCTAGGCAAATGCTGTACCACTGGGCTACATCCCAAGTCCTTAAAGACCCTTCTGGTCTAAAGGATAGACACCCTGGGGCAAGTGATTTTAGACTCTTCCTGAGTACCTGTGTCAGAAGTCTTCCTGACTTCTATGCTTTCACATCCTCAAAGACATTCCAGCAAAGGATGGAGACCCTGAACCTGCGCTGGGAGGAACTAGGTGTCAAAGAAGAGCAGCTGAAGGCCCACATCCAGAAGTTTGATCACTTCATCCAGGTGCGAAGAGGTGTGGGCTGCAGCAGGCTGGGGGCCATTCTGTACTGAGGCGAATTGTTCCTCCCCCTCCTTGATTGTGTAGATGCCTCACCCTGGGTTAAAGGTATCGTCAGTGGTCCAACAATGCCCCATGCTTCCCCAGGCATCTTTTACATCCCCACTTATCATGCTATTTGTAATGTCCTACTTAACTGTCAGTCTCTGCTCTCTAGATGGTTTTTTCCTGTTTCCTTGCAAGTATCTGGAACAGTTTATCAAATGGATGAGAATGGACAGATGGCTAGATAGGTGTGATGAAAGATAGACATACCCCATCAGAGATAAGTATCTGGTAAGCAATGAGTAAGACAGGGTTTTAATCCACTCACTCACTGGATCCCTCCATATTTGCCTTGTGCTAAAAGTGAGGGACTGAAGAAGGCAGGAGACCATTGAGAGACTATGGGGTGGGGCAGGGAAGGGAGGGAGACATACTAAGAAATTCCCCTTAAACAGCACTTAGAGGAATGATTTAATCATGTTAAAATCCAGATTTGGGCTGATGAAATGGAATATTAATTGGTAAAAGCTCTCGCCACTGATGATGATGGCCTGAGTTCGATCCCCAGGATCCACATTTTTGGAAGGAGAGAACTCACTCTGACAAGATGCCCTCTGACTTCCACATGTGCACTGTAGCATGTGCATGCACACACATACACTCACAAACAATAAAATAAAATGTGAAAAAAATCATCCATATTTATTGGCCAACCATCCTCTCCATCCAGTGTTAGAAGACCCTGAAGGGCCTGGCCCAACTGCAGGGGAGCTCATTTCTGTCCTCTCCTGGAGGAGTCCTACTCTTAAACCACTTCCTCCAGTTGCATGCCCAGCTGTGCAGAACAGTTCAATGGGCTGGGTACTTTCTCCTGAGGTCTAGTACATCCTGATGAGAGAAAAGCTGATGGAGTGTTTGGGGTGACAGGATTTTTCAGGGTGAGGGGTTCCCCATATGACTTCCAGGGAGTTAGCAGCTGTGGAACCCCCACAGAACTTGTTACAAATACAGACCCTAGGGACTTCTTTCTTCCTCTCTCTGCCTCCAGCAGGCCTCAGATTGAGCCTGGACACCTACAAATTTTAAAAGTGCTCCACATGATTCAGATACCACTGACTGAAGGTCCCTCAGCCTTCTCTGGTGCTATGGGGCAGAGTACAAATCTGGTGTCTTGTTCCATGTCCTCTAAATGTCACCACCACATGGGCTTACCCATATGGACTCACAGGAGCCTCCAGCAGGCAAAAAGAACTGTCTGGTGATGTGCAGGGAGTAGACTTGCCTCTCGTCCCGAGTTAGGGCTCTGAAGAATGAATGGATTGCAGTAACTGAGCCTCAGTCTTGCTTTTTAGACATGGAATTGGCTGTGCCATTTCTTCTAGTCCTAGCAGATGCTGGTCTGGGCCTTCAGGAACATGTGTCCTCTACACATAGATCCATCACTGTTGTCCTGGGCTTTGGAAGGACAAGAGGGGCTATACTTTACAGTCCATTGAAGAAATTGAGACGCTCTGTACTATATCAGGAGAACCCTGACTGAGCCAGCTGCCCCATGAAAAATAGCCACCACTAAATATAGCTCTGTCAAAAGCCTTCTTGCTTCTTGTCCTGGTCTTTTTCAGCCTTTCTCGGCCTTTATCGGCCTTGGCCTTCCTGGGCCTTCTTGGAGTTCAATGGTCTCAACACTGAGCCTGATACAATATGGGTCTTCCTCATCCCTCATTTCTCTTGTGTTCTTGCCCCACTCCCACTTTCTGAAGTCCAAAGACCAAATTCCACAGATTCAGAATATCCTGCCTATCCTTCCCAAGGCCACATCTTACCTTGAGCTTGAAGCTCTGTGCTCCCAGGCTCCTGGGCTCCACCTCAGGCCCCAGAAACCCCTTAGCTTTAATAAGTAGTACCTTCAATTCTGGTCTCTCACTGGCCTCCAACTACGAGAGGGCCTGAGAACACGGGATAGCCTGACAGCCCCGATCCTGCTTCCACATGGTGGTGAGCTTCCCCTAACTGCACCATACCATCCCCCTACCTGGGATTTGGTGAGGCCCCAGGGCAAATCTGCCTTTGGTAGGCTAAGGATGAGATCTCAGCAAACCACAAGAGAGGGTAGGTTCAGACCTCCTCCACTGGGGTAGGTGCTGGGAGCTCAGCAGACCACCAGAGAGTTCTGGCCCCCACTCTGGCCTCCCTCTGGCATAGGGTTGACAATACACAGAACTGCCTGAGAGAGCCTGGATCCTGTCTCCACATGGTGAAGGAAGCCTGAGTGTACCTGACTGGAACCTGAATCGAGCTTCTGTGGGTACTCCTGAATAGCTGATATGAAGCCATCAGTTCCCTCCAAGCTCAGCAGACCACCAGAGAGTTCTGGCCCCCACTCTGGCCTCCCTCTGGCATAGGGTTGACAATACACAGAACTGCCTGAGAGAGCCTGGATCCTGTCTCCACATGGTGAAGGAAGCCTGAGTGTACCTGACTGGAACCTGAATCGAGCTTCTGTGGGTACTCCTGAATAGCTGATATGAAGCCATCAGTTCCCTCCAAAATAAACCTAAGAGAACCTAAACCCTGTACCAACCAGCTTTACATAACCAATAAAGAAAGGATCTAGGCACCTGGATAACACAAACAGAAGCATACTTCAACTTAATTCTCATATCAGAATCATAAACAACAAAAGAAATTCACATGCCAAAATCACAACAAAACTCAATAAGCCAACTTGAAACAACAGGGGAAAGCCTCACCAAGAGAATGAATGAAATGGAAAACAGAATATCAACACTGGAGGGTAAAGTTGAAGAACTGGATTACTCAAGCAGAGTATGGAAAATTAAAAAAACAACAACGCAGGAATACAATATGCAAGAGATGTGGGACACCATGAAAAGACCAAATCTACAGATCATAGGAATAGAGGAAGGAGAAGAATTTCAGGTCAATGGTGTTGACCAGATCTTAAACAGGATTGTAGAAGAGAATTTCCCAAAATTAAGGAAAGACATCCCCATACAAATACAGGAAGCATATAACACCAACTAGACAGGATCAGGAAAAAAATTCTCCATAACATATCATAGTCAAAACACTAAATGTACAGAACAAAGAGAGAATACTGAAAGCAGCAAAAGAAAAACAAGTCACATAGAAAGGAAAGCCCATCCAAATTACAGCTGGCTTATCAATGCAAACCATGAAAGCCAGAAGAGCCTGGACCAAGGTATTTCTAGTTCTACGTGACAATAGATGCCAGCCCAGAATACTACCAAGCAAAAAATGTTTATTATAGTTGAAGGGGAAAGAAAAATTTTCCTTAACACAAGTAGCCTGAAAGAATACATGTCCACAAAACCAGCCCTCCAAAGAATGCTTGAAGCAATACAGAGAGCAAAGAGAGAACCTACTATACCCAAGGAGCAATGAAAGAAAATAAACAAAGATATAATCAAGGAAACACAAAATTACACAGGGAACACAAATAGCAATCAAAATGATGGCAACCAATATACACCTTTCAATAATAACCTTAAATATCAATGGACTGAACTCCCCAGTCAAAAGATACAAGCTAAGCGAATGGATTAAGAAACAAATCCATCTCTTTGCTGTCTGCAAGAAACCCATCTCACCTTCAAAGACAGGCTGTACCTTAAGGTAAAAGGATGGAAAAGAATATTCCAAGCAAATGGCACTAAGAAACAAGCAGGGGTTGCAATTCTAATATCTCACAAAATAGACTTCAAAGTAAAATTAATCAGAAGAGATAAGGAAGGTTGCTTCATTCTGATCAAAGGAACAGTTAACCAAGAAGATATTATAATCCTTAAACCTTCAAAGACAGGCTGTACCTTAAGGTAAAAGGATGGAAAAGAATATTCCAAGCAAATGGCACTAAGAAACAAGCAGGGGTTGCAATTCTAATATCTCACAAAATAGACTTCAAAGTAAAATTAATCAGAAGAGATAAGGAAGGTTGCTTCATTCTGATCAAAGGAACAGTTAACCAAGAAGATATTATAATCCTTAACATATATCATATATGCTATGCTGTACATCAAACGGACCTAACAGACATCTTTCGATTATTCCACCCAAACACCAAAGAATACACTTTCTACTCAGCACCTCATGGAACTTTTTCAAACATTGACCACATACTGGGCCACAAAACAAATCTCAACAAATACAAAAATATTGAAATAATTCCATGCATTCTATCGGACCACAAAGCAATAAAGCTCAAAATCAACACTGGACGAAGCCCTAGTCACTACATGAATTCATGGTGATTGAACAACACACTCCTAAACCATGAGTGGGCCAAAGGAGAAATTAAGAAAGAAATAAAAAAAAATTCCTGGAATTCAACAAAAAGGACAATACAACACAACACAACTTCTGGAACACATTAAAAGCAGTCTTAAGAGGGTAGTTTATAGCTCTAAGTGCCTACATTTAAAAAATTGGAAAGAGCCCAAATAAATGACCTAACACTACAACTCAAGGCACTGGAAAGGCAAGAACAAATGAAACCCAAACCCAGCAGAAGAGAAGAAATAACAAAAATCAGAGCAGAAGCTAATGAAATAGTAACAAAGAAAACAATACAAAGAATCAACAAATCCAAGAACTGGTTCTTTGAGAAGATAAATAAGATTGATAGACCACTAGCCCAGTTAACCAAAAAAAAGAAAGAGCACCTCCAAATCAACAAAATCAGAGATGAAAGGGGAAACATCACAACAGACACCAGAAAGATAGAAAATCCAAACTATTAGAAGGGAATATTTTAAAAACCTATACGCTACTAATCTGAAAGTCTAAAAGAAATGGATGGATATCCGAAATCATGGGACCCTCCAAAGTTAAACCAAGAAGAGATCAACAGTTTAAACAGACCCATAACATATAAGGAAATTCAAACAGTAATACAAAGCCTCCCAATTAAAAAAAGCCCAGGCCCAGATGGATTTACAGCAGAATTCTACCAGACATTTAAAGAAGACCTCCAACCAATACTATTTAGATTATTCAAGAAGATAGAAGCAGAGGGAGAACTCCCAAATTCCTTCTATGAAGTCAGCATCACTCTAATACCCAAACCGGGTAAAGGCACAACCAAAAAAGAAAACTATAGACCCATATCCTTAATGAACATAGATGCAAAAATTCTCAACAAAAACTTGTAAATTACATACAGATACACATCAAAAAGATCGTTCACCATGATCAAGTAGGCTTTATCCCAGAGATGTAGGGATGGTTCAATATATGCAAGTCAATAAATGTCATTAATCCTATAAAGAGACTCAAAGACAAAAACTACATTGTCATCTCAATAGATGCAGAAAAGACTTTTGACAAAATTCAGCATGCATTTATGTTCAAAGTCCTAGAGGGAACTGGATTGGAGGGAACATACCTCAACATAATTAAAGCTATATACAACAAACCCACAGCCAATATCATTCTAAATGGAGAAAAACTGGAAACATTCCCATTAAAATCAGGAACTAGACAATGATGTCCACTATCTCCACTCCTTTTCAACATAATGCTTGAAACTCTTGCTAGAACAACAAGATAGGAGGAGGAAATTAAAGGAGTACTAATTGGAAAATAGAGGTCAAACTATCACTTTTTTTTTGCCTTTTTGAGACAGGGTTTCCCTGTAGCCCCAGCTGGCCTGGAACTCACTGTGTAGACCAGGCTGGCCTTGAACTCAAAGAGATCCACCTGCCTCTGCCTCCCGAGTGCTGGGATTAAAGGCGTGCGCCACCAGGCCAGGCCAAACTATCACTTTTTGCAGATGATATGATACTATATATAAGAGATCACAAAAGTTCCACCAGAAAACTCCTAGAACTGATCAACACTTTCGGTATAGTGGCAGGTTATAAAATCAATCTACAAAAATCAGTAGCCTTTCTATATACCAATAATAAGCAACTGGAGAAAGAATACAGGGAAATGCTTCTATTCACAATTGCTACAAAAGCTTACCCAGCACTCGGGAGGCAGAGGCAGGTGGATCTCTATGAGTTCAAGGCCACCCTGGTCTACAGAGTGAGTTCCAGGACAGCTGGGGCTACAGAGAGACC
>NW_008357929.1:7178300-7185363 GCF_000622305.1 Nannospalax galili
AAGAGAACAAATGATACCAAATGCTGGTGAGGATGTGGAGAAAGGGGAACTCTCATTCACTGCTGGTGAGATTGCAAACTTGTGCAGCCTCTGTAGAAAACAGTGTGGAGAACTCTCAAAACACTAAAAATGAACCTACCACATGACCCAGTTATACCATGCCTTGGCATATACCCAAAGGACTCATCCTATTGTAGAGACACTTGTACAACATGTTTGTTGCTGCTCTTTTCACAATAGCTAAGAGATGAAAGCAACCTAAGTGCCCCTCAACTGACGAGTGGTTAACAAAAATGTGGTATATTTATACAATGGAGTTCTATTCAGCATTAAAGAAAGAAATAATGAAATTTGCAAGTAAATGGATGGATCTAGAAACTGTTATACTAAGTGAAGTAACACAGACCCAGAAAAACAAAATAACATATGTTCTCCCTCATATGTGGCTCCTAGCACCAAATCCTTTTAAATTCCAGGTCCTTTTAATAAGATGATGCTATACAGCAGTCCCTTCTGCATGAAATAACTACCATCATCATGACTTCAGCTTAACCTGATCGCTAAGCAAAGTCACAACTGGGCTTGCTGACAGTTGTTCTCATTCATTAAAGAAGTGCCAAGCAGCGTCACTGGACCCTCACCTGAGTATCCAGCCACTCTTCCTGGCCAATTAGTCCAGCCTTGGAAGACAAAAGAAAAATGAGGAAGAACCCAAAAGAAGGATGCTTTTGGGAGCCCTTGTCAAGAAACTCCAATGGA
This sequence comes from Nannospalax galili, assembly GCF_000622305.1. Taxonomy (NCBI): domain Eukaryota; kingdom Metazoa; phylum Chordata; class Mammalia; order Rodentia; family Spalacidae; genus Nannospalax; species Nannospalax galili. The sequence goes on from NW_008357929.1 coordinate 7,179,060, forward strand.
CTTTCATATGAACATCTGAAAATTGCCCTGCTCTGACTTTTTTCTAGTTCCCTGTCTAGAGCCTGTAATGCTAATTACTCTTGCCTTTACTTCTCCTTCACATCTCCCATTCATGATTCAAGGACTTTCTTCTTCCCTTAGAGACAAGAGTTATGCAATTTGGGAGTCTTTTAAATAGACCCACAGATGGGGTACTTCAATTACCTCACCCTGCGTCCCTGTTTAGCATGGAAGAAGCCAGAGCAGTCTGCATCCCTATTCCCTACTGGCAATTTGGGTAACCCCTTCAGAGGATGGCGTGATAAGAATAGGAGGTAGGAACTGGCTAGGCAGTTAGAGTAAAAAGACCCCAAAGAACAGTAGCCAGTTTCTTGGCTAAAAGTCAAAATGTCCTTGGGGCCTGTTAGCAACATACTCTTTTTCCAAAAATGTCAAAAGCATTTGGGGCTTGTATCTAATCCTTAAGATTTCAAGGTTACCTCTTCAGAGGCGGCAATGTTGGAGGGAAGGGAGTAGGCATGGATTTGATCAAAATACCTTATATACGTGTATGAAATTCTCAATAAAATTTTTGTAAAAATTTTTTAAAAAGGTACCTTCAAATAATAAAAGCCTTGCTAAATCCTTTTCCTGTACACCTTCTCTCCAACTTGGGCAGCCCAGCAACACTTGCCTGTCCTTCTCATAGTCTGAGCTCAGGAAATGGAAAGGGGCTGAGGGTCTCATTAGCCCCAGATAGGCCCAGGGTCTCAGGGAGGGACAGCAAAACATTGCAGTTCACACTGCCTCCCTCATCCCAGGAGAATGACCAGAAACGGATCCGTGCCCTGAAGAAAGCCAACAAGGAGCGGGAACTGAAGAAGCAGCGCCTCCGGGAATTGACCAAGGCCAAGCAGGAGATGATTGCACTGCGTCTGGAGCACCAGAGGCTGAGTGTCAAGCTACAAGACTACGTCATCTTCAACAAGTACCTGGAGAAGGTGGTAGAGAACTCTGAGGTGAGTCTGAAGGCTGTGGGCAGACCCGGGAGCCCTCTTCAGCTTCCTTCTCTAACCCAGGGTTATGGAGTAGAGCTCGGCTTCAGTTGGCTAGGGTTGGAATAGCCTCTTAGGATAATCATCTTGCTCTTGGAGACACAGAAGTCCCAGGGACAGCTGGCTAAGGCCCCTGATGAGATTGGGTGCATTTCTAAAAGGTTGGGGGCCTGGTGGTATCTGTGTGTGTGTGTGTGTGTGTGTGTGTGTGTATTGAGGGACATAGTTTAGGAGCACCAGTGATAAACTAAGCCTGCATTAGCCCATGACCTGAATCTAACCTTGCCCCCCACCACCGGAGTCTTCTGTTTACTTACCAGTAAACTGGGGAGAGGAATGAAAAGAAAATGGAAAAATAGCCACCCTCCCACAGACTTGGAATGCTTAAGATGTGCTGCAGCGGGCTGAGGGCTTTGAACATTGACTTCATTCTGTCCTCTGGGAGAACAAGCCAGTCACCCCTTTATGGAGGAGGAGATGGAGACTCAGAGAGGTTAAGGCATCTTCTCAGGGGCTTTTCAGCCTTCCTCCCACAGCACCTCCTGCAGCATTTGATGCTGTCATTGCTCCTCTGTGAAACTTAACTTTGCCCTTGACTGACACCTCCTCCTGTCTCCTACTCTGTTCCCTCCTCCTCAGGCCCCTCTGGAGTCTTCTCTTCCCAGGTTCTTCCTTTCCTGGTACAGACTCTTGGTCTAAGATGCCTCACCTTTCTCCCATCACCGTATCAGTGATGATACCTCCCCTTCCTCAACCCCCTCCCCCTTGGGTTACCAGTAAGTAACCTTTCCAGAGACGTGGATCTGTGTTTTAGAAGGGACCCAGGGAGACAAAAGGCACACAGATTTTTATAACCCCTGCAATTTCCATATACAAACACTAACTTATTTGTGCATGAGCCCAAATCTGTGTTATTTTCTCTATTCTAAGGTACCACTGACTGCAAACTGTTCACTTCATAACTGGGGTGTTTTTTTTAAGGGGGATGAGTAAAGATCATCATATTAAAGCAGTAAATAAATTGTACAATATGTCTCAAAAACCAATAGGTAAAGTGTCTACCTTAAGAGTGGGCAAACTGGTTGGCTATCCCTCCTAAGTTTCCACCCCAGCTCCTAACCCATCCTGTCCACAACTCATCTGTTTCCTGCCACTCCCAAGCCAACATCACTACCATCCCACCAAAACTGAGCTTCATCCTTACCCTTCCCCCATTCCCCCATCAATCAGATCTGGTCCATTCTGCCTCCTACGTATTTCTGGAATCCAGTCCCTGCCCCTTCTCCATGCAGTGCTTCATCTGGCGCTAACTCTGCCTTTGCTCTTCAGCAGCCTATAGCCAGCCTTCTCTCTCTCTCTCTCTCTCTCTCTCTCTCTCTCTCTCTCCTCCAGAAAACATAGTGAACACTTTTCTTCTAAGTACTCAGCACACAGCTTTGTCAAATCTTAATATTTTTCCTGTTTATTTTTTTCTGAAACAAAACACCACATCCCCTTATATGCCCTTTCAAATATCTTTCTTCCTTTCCTCTCTTTGGGGTCCCAAGAATCATACTTTTACTTTCATTTTTATTTAAAAAAAATTTTTATGTGCATGAGTGTTTTGCTTGTTTGGATGTGAGAGCACCTGCACATGCAATGCCAAAAGAGGCCAGGGGAAGGCGTCAGATCCCACGGAACTGGAGTTAGAGAAAGTTGTTAGTCATCAAGTCGGTGCTGGGAACGGAATCTAAGTCCTCCGTAAGAGCAGCCAGTGCTCTTAACCACTGAGATTTTTATATTTCTGTTTCATGCCTGTTTTTTTTTTATTTTGTGACCTATCACCTGCTCATAAACTATGAGCTATATTATACTTCTATGACTTGCTTTTTTCAATTAATGATTTTTAGAATATATATATTTTTTAATTGGCATGTAATGATTGTACACATTGGTGGGATATACTGAGACACACACACATATACATATATCTATATATGCAATTCATAGTGATCACATAGGGTAAATGACATACCTACCACCTCGCACATTCATCATTTCTTTTTGTTAGGAATATTCAAAGACCTGCATACTACCTATTTAGAAGTACACATTTCAACAGTATAATAGTTGGTCTACTATGCTATATAGAATATTAGAAATAGGGCTGGAGGCTGGGCACGGTGGCGCACACCTTTAGTCCCAGCACTTGGGAGGCAGAGGCAGGCGAATCTTTGTGAGTTTAAAGCCAGCCTAGTCTACATAGCAAGTTCCAGGCCAGCTGGGGCTACAGGGAGACCTTGTCACAAAAAGAACAAAAAGGTATGATTTAATAGGTGTAGGAAACAGCACAGTTAAGAGCACTGACTGCTCTTGCAGAAGACCCGGGTTCAAATCCCAGAACCATGGTACTAATAACTGCCCATAACTCCAGATCCAAGTGATCTTATACCCTCTCCTGATTTCTGCAGGCACTGCACGACATGGGTGCACTTACATACATGCAGGCATTATTCTCATACACATAAAAATATAAATTAATTTTAGAATATTAGAAATAGCCAGATGTGGTGGCACATGCCTTTAATCCCAGCACTTGGAAGGCAGAGGTAGGTAGGTGGATCTCTGTGAGTTTGAGGCTGGGGCTACAGGGAGACCCTGTCTCAAAAAGACCAAAAAAATATATATCAGAAATAGTTCTTTCCATCAAATTTCCCTAACATCAATGATATGTTTAATTACTTTTTTTTTATGTGTATGAGTATTTTCCCTCCGTGTATATAAGTGTACCCATGCGTGCAATACACACAGAGGCCAGAAAAGGGCATTGGATCCTCTGGAACTGGATTTATGAATGGTTGTTAGCCACCATGTGGATGCTTAGGACTGAATCTGGGTCCTCTGGAAAAGCAGCCTGTGCTCTTAACAGCTGAGCCATCTCTCCAGCCTTACCCCCTTCCCCTTTTTAAAAATTCTCTGTATATGAGTGTTTTGCCTGCATGTAAGTACACCACAGAGGCCAGAAGAGGGCATCAGATCCTCTGGAACTGGAGTTACTGGCAATTATTGGCCTCCATGTGGGTGTTGGGAATTGAACCCCAGTCCTCCACAAGGGTAGCCAGTGCTTTTAACCACTGAGCCATCTCTCCAGCCCCCATCGATATTTTAAGAAGCTTTTTGTTAAGGAAAATTTCAAACATACATAAAAGTAGAGTGAGCATCCACTGAACGCCCATTACTTATCACCTACTTCTAGCGGTTGCCACTTGCATCCCCCACACTTTCCCACCTCCAACATTTTTTCATCCACAATTATTTCAGCATATATTTCTAAAAGACGAGAGCTTTTAAGAAACATCACCACAATACCACTGTCATACGGCTTATAACTTACTCCTTAATAGCAATTATACATCTAGTTAATGTTAGAATTTCCCCAGTTGTTGCAATAAGGCTTTTGTGCAATTGGTTTTTCCCAGTCAAGACCCAACCATTTTGTGCAATTGGTTTTTCCTCATGCTACATATTTTCCTAAGTGTCATAGACATTAACCTAAGCAAAATAAGGCCTGACATACTGTTTGGGTCCAGTGACAGATTTGAAAGCAGGTAAAATTAGTCTTTATTAGCATAAAAATTTGCTCCTTGATAATTAATAGATGTGAAAAACATTACCATTGAAATCTACCTGATGACTTTATATCTATGCTCAGATGCCAAGGAGCTCAGAAAATAACCAACTATGACTAGTAATCATCAGATATATACTGACTGAGAGGGCAGAAATATTTTAGCATTCTTTAAAAAAATGCATTAACTAGAACAGTACCATAAAGAGGACTTTAAAAGAGAATTTTTCTTTAGTTGGCCACTTGATTACGGTGTGGATCTTAAAAAAGCAAAACTCTTATTTTTTTTTTTTAAGTCAAGGTCTCACTGTCTACCCCAGGATAGCTTCAAATTCAAGAGCCTCCCACCTCTGCCTCCCAAGTGTTGGGATTACCATGTTCCACAGTAAACCCTTGATTCTTTACATTGTTCAGAGTGAATTCATGTTTCAGAAGCCTCCAAAAATGACCTGTAATATTTTTAGTGAAGTTATGAATTCATGGACTTTAATCCACATTTCAGTCTTTGTACTTATTCTTACTGATGTTCAAATTGTCCCCTCTTTGGACAAGTGGAAGCCTCACAAAATTCCTCCCTAGTACCTCTGTATAATCCATATTTTTGTTTACTTATGTATTTTTATGTGTTATGAGTGTTTTGCCTGCATGCATATAAGTGCACTATATGTATGCAATGCCTGTCACAAGAGGGCATCAGATGCCCTGGAACAGGAGTTATGGACAGTTGCTAACCACTATGTGGGTTCTGGGAACAAACACAGGTCCTCTGCAAGAACAGCCAATGCTCTTAGCTACTGAGCCATGTCTTCAGCCCCATAATCCATTAACTTTTAAATTCTGTATGCTGTTGCATTATTGTTGAAAGGAATTTAGGAAATACAGACAAGACATTAGCTCTCTGCCTCTTCTTTTTTTTTTTTTTTTTCTTTTTTGAGACAGGGTCTCCCTGTAGCCCCAGCTGGCCTGGAACTCACTATGTAGACCAGGCTGGCCTCGAATTCACAAAGATCCGCCTGCCTCTGCCTCCCAAGTGCTGGGATTAAAGGCACGCACTACCACGCCTGGCCCAGCTCTCTGCTTCTTAAAATTCTCCAATAGATAAAGTTCACATTCCTTTCCAACACATTCCTAGGCGTGTGTGTGTGTGTGTGTGTGTGTGATTGAACACAGGGCCTTGTACATGCTAGGCAACACTGTACCACTGAACTATACTTTCAGTGCTTTTTAAAAACACAAATTTAAAAAAAAAAAAAAACACGAGTTTAACACAGGGTCTCACTAAGTTGTCCAGATTGACCTCGAATTCAATATGTAGCCCACGGAGGCCTTGAACTTATAATTCTCCTGCCTCAACCTCCCAAGTACCTGATGGGTAGTCTGTCTTTCTTTCTTTCTTTCTTTCTTTCCTTTCTTTCTTTCTTTCCTTGTCTTTTCTTTTCTTCTCTCTCTTTCTCTCTCTCTCTCACTCTCTTCCCCCCCCAGATCATCCCTCTTCTTCCCTCTCTGAACCTCAAGCCATTTATATTAAACTACCATGAATATTTTTTTCTTTATTTTTTTATTTTATTTTATTTTTTTTAATAATCACATACTTAGAAGAAGCATTTCATTACATCAGCATTGACATGTTCAATAACAATTTTCTGAGCTAGGCTGCACCTCT
>NW_008357929.1:7189629-7247496 GCF_000622305.1 Nannospalax galili
TGGGCTTTTTTTAGTCGGGAGGTTTTGTATTACTGTTTCAATTACCATGAATATTTTTAACATGCTCCAAGCCTCCATTCATCTTTGCTCAGGCTGCTCCCTCTCTCCCAGAGACATCGCCTTGCCTTCCCCACCTGCCTCTGCGTGGCTGTCTTTTGTTTGTGCCTGGTCTCATTTCATCCATCCTTTCTCTTAGGAACCCTTTTCTGGCTGTTTCCACCTTCTCCACCACTGACTTGAGAAGCATATTTGGAGAAAGGCTGGCAGGGCAGTTCCATGATACCAATCTGTCACTGAAAACTGTCTGACAAGGAGACAAGTTCAGGGCGTGTCTCCTGAGTAGCTAGCAGGCACATTTTGATAAGCCCCTGGGATGCGGGGCGGGGTACATTGGTGATACGGAACTGGCATTCACATTGCCTTCTTGAAGAGGCACTCGTGTGGTTTTTGTTCTGCTGGGTGAGCTCTGTGGTTCCAAACTGCACTGGAAGAGGTGAACTGAGTCTTGCAAGTCCCTGCCTCACTAGCTACTCCTCTCCAGCCCCACTTCTCTTATAGCAGATGTTGAACACACATTGAAGCTGGGAGTTAGAACCTAGGCTCTGTGCAGCCCCAACCTCAGTCCCAGAGAAAGTTTATAACTGACTGTTTAGTTATCTGTCCTACCCACACCCAACTACCCCCTGAGCTGTAAACTCCAAAAGAGCAGGGTCTGGCTTTCTTATCTCTGTCCTAGTCCTTTAGCATAGCTCCTGGCTTGTAAATGGCTCTTTGTACATTCTTGCTGAACAGGATCATTGTTGCTTCAGGAGACAAAATTCCTTCTGTAGCAGCAATTTTCAACCCATAGCTGGGCCTAGACTCATCTGGGGAATCTTTTGCAAAATTCAAACATACCAGGAACCACCATAGACAGGCTATTAGTCTGAATCTTCTGGGGTGGAGCTTGGCAGGTGTTCCAGTTTGCTTTCTATTGCTGTAATAAAACACTGACCAAAACCAACTTAGGGGGGAGTTTATTTCAGCTTGTATCACTGAAGGAAGTCAGGCAAGAACTCAAGACTGAAGTAGAGACCAGGGAGGAATGCTGCTTACTGACTTGCTACCCCAGGCTTGCTCCGTTACCTTTTTTATATAGCCCAGGCCCACCTACCCAGGGATGGCACCACCCATAATAGGCTAGGCCCTCTTCCACCAATTAGCAATTGAGAAAATACCTTACAGATATGATCATAGGCCAATTCAATGAAGGAAACTTCTCAATTGAGCCTCCCTCTTCCCAGGTGTCTCTAGTTTGTATCAAGTTGACTACTACTAACCAACACAGTTAGTACCTTTTTAGGCACCTGAGATGATTCTAACATGTAACTGGCACTGGGAACCCAGGGTCCAGGTGTACATCCCTCCAACTCATGAGGCACAGTCCATATAAACCCAGGTGAAGAAGGTAGATCCCAACATTCTCACAATCTCCATCGAGGCTGCCACCTATCTGCCCTGGTATCCAGGTGTCCAGGCCAGAGGTTGGCAGGCTGAGGTAACTGCATCAGGCCTCGGGGAGCCAGCTGAGCAGTGACCCAAGCCCACTATCCTCTCAGTTTGAGGAGATCCATGAGGTGATTGCCCGCTACAAGACACTGGTGAGCATGCACCAAGACCTCATGCAGTCAGCACAAGAGGGCCAGGAGAAGATCGAGCGTGCCAAGGCTCAGCTGGCCCACTACATGGAAGAGAAGGACGACGAGATCCTCCAGCACAACAACGAGCTGGCCCAGCTGCAGATGCGCTTTGACAGGGCCCGCAGTGACGTCATCTTCTGGGTGAGCTGCAGGACCCCACAGGACTCGGGGAGAGTGTGCTGGCTCTGAGTGCATGAGGTCTGCACGTGCACACACATGTAGGCATGTAGACAGACAGACAGACACACACACACACACACACACACACAGCTGTTTTTGCCTATGCCCCACTCATGTCCTACCCCATCCCTCTCCAGGAATCTCGCTGGGCACACATCCAGAACACTGCTGCCAAGAAGACGCTCCTGCTTGGCACCATTAAGATGGCGACACTGAACCTCTTCCAGATCGTGAGCAAGCAGCTGAAGGAGACCACCCATGTGTCCCTAGAGGACACACACAAACAGTTGGACATGGTAGGAGGACAGGCAGGAGCTGGGCCCAGCTGGGTGGCAGGGTCAAGGAGATTCTGGATTGGCTGAGTGGAGGCATGAACCAGGCATAGTTGTGGTTCTTAAATGTTTGCAGTGTCATGGTCACCTGGTAGGGAGATGAGGTGTATTGCTGGACCCCACCCCAAGTCTCTGAGAGCCCATGAATTTGCATATTCAGCAAGTTCCCAAGTAATGATGCTGGGCAGGGTTCCACACATTGAGTCCCACTGTCTTAGCACCCAAGACCCTTGTTGACCTCAAACCACAGGGCAAGAGTAGGACACACTGTTGAATTCATTGGTTATACAGAACAGTCTATTGGCCACACAGGATAACAACTCCAGGTAGGTCTCAGGGGGGATTGAATTGTCATTGTTGGGGCTGCTCTGTTATACGAGGGACAGTATGAGACTGAGCCTGGTTGCTGCCTTCTCCACAAGTGCAGAGCTGGGCAGCTGAGGAAGTAGACTACATTCACTCTTCAGTTTTATGTTCAGAAATTATTTCATCCATTTGGGTAACTATCCAAAGAAATCTATGACTTCATCTTTTCAGTTTTCTAAAGAACAGCTACCCATATTTAAAACTCTGAACCAGATGTTAAAAATTCAGAACTAATTAGAAAAATTGTGGAACTATGGAAAAGAACTTCCTGATTCAGAGAAAAAAGTGTTTGACGATTTTTTTTTTTTTTTGTCAGAAAGACTAGAAGATATACACAGAAAACATAAACAGAATTCAGGAAATATCTAACTCCAAGTCAGATGATATCTTTGGGAAAAGAAATCATGCAAAAAAGGTTTTTAAAAGAAATGTTAATAAAAAGAATTAATAACACGATGTTATGGTTTAACTATGAAATACCCCTGTGTTCTAGTTTGCTTTTCTCTTGCTGTGATAAACATCATGACCAAAAGCAACTTGAAGAAAAAGCATTTATTTCATCTTACAGATTATAATCCATCACCAAGGTAAACAGGGCAGGATCTCCTAACAGGAGGCTGGAGGCAAGAACTGAAGCAGAAACCATGGAGGAATAATGCCTACTGGCTTGCTCCCCTGGCTTGTCCTCAGCCAGTTTTTTTTTTTTTAAACAGATATCAATGAAATTTTACTTATTTTTCAAAAAATGTTATCACATTTGTTTATATTTTGTGAGTATGTGGTGTGTGTGTGTGTGTGTGTATACAAGTGGCATAGCGGATGTGTGAAGGTCAGAGGACATCAGCCAGCTTTTTTATACAACCTAGAACCACCTGCCCAGGAGTGGCATGGCCCACAGTGGACTGGGACCTCTCATATAATCAACAATCAAGGCAGTTCCCCATAAGCATAGTGTCAGGCCAGTCTGATCTGAGAAATCTCTCAAACGAGACTCTCTCTTCCCAGGTGACTCTTGATTGTGTCAAGTTGACAATAACAACTAACCAGAATACCCCAACAGGCTCAAATACTTGAACACCTGGTCCTCAGCTGGTAGCACTGTTTTAGAAGGTTGTGAAACCTTTGTGAGGTTATCCTCACTGAGGGTAGTGGATGTCTGCAATATCGGCCTTGAAGTTTATATCCCAGCTCTGCTTTCTGTACTGTTTCTGCTTTCTGGTCCATTGAGATATGAATAAGAAGTCTGTTCCAGCCTCAGCTTTCTCCTATTATCATACTTTCCCTGCTATGATGGACTGGACTCTCAAACTATAAGCCAAAATAAATCCTTCCTTCCTTATATTGCATCATGTCAGGTATTTTATCAAAACATACAGAAACCTGAAAAGTAACTAATAGAGAAAATTGGTGTCAAGAAGTGGGGTCATTGTTGCAGTGAGAAACCTGACCATGTATTTCATAGGGCTTTGGAACTGGTTTACGGGAGGAACATGAAAGAGTTTGGAACTGTGGGCTAGAGAAGCCTTAGTACCCTGTATGCAGAGCTTAATAGGCCATTCTGGTGAGAATTTGGAAGATCAGAATACCAATAGTAATGTGGACAGTGAAGGTTGACCTCATGAGGTTTCAGAGGGGAAGAACTCTGTCAGGAACAAGGCTAGAAATTATTCATGCCATATTTTGGCAAAGAACCTAGCTATGTTCTTCAGATGCCTTGAAATACTGAGTAAGGCTAAATTCAAAATAATGAACTAATTTGTTTGTTGGCGGAGAAATTTCAAGACAGTATAATAACCCATGGCATGATTATAGACCACTATTTTTTCCCAGATGTACAGTAAGAAGGAGCAGAAAGATATGAAAAAAATGTGCAGTGTGGAGAAGAAAGGAGCTTAAACATAAAGTTGAGGACAAAGTGGGTACAAAGTGGCGCTCCCTGGTAAAGAGATTGGTACCATAAAGAAATCTGGAACTTTGCACTGGGGCAATAAAAAGTGTGCCTTGGGAGGAAGGCCACTAACTCAAAGCTCCAGGGTGTAACAATGCAAATTCACTTGGAAGAAGAGTACCTGAAAGGATAGAACCTTCAGGGTACTTTGCTAGAAAACAGCTGCCTAGAGAATCATTCTCCCAAGTTCAGCTATAAAGGCACATGGAGGTGGTTGTAGCTGTGGTCCAAGGAGACCAGGCTACATTGGAGTTACCAACATTTTCCTTGTGCTACTGATTTCACAGTCAGGCAACATTTAAAAGTGAGGGGGTCATGGAGGCTTACACAAAGGTTCTAGAAAGTTAATGAGGCCAAGCGATGTGTTCGTGGGATCATATTCCTTTAATGAAGCTCCAGAGTGGCCCACATGTGAAACTGTGAAGGTGAGCCCTAATTTGCAGTGGAGACCCCAGGACACTGGAGATGCCAGGTATGTGGGATTTCCACAGAGGAATGTTTCATGTACTGAGTAGAGCCAGCCCAAGAGAGAGGTCACATGTGCTGCAGATGGCAGAGCTGGAGGGATAGACCTATCCAAGACTTTTGGAGCCCAAATGATGCCACCAGATGCTGGACATGGGGCTACAGGGTTTTGTATTTGCTCTGCTGAGTGTGGATCTTGGATTTAGTCCAATTTTTCCTTTCCATGCTCCCATTCTTCCCTTTAGATTGGGAAGGCTTACTCTGCGCCATTATGTGTTGGAAGCACAAAACTTATTATTTTTTTTTTTTATTGTACAGGGGATCACAATTAAGTGATTGCCTTGAGTTTCAGAAGAGACTTCGAACTTTTGAACGGTGTTGTAATTGTAAGACTATGGAGACTTGAAGTGGGACTGAATACATTTTGTGTTGGTAGATGCCCATGAGCCTTAGGGATGAGGGGTGAAGTGTTATGGTTTGAACGTGAAATGGTCCCCAGAGGTTTATGTGTTTGAACACTAGCTTCCCAGCTGGTGACACTGGGTTTGTTTGTTTGTTTGTTTGTTTGTTTTTGAGACAGGGTCTCTCTGTAGCCCCAGCTGACCTGGAACTCACTATGTAGACCAGGCTGGCCTTGATCTCTGCCACCCAAGTGCTGGGATTAAAGGTGCTTGCTGCCATGCCAGGATAGGTGGCACTGTTTTGAAAAGTTGTAGAACCTTTGGGAGGTGGTGCCTAGCTGGACAAAGTGAGACTCTGGAGTGCCTGCCTTGAGGTTTACAACCCAGCTCCTGTCCTGTTTCTGCTTCTTCATCTGCTGAGTGTTAGGACCAAAAAGCCTCTTCCTGCCACTCTGGCTGCCTTACCTTCCCAGCCATGACAGATTGAACGCTCAAACTGTGAGCCAAAGTAAATCTTTTCTCTATTAAGTCGCTTTTTATCACAGCAAAGAGAAAAGTACCTGATATATGTGGAAAACCAAAAAGATCTCACTCATATTTCCAAGAAGCTAAAGATGGTTTATCACAGGCAAATCTGAAGAATTTAAAGAAGCTTAGATTTTTTAAAAAAACTCTCTGGTTCTCAAAGCAAGTAATACTCAACTTGCTGGAGACGATAAAATTAATTATAATAATGAAATGAAATCTTGGGGAGAACAAATTATTAAAGTTGGACAAAATTATATATATATATATACATATATATATATATGTACATCACAAAATGAAGCAACACCCAAAAGATGGCACTGAGAAGCATTGAAATAGAAGATTGAGCTGTGCTCAGGATAGTTAGGCACAAGCCAATTAGATCTCAATCCCTGTAATTGGTATGAAATTAGGATAAAGTCGATAAACATTTGATATTACTTTTTCTTTCACTCATGGTGGTCTGACAGCTATATACATTTTGTGCTACTATTTTGAAAACCCGAACAAATGAAAGGTCATGCAAAATTTTATTTTATGTTTAATAATTATTGAAAACCAAAATATCCCATGTAGGTATAGTGATGAATCATTTAAACTTTGATAAAGGTAAATTAGGCTGTGAAGTGCTTTTATAATGGATCATGATATAGATAGGGTAGTCTTGTTTCCTTATATTATGGTATGGAAGCTAGAATTTCTTTTGTAACTTTAGTGTTCTATGATGCATTTGTGCTTTTAAAAAAAAAAAAAAAGTGCCAGAATCTATCTAAACAAATCTGATTCCTAAATATCCCTAGAATTGAAGGTTGTTCACGTAAATGATTGTTGATTTCAGCAACAAATTTTTTTTTTTTTTTGGTCTTTTTGAGACAGGGTCTCCCTGTAGCCCCAGCTGCCCTGGAACTCACTATGTAGACCAGGCTGGCCTCGAACTCACAGAGATCTGCCTGCCTCTGCATCCCGAGTGCTGGGATTAAAGGCATGTGCCACCATGCTCAGCAACAACTTTTTACAAAAGGGACTAACATATTTATAAGCCTTTGTTTCATTATCTTTTACTTTTTCCTAAAGTAAAAACTAAGAAATTACATGCCAAATACATGCATATTCATTTATAGCCCATAGAATAACATTTTAGCTTTCATTTTACATATTTCTAAGTTATATATTCTTAGATAATTTATAAAAAAAAAAATATTTAAGTTAAATATGTTACTTTTCTAAGTAGAGAAATATATTTGTTCCGAAGTACTCTTTCATGTGAGTATAGTCACAAAACTTGTGTGATAGAAATTTTTTAAAAATATTGTATTGTTTTTATTTTATGTGTATGCACATATTGCCTGACTGTATGTAAGTACACTTGTGCAATGCTTGTGGAGGTCAGAAGGCGTCAGATTCCCTGGAACTGGAGTTACGGACGATTGTTAAGCTGTTAAACTGCCATGTGGGTGCTAGAAACTGAACCTGAGTCCTCTGCAAGAGCAGTCAGTGCTTATAACCACTGATCCATCTCTCCAGCCCTGTAAATTTTTAAATGAAAAATCTAAAAGGTTCAAGTCTCCAAAGTCAGAAATTCCAAATATTTTCCTTAGTTTATAAAGGCCTGCATAGGAGATAGCCATCTGTGGCTTATGGGCTAAATCCTGCCTGAACATGAAGAATTATATTTTAAATGGCTTTTTAAAAAGATGATGAATGTGAAAATTAATAAAATTAATAGAACTTAGTGTCCATAAACAGAATTTTGTTTGAACACCACCAGCTCCCTCTAGTTCTCATGCATGGGTGCTTCTGTTCTACTACAGCAGAGCCAAGTGACCAATAGAGAAACTAACTGTAAAGCCTTAATTATGTTCTTCTGGTCCTTTACCAAGGTTTGCCCCTCATTGTTTATACTATAACACAGTGCAGTGTGACTGTTTATTGAAATGCTGGGGCAATGTCTTCCACTGCCTCAGATGTTCTTGTTTTAAAATCATTGTCACCCATGCCTTAAGAGAAAAGGTCATCACTATAGAAGGTAAACAAACTGCTGCTCATTGGTGCTAGCAAAGAAAAGAATCTTTGGTCTCAAATTATGTTGTGGCATAGTGAGAAAGGTCCATATTGTATGGAAACAAACTCTCTTACATTATCTGGTATAGCATGGAAAAATGTACCTTAAGAGTTTTCCAGCTAGCAAATATAAAAACCTCACTGTTGTTAGAAACCACATTCTTTTTTTAAATTTTAGTTTATGTGTATGAGCATATTGCCTGCATGTATGTAAGTGCACCCATGTCATGCAATACCCATGGAGGACAGGAGAGGCTGTCCAGATCCCCTGGAACTGGAGTTATAGACAGTTGTTAGCCACCATACCATGTAGGTGCTGGGAATTGAACCTGGGTCTTCTGCACAAGCAGCCAATGCTCTTAACCACTGAGCCATCTCCAGCTCCTTGAAGCCACCTTCTTTAGCACCTGTTTGCTCTCTTAGGACAGTCAAGCAAAGGTTTTCAAAATCCACATCACCTCTTGGAACAGAATAATTTATCTGTCATCATAAGTTCAAATTTAAAGGACAGCTCAGAATTTATATGGACTTTATATATTGATTCAAAATGCTTAGGTATTGTGTATTCTATTCTATTCTATCTTTCCTCTAGAAAGATTTGGAAGATTTTTGTTGTTTATGGATGGAAAATAAGTTAAAAGTCATGCAACCCCTCCCCACATGGACACACATTCATGAACATGTAAACACATACCTTTAAAAAATTACATTATGTGTATGAGTGTTATGCCTCATGTATGTAAGTGCACCTATGTCATGCAGTACCTGTGGATGCCAGAAGAGGGTATTGGATCCCCTGGAACTGGAGTTACAAAAGGTTGTTAGCCACCATGTGGGTTCTAGGGATCAAGCCTGGCTTCTCTCCAAGAGCAGATAATGCTCTTAACCACTGAGCCATCTCTCCAGCCCCAATTAACAAGTTTTTAATCATCATTTTAAAATGAATTGGTGCCAGGTGTGGTGGTGCACGCATTTAATCCCAGCACTCCAGAGGCAAAGGCAGGTGGATCTCTGTGAGTACAAAGGCCAGCTTAGTCTACAAGTGAGTTCCAGGCCAGCTGGGGCTACAGGGAGCATTTTTTAAAACTTGGGAGGCTGGGGAGATGGTTCAGTAGGTAAAGGTGCTTGCCTCAAAACCTGATGACCTGGCCAAGCCTGATGATCTGAGATCAATCTCTGGGACCCACATGGTAGAAGGAAAGAAATGACTCCTGAAAGTTGTCTTATGACCTGCATACATTTGATGTGGCACACATGGGTACACATACACATCACACATGCACACACACACATGCACACACACACATGCACACGTGCACACGCACAATAATTGTAACTTTTAAAAGGTGTGTGTTTACATGTTCATGTATGTGTGTCTGCGAGGGGTGCATGTGCATACGTGTACATGAACATTCAGAGGCCAGAGGTGGATGTCAGGTGTGTCTTCTTCAACCACTCTCCACATTAGTTTTGGAGACAGGGTCTCTCGCTGTTCCTAGAGCTCACCAATCCAGCTAAACTGCCTGGCCAGTGAGCCCCAGGGAGCTTCCTGCCTCTACTTCCCAAGCACTGGGATTATATGTGCCACCATACCTGGCTTTTTTTCTGTGGGTACTGGGGATCTGAACTCATATCCTCATGCTTTCATGACAAGTACTTTGCCAACTGAGCCATCTCCCCTGTCATTGAAATAGTATTTTTAATTAAAATAATTTCAAAAATTTTTTCTGTGTGAGGAGAGTGGTACGTTGGACATTTTGGCAGATCCCCTTAATATCTGGCTCAATAACAAGTCAATTGTGCCGTTTGTGCCTTCGCTCATCCTGTTGACAGAACACTGGGGCAACCCCACCATGGTAAATGACACCGTGTGCTTGTGAGGGAAGAAGTGAAAATACAAAAAGGGTCTTGGTGTCATGCTCACAGAATTCAGAGGTCCCCGAGGTGCTCAGCAGCACCCTTCCTTTAGCTCTCATGAGGAAGGGTGCCCTGGGAAGTGGTGACCTGCAATTCTTAGCCCCAACACATGCATTCCTTGCTTAGCTCAGAGCTTCTAATCCATATACTCCAAATTCTGAGCTTTCTGAATTCTTAAGGATTTTATGAAATTTGATTCAGAAAAATCTGAGCCCTGATTTTCCTTGCCAGGAGTGCTTTATAGTGCTCAAGGTTATCTTAAAATGCCCTTCTTTATTCCCATTGGATTATTGACAGAAGTACAAACCACCAACTAGTTAGAAAAATTAAAAATAAAGACCCAATAATATGTAAGCAAAAATGAGAGGTCAAGAATAGAACACACACTCTCCCTCTGAGGTACAACTTTTAAAGAAACTAGGTTGGCATGTGTGAGGTCCTAGTTTCTATCCCTAGCATTACAAAACTAGAGAGGAAAGAGACAGAGAGAGAGAGGAGAGGGAGAGGGAGAAGGAGAGGGAGAGGGAGAGAGAGAGAGAGAGAGAGAGAGAGAGAGAGAGAGAGAGAATGGCTTAGTGGGTAAGGGTGCTTGCCATCAAGCCTGATGACTTGACTTTAATCCAAGTGTCCCACATGGTAGGAGACCAACTCCTGCAAGTTGTCCCCTAACCTCCACATGTGATGTGGCATAAGCACACCCCATACATACACACACATATATACACAGATGAATAAATAAATGTAATGAGAGATAAAGAGAAGAGGATAAGACAGAGACTGAGACAGAGAGACAGAGAGAGAGACAGAGAGAGAAAGAGAGAAAGAGAGAGAGAGAGAGAGAGAGAGAGAGAGAGAGAGAGTCATTTTCCCAGAGCTGCTATTGTGGAGCCCAGCTGGGTCCTCTTGACCTCCAAGTCTGTGCTGTGTCATGCTGACCTCAAGCCCTTAAAACAGAAGCTAGCTAATAGAATATGCTCCCTTAATCATTCAAGATTATCACAATGAACATCAGGCTTCCAAATCCATGACCACCTCGAGGCCTTCAAGTTGTGGAGAGCCATCTGCATGCCCTGCCTGCAAAATGCTTCCCTCTGAGGTTCCTCTGTGAGCCTCTCTCTTCCTCCTGTACTTTGGTGACTGTCTAGCATATCCCAACTCCATTCCTACATTGGTTCTCTCTTGCTCTTATGGTTTGAATCTGAAATGTCACCTCTAGGCTCATGTTTTAAGTGCTTGTTCCCCAGCTGGTGGCAGTTTGGGGAGGCTGTGAATCCTTTAGGAGGTAGGGCTTGACTGGTGGAAGTGGGTCACTAGATACAGGCCTTTGAGAGTAACAGCCAGGGCCCCTGGGTCTAGTCACATTCTCAGTTTCCTGGTTCACCTCCATGTGAAGAGCCACCACCACACGGTCTTAAGGCCATGAACTAAGCCATATGTTCCATGATGGACTGTGGCCCTTTGAAATCATAAACTAGAGTAAATCCTTCTTCCTCTAAGTTGCTTTTGTCAGATATTTTGAGCACAGTGACAGAAAAGTAACTAATACATCTGCTAAAGCTGATACTTATGGCTACCTAGAAAAATCTGTCAAATGAGGCCAAAGGCTGCCTCTGGAAGTCAGGCAAGGGAGTTCATAGAGATGCTCTGTCTTGGAAATGGGCGTGAGGGGGGCTTTGACTGGATGAGGTTAATGCTGGTCTCCTTACCTTGTCAGATCCAACAATATATCCAAGACCTGTCAGATATCTGGGCAGAGGTAAAGAAGAAGGAACAGCAGCAAGTCCGGGTATAAGGAGGCAACATGATTCCAGAATGTTCTAAAACAGAGACTGTGAGAGAGTAAGTTCCTGGGAACTTATGGTCTAGTCCTCCCAGTCCAGCTGTTGAGGACCTGTGGTTTCCTCCTGACAAACACCTTGCTGTTTGCCCCTTTGACCTCAGTCCACCCCCACCCTAAAAACATTAAATGTTATGTTTGTCCTGAAATTCTCTCTCTTTTTGGCAATTTGTTCATGGGGAAAAGTTGATCAGAAGAGAACCCCACAAGCACCCCATCTAAAAGCGATCATTTAGGTTGCTGGAGAACCAGAAGCCATGTCTCAGATCTGGTGTCTCCTGGCCTTTGGACTTAAACATAGTTAAGAGTTCAGGAGGCTGAGAACAGAACAAGGTAACTTTCTTCTACCACTTAAAAAAAAATAATTGGTTATTTCTAATCAGAGTTCAAAGACTCTCTAGAAACAATGAAGGCAGAGTTCCAAAGGTGCTGGATAAAAACGCAGCCCTGTCCCCCTGTCTCCTGTTCACCTGAAAATATGCATCACAATGTCACCAGTACCAATGCAGGTCAGCCAGATGGCTGCTGGGTAACTAGCAAGGGACCACTAATATGTCAAAGAATAATCAAAAGACTCAGGAGCATCCTAGCAGGCTGGAATGATGATTAAAACCAGCAAAACTAAACCAAATAAGGGCCTTGATTGTACATTTCTAAACCATCAATGGCAACAGCTAAGCCAGAGACCCAGGAAGAGAGCATGTACTTCATGGACATTAGCCTTGTGAAAACCCCACAAGGCACCATCATCCCTGTCTCATGTAACAAGACACTTGCCCAGGGATAGTGACCTCAAAGTACCAGGGCCAGGATCATGCTTGAGTCTGCCTGCCCTGAGCTCAAGATCTTCCCTAAGATCCCACAGGGAAAGCACTGCAGTAGCTGCCCTGCTGGCCACCTGGGTGGGCTGTAGTCACCCCTCACCTTGGTATGTACAGTGATCCTCAGGGTGTAGCTCCTGGACCTGCAGCACCAGCATTCCCCTAAAACTTGTTAGACATGCATACTCTGGCCCCAACCCAGACATGAGAATCTGAAACTCTGGAGTAAAACCCAGAAATCTGGACAAGCCCTCTGCACAATTCTGATGCATGCTTGACCCTGATGCAGAGATATATGCCTGTGGTCTCAGCTGTGCCCACGGGATCACATGTACCCAGGAGTGTGAAACCAGCAAAATAGTGAGAACCCATTAAGAAAAAAATTGAGGAGCTGGGAAGGTAGTTCAGTGGGTAAGAGTACTTGCTATACAAACATAGCATCTGAGTTCAAATTCCTAGCCCCCAAATAAAAAACTTGAAATGGGCATACACTCCTATAACTCCAGTGCTGTGTGAGGTAGAGGTGGCAGGATCACTGGGGCTTGCTGGCCACCAGCCTAGCTCCAGGATCAGTGAAATATCCTATCTCAAGGAAATGAGGTAGAAAGTGATAGATCAGGACAGCTGATGTCCTCCTCTTGCCTCGGAACCCACACATGGGTGCACATAACCCCCCCACGCCCCACCACACACACGCACACACACACACACACACACACACACACACACGTATATTGCACCACATAACCTACACACAGACACAAGAAATTAGAGAACTGCTTTATAATGACCAAGCTCTTTCAAACACCTGAACTCCACTCAACTCCCACCAGGTCAAATAATGTGTATTAGTGCCTGTATCAGTCAGCATTCAGTCAGATGAGGAGTCTAATGTTATAGGTCAAGTATTCATTATCCAAAATGCTTGGGACCAGAAGCGTTTCAGATTTCAGTGTTTTTCTGATGATGTAATACTGTCATATACAGCCAAGCATGATGGCTCATGCCTTTAATCCCAGTCCTTAGGAGGCAGAGTTAGGTGGATCTCTGTGAGATCAAGGCCAGCCTGGTTTATGTAGCAAGTTCCAGGTCAGCTGGAGCCAGGGCTACAGGGAGTCAGTGGCTCAAAAAAAACCCAAAACAACCATCATATACAAAATAAACTATCATAGGGATGGGGCCCAAGACTAAACACAAAATTCACTTGTGTTTTATATGTACCGTGCACACACAGCCTGAAGGCAATTTATTCAGTATTTTTAATAATTTCATGTGAACCATCATATCAGATGTGGAATTTCCTACATACACTGTCATATCAGTGTTCAAAAGTTTTGTATTTTGAAGCACTTTAGATTTCAGCTTTTTCAAATTAAGGATGTTTAACCTGGATATAAATAGAAATAGGTAAATCCCTTTTTTTTTTTTTTTTTTTTTTTGGGTCTTTTTTGAGACAGGGTCTCCCTGTAGCCCCAGCTGGCCTGGAACTCACTATGTAGACAAGGCTGGCCTTGAACTCACAGAGATCACCTGCCTCTACCTCCCAAGTGCTGGGATTAAAGGCGTGTGCCACCACACCCGGCCCATCTTACTTTTTATACATACACATACCTATACATAGGTTTGTTGCAGGAATTTGACCCTGAGCAGTTGTGGATGCTAGTCAAGCAGTCTCTACACATCTTGTTATATTTACTTCTGATGCTGGAGCTTGAAGGCACAGAGGAAGTAGTTGGAAAAGAAATACAAAGGCAGGACTGGGGAGATGACTCAGTCCGTAAAATGTTTGCCATGCAAGCATGAGGACCTGAGTTTGATCCCCAGGACCCATGTAAAAACCAATGCAATGGTATGGGCAGAAACAGGAGGATCCCAGGGGTTCGTTGGCAAACTGGTCTGGCTGAATCAACAAGCTCCAGGTTCAGTGAGAGACCCTATCTTAAAAAATAAGGCAAATGGACTGGCCATGGTGGTGCATACCTTTAATCTCAGCACTTGGGAGGCAAAGGCAGGGGATCTGTGTGAGTTCAAGGCCAGCCTGGCCTACTTAGAGAGTTCCAAGCCATTAACAGCTACATGGAGAGACCTTGTCTCCAAACAAAATTTTTTGTTTTAAAGGCAGACAGGGCTCAGCAGGTAAAGGCATCTGCTGCCCGCCTGAATTTAATCCCTGGGACCTACATGGTAACTTTCACACGTGTGGCATGTCATGCACATGTATGTGTGCACACACACAGTAATAAAGAAAAATGTACTAAAAAAGAATTAGTTATAAAAATATATAATAAGGGACTAGAGAGATGGCTCAGCAGTTAAGAGCACTGGTTGCTCTTGAAGAGAACCCGGGTTCGATTCCTAGCACCCACATGGCAACTAACAACTGTCCATAACTCCAGTTCCAAGGGATCTGACGTCCTCTTCTGACCTCCTTGGGCATTGCACGACATGGGTGCACTTACACACAAGCAGGCAATACACTCATACAATAAAAATAAATAAATTTTTTAAATATTTTGTTTATTATTTTTATTTTATGTGTCGAGTGTATTGCCTGCATGTATGTGAGTGCACCCATGTCATGCAATGCTGAGGAAGTCAGAAGAGGGCTTCAGATTCCCCTCAAACTAGAGTTAAAGACAGTTCGTAGCCACTGTGTGGGTGCTGGGAATCGAACCCAGGTCCTCCGTAAGAACAGCCAGTGCTCTTAACCACTGAGCCATCTCTCCAGCCTCCAAAAATAAATAGAATATTTTTTTAAATACATATATAATAAGGGCTGGAGAGATGGCTCAGTTATTAAGAGCACTGGTTGTTCTTGCAGAGGACCTGGGTTCGATTCCCAGCACCCACATGGTGGCTAACAACTGTCAGTAACTCTAGTTCCAAGGGATTCAATGTCCTCTTATGGCTTCCACAGGCATTGCATGCACAGGTGCACTTACAAAACCGCAGGCAAAAACACTCATATACATAAAACTAAATCCAAAAATTTTAATACATGTACTAATAAGGTGGAGAAACAATTGAGAAACACCACCCAATACCAACATCCAGCCTCCACACAAATGCACACATACATACACTATACCAGCACACACCCAGACTGGAAGGGGAAGTTGAGTTGAAAAACAAGCTAGCAACCTTGGGGATGTTACCCAAGGACAGACAGAAATATGTAAGTTCTTGTTTCTCAACTGGGTGGTATGGCTGTCCTGCAGAAGTCAGATCCTAGAACTGAACACATGTGCTGACCCAGGGCAGGAGAAGAAGCAGGAAGAGGATCCATGAGAAGAGGAGGTAGGTGTACATCCACCATTGAGGCAAGTTAGAAGAGCTGCTGCAGCATGTGTAAGCTACAACACGGCTGTCTCTTCCTCTCTGTCCTCCAAATTTCCCAGGTGAAGCTCTCCATGACCCACTGTCATAGGAAACACTTAGGAAAAGGAATTCTGAATAATGTAGCTCAGCCAAGTGAAGCTGACACATCACAAGCATCCATGCTACCATTATCTC
This sequence comes from Nannospalax galili, assembly GCF_000622305.1. NCBI lineage: Eukaryota > Metazoa > Chordata > Mammalia > Rodentia > Spalacidae > Nannospalax > Nannospalax galili. Next base: position 7,205,678 of record NW_008357929.1, read on the forward strand.
TATTTTACAGCTGAGGAAATAGAGGCTCTCCTTCATGGGACTCTGGGAGACTATAGTAGAGATAGATGGCCAGGTCTAAATAAGCCTCTCTCTGAAATGGATTAGAGAGAGGTAATCTCAAACCTAGGATGGGTTCCTTCCAGGGTAGTGCTCAGAGGGGAATGAATCAGGGCTGGCCAGAAAAGGCTTGAGGGAGTGGGAGAACATGTCTCTAAATAGCTTCTACAATCACTGGGCCCCAGGCTAGGTCCTGGGAGGCTGGAGAGGGTGAAGCACAAACAGTTCCTCTAACTCTCCTGTATATACAACACCTTCCATTCCCTCTGTTAACCTTCTGCTGTCCCTGTGAGGTGGTATTTGAGAAGCCTAGCCTGTTAGGACAGAACACACTTCCTGGTGGGCCAGGCCCCTCAGCTGCTCCCCCAGGTCCTATGCCAGGCTCTTTCTCTGGCTCTCTCCTTCCCCTCCACCCCCTTGCAGAGTCATGTTTCTAGCTTGACTGAGTGGAGAATCAGGAAGGGTCACACTTGGAATGTCTGTGATCACACACACACTCATCTTAACACATTCACATACTTTTGTATAGCTCATTCCCGATTGTTGCTTTTTCAGGTTTAAATTAATACCCAGTCCTGGGGCAGAAGAAATTCTGTGAGTCTAGGCAAATTTCTTGAGTATAAGAGAAACCACAAACCTATAAACTCATTCCCAAGCCTACAGAAAGAGGAGAGAAAAATCCAGGGGGTTCACAGACCTTAGGGACCCAGGCTTTCCCATGGACAGGAGCAGGAAGGAAAGGGCAGCTGCCATAGGCAGACCCTCTGGCCTCCTTCCTAGAGACCCCACTCTCTCCCAGCCCCGTCTTAGCCCCTCAGCTCTGCCACCTTGGACCCAGCATCACTTAAAGAAGCCCAAGGCTACCCAGTCAAAAGAGACTTAGGCTCCCAGATGGATAGGATTGTGTTCATAGAACAAGAAGTTAAAGCCTGATTAGAGATTTTCCAGCAAGAAAAGACATGAACTCATTAGAGCAGAAGTAACTGATTGGTCCCAGAGATGAATGGTTCTCATCAGCCAAGGCAGGAAGGAAGCAGGGTTCAGGGTGTTTTATGGATAAAGGATGGCAAGAGAAGGAAAATCCCTCAGGGGCTTACTTTTAGTGCTAGAGTTCCCTGTTAACCAGCAAAATCTGTCAGCTTTTCCTGAGGAAAAGGAGTAGAGGGAGGATAGGAAGAAGGGAAGGTATGTAGGAGTTCAACCTACAAGCAGCTAGGGGGGACAGACATCCCCATGTCACATGTAACAATCACAGGTACAGCTGCTGGTAGGGACAAGGATTGGGAGAAAGACTTGAAAGCCCTTCAAGATGATTTTGGGGGTCTCTCTGAGGTAGTCCAAGAGCGCCTGATTCTTTGGGATTGGCTATTAGCTTTAGATTCAGATCATTCCCTCATGGGATTTTTTTTATCCTCTGAGCCCTCTGTCATGGGCTTTTAGTCAGGAGGAGGGGTTCTAGAACTTCTGCTTCTCATTTGATGCCACATTAAGATTGTTCAGACATCTGGATAAGCGCCTCTACTGTTGGACTTTCAATCCTAGGGATATATCCTGGTGTCGCCTGTGTGCACAAGCAGGGTACTGAGGCCATACAATCACACAAGACCCCACCACCTCTGACAGCTTCTCTTCTGGAAAAGCTATGACACTAGCCAGACTTGGCCTGTTTTCTCTCTGCAATGGCCAAGGATCATCTCTTTTTTAACCTTTGAACCAAGGAAGAAATATAGAGTGCCACATAGGAAATAAGAGCCAGGCTCAGAGACATCCCGAGTGTGACATCATCCCAGGGAGGGGGATAGGAAAAGCAGCCATTTTAGGAATTCTTTGGGGGAAAAGACCTGGATCTAGGAATACCCAGCAGAATGACAGCCAGCTGCACTGTGAAGCAAAACTGGTTCTATTAGTTTTGTGGTCTGCATAGCAAGTTATGACAACCAGGGAGTTCTAAGCCAATGGTCTTTAGTATCTCATAGTGGTAGGTCTGACGTCCATGCCACAGGACAGGAGTCCTATTCAGGGACTCTAGCAAGACAAAACCAAGATGTTGGCTGGCTGGGCTCTCATCTGGAGCTCAAGGGAAGACTTGACTTCCTGGATCATTCAGGCTGTTGACATAATGCAGTCTCCACAGCTGTGGGTCTGAGGACCCCCATTTCCTAGCTGGCTGTCAGCCAGGGGATGCTTTCTGCTCCTAGAGGCCAACTGTATTCTTCACTGCATGGCCCCCTCCATCTTCAAAGGCAAGGGCAGCACACAGGGTTCTTGTCAGGCTTTGAATCTGATTCTTCTGGTACCAGCCAGAGCAGCTCTGATTTGAAGAGCTTCTGTGGTTAGATTAGGCCCACCCAGATAAACTCTCCTTTGCTTGTAACTGAAAGGAGAGAAAGTCCTGGAAACCATCCTCAGAATCTGCTTACCACACACTCAAGAAAGCAGTCAAACTAGGTGTAATAACCCATGTCTCTAATCCCAGCACTTGGGAGGCTGAAGCAGAGAGGTCATGAGTTCAAGGGCAGCCTTAGTTATATAGTGAAATCCCAGCTCAGAAAAAGGAAAGAGGGGGGAAAGGAAGGGAAGGAAAGGGGAAGGGGAAAGGGAAGCCAAAACAGCTGGAGAAGTAAGAGGTAGGGGGGCAAGGAGGGACTAAAAAAGTAGTTAAAGGCCAAGAAGAGGCATCGATGAAAAGAAAGCTTGTAACTATGCCCCGACCTAGTGGGTACTAGTAATATCTCATCAAGACAAGGTTCTCCTGGGGCTTACACAACTCTAGTGAGTTAAAGAGTAGTTTTGTAAATTTTTTATATACATTCATGATGGATTTTTGTGCCTGAGGCAGTGGGGGTCAGGACAGAATAAAGTTCATAGCTTTTAGCAAATTGTCACAAGAATTTTAACCAAACAACATTAGAACTACTGGTTTTTTTTTTTTCAGTAATAGTTTTATTGAGATACAACTTGTATACAACTCATTTAAAGTGTGTTTGGTTTTGTTTTAGTCAAGGCCTCGCTGTGTAACTGTGGCTGGTCTGGAACTTGATGGGTATACCAGGTTGATCTCAAACTTGTGGTGATCTTCCTGCCCCTGCCACCTCAGAGCTGGAATTATAGGCTAAAGTATACAGTTCAGGCAGAAGCGAGGTGATGAAGAGTGTGTCATTTTGGGGAAGGCATCATAAACAAGACACACATGCACCACTGTGACTCTAAAGCCTCCCACATTCAGTGATCACCCTGTGATGACTGTCTGCCTTAGGCTTGGTTTCCATGAAATAGCAACACCTAACTCCAAGAAGGCAGGTGTTACAGCATCCAGTTTATAATTTCAACTGGAAATTATAATTGTGTGGATCAGTCACAGAATTAATGTTCTGCTTTCAAAAGCTAAAATAAATAAATGGTACAATTCAGAAGGGGTTTCTTAAGCACTGAAGGTTATGCAATCAACCACACAATTTTAGAACATTTTCATTGCCTTTCCAAAGTACTCCATACCCACTAACACACATTCCCAACCTCCAGCCCCAGAAAGGTATTAATCTATTTCCTTTTCTATGGTTTCGCCTATTCTGGATATTTCATCTACACAGATTTATATAAAACACGGTCTTTGGGCATTTGGCTTAGAATAATGTTTTTACTTACCAAGGGTCATCTATGATACAACACCCATTGTTCTTCTTCACAGCTGAAGGAACATTTCATCGTACAGATACATCATGTTTTGTTAACTCGGTTATCAGTTGATAGACACTTAGGTTGCTTCTGCTTTCTGGATATTATGAATAATGCAGCAACATGCATTTTTATGTGGACAGTTTTTTATTTCTTTTTGGGTATCTACATAGGAGTACAATTGCTGGATCAGATGGTAACTCTATGCTTAACTTTTTGAGAAGGCTATCAAATGGTATTGAGGTATTGGGGGAACATTTTCATTTCAGAGATTAATGGCAAACTGGCCAAAAAAAAAAAAGAGGTGGGGGGGAGAGGGGAGCTAGCCTGGCAATAAATAGAAGGAAAATCAGGATTTGATTGAAGATAGGTTAAATATAAGGCTCAACTTTTGTATTAGTGGCTTTTCTGTTGACGTGTTAAAACAATAAGATTAAGGCAACTTATAGAAGGAAGAGTTTATTTGGGCTTACAGTTCCAGACAGAGTCCATCGTGGCAGGGAGGCATGTCAGCAGGAGCCAAAAGCTGAGGACTCACCTCTTCACTACAAACATGAAGCAAAGAGAACAAACTAGAAACAGGGCAAGGCTATAAACTCTCAACCGCTCCTCTGCAAGTGATGGATGGGCTTTCTCCAGCAAGATTGCACCTCCTAAAGGTTCCATGACCTCCCTCCAACAATTCCACTGACAAGGGACCAGGTGTTCAAATATTTGAGCCTATGGAGGACATTTCTCATTCAAACCAACATGACTACAGACTGCTCAGACTGGGAAGAGGCTGGATCTTGAGTGAAAAAACAAGTCGTCATCATAACCCAACCCATAATTCACTCAAGTAAAAAGTCACTTCACAGCCCCCCATGCACTATCCCCCCACTTCACCTCCGAATAGCAGAGCCTTTCTGTCAATCAACAACTATTTGACTGAGGGTCTCCTGGATGCCTCCCACCATGCAAAACCAAAGGAACAGTTGCTATGATTCCTGCCTCTTGAGGTTTATGGCTTCTTAAGAAAGAGAGACATTAAACAGATAGTTCTAAATAGCTAAGTCATTAAAGTGCTGTCACTGCACTGGCTGTCAGGAAGTGTTGGATCCTATAAGGGCAAAGGCGTGAGGAACTGATTTAGTCTTTCTGAGGGAGCCACTGATGTAAATCACATTTAGGAAGAGATTTGAATAAATGAATGAATGAATGAATGAATGAATAAATGAATGAATGTATGAATGATTTTAGCCAGATAATGGTGAGAAGGAGGAGAAAGAGAGGGAGTGAGGGTGTCGTAACACAAAACAGGAAGATCCCAGATCAGAAGGAATAAGTCAGAAGGAACACATGGTTCAACTGAAGGTAGCCAAGAAACAACCAAGAAAGAAAGAAAAGGAGTCGGGGTCCCAAAATCCCCTTCGGTGGTATTAGCCAGGATTATGCCATTTTGTAAAGCTCTTCTATTAACTTGTTTTTCTAGATTCTTTCTCTCCCCATTCTCATAGGGGATTCTGCACACAGGCCACAGGCTAAAAGACTTCCCACCCTCCCCTCACTGCCAGTCAAGAATCAAGAGATAGGCTGACTGCCACCATGTACTATGGACTGCCCATCCATCATGTGGTATAGAAGCTCTGCCTTTCTTTAAAATATGTAAGGAAGGACCTTTACTCTTCCACATGGGCCTGGTCTCTCCTCAGAGCCTCCACCATGCTGTTGTCTGTCTATGGTATTTAATGTAACTCTTTTAATAAGTCTTTTACCCCACTAATCCACTTCAGTGTCCACCTTGAACTCCGAATCTGAAACCTTTCAAGGAGTACATACCAATAACCTAACTTCCTTCCACTATGTCCCACCCAGTAAAGGTTCCACCACCTCCCAATAGCACCGTGGGTTGGGGGACCAAGCCTTTAGCATATGGGCCATAGGGGACACTGAAGATGCAAACTGTAGTAATAACATATCAGTTTTAAGTTGAGAAGGAACATGGGATTTGCGCTTGGAAAAGCTGACTCTAGCGCATTTGTGGAGAATGAATTGGTTGTGGGTAGTGGGATGCAAGAAAGGAAGAAAGCCTGAGTGGATGCAGGGAAACCATCTTGCTAAAGGATAATTTTTTAAAGATAAAATTATAAGCTCTGGGCAGAGTAACTCATGAATGTCATCTCAGTACTTAGGAGGCAACAGGCTCACCACAGGCTCACGGTCAACCTTGGCTACACAGCAAGACCATGAAAATGATGTCTATCCCTATGAATATAAGGTATATATGTATGCTGTTTTTCAAGAACACAAGTATGACATAAGATGTAGTTCAAAGCAGGCTCTTTGGAACAGACACATGTATAGGCAATTGGGATTGATAAGATGAATTTACTAATAGATGCAGAAATGATCTTTGCCCAGGATAGAAATAAACTGTATCTTCCCTGTACAAAACTCATTTGAATTTCTGTTCACATCACAGCAATCAACTGCATCATCTCCCTAACCTATCTTCTGTCTCTATAGAGTTCAGATGGTTTTTAAAGAAGACAGAAAGATGTAACCTTCTATAGATTCAGATAACCCCAAGAAGGATCCTCTAGGGATCACACCCTTGTAAGGAACCCAGTCATATTTGTGCCTATTTCAAAGGCTTTTGCAAATTTTCCTGTCAACCTGAGGTTGCTGTTGTGGTCCAAGCGAACCTGAACTTGTACAGAGGACTAATATGGGAGGTGCTGTGGTTGGACAGCTGTGGGGTCCAAAGGCTTCTTTCTTTAGTTCCTGGCAAGCAGATCCAGAAACACTATGGGACCTGGAACTCAAACCCAGCTTGAAACTAAACCTTAGGTATTTCTTAGGTTCCTTCCTACCTAGAATTCAATATTATCTGAATTTTTTATTTTCTAATTCTTACTGTCATTACATTTATTATTTAAATACCACTTCCTGCTTATATCTAGAGGTCAGGAAATGTTAAAGGTGAATTGTGAGATTTTAAAAAACATTATTAATTTAGAATCAAAGTCAAAGTCCTTACAAAGACCTTGAGGCCCTCCATGATGAGCTCTCTCTCCCCCTGTTCCCCAACCTGTCACCTGTCACCTCTCAAGTCTCATCTTTTACTCTCCGCTTTGCTCTCCAACCTCAGCTGCCTCCTCCATATTCTTCCATTCCTCCGGGCATACCTCACACCACAGCCTTGCTGCTTGTTGGTCCCCAGGGTGCAGAATGCTCTCCAACCTCTTTGAAAGCAACATCCCAGTGAGGTCTGCTATAGTTACCCTTTCTCAAATTTCAGGCCTCATGATGATATAGCCTGTATGTTTTTCTCCATAAATGTATCCTAATATGCTGCACAATTTACTTGATTTCATTTACTGTCTACTATGAAAACACAGAAGGCAGGAGTTTCATCTGTTTTGCTGGCTACAGTGTCCCCACTGCCTATGAGATCAATGGATGTTTGTTGGATGGATGAATGGATGACTTAGGGGAAATAGTTCCCATAGATAATGGCAAAGGGATATTGGCTGATATGACAGTAATAAGTGAGCGCCTTCCTTCCTGAAGAAGGCTAATCTTTTGTGAAGAAATATATAAGGGTAAGCCTTGTTAGCCACAGTGGAGCAGTACATGGTTGATATCTTAGCCACATTCCATATTCTATTTCAAGACATTATTCTTCTTTAAGGAGAAGTTAATAATAGTGATAATCTCCAGCATGCTGTATTGAATGCTTACCATGTGGCAGGCACAGTGCCAAACCCAGGGTCTCATTTAATCCTCTCAACAATCCTGCAACTCAGTTATCATAAATCTCATTTTTTGAAATATTTTATTATTTTTATTTTATGTATATGTGCATATTGTCCGTGTGTAGATAAGTGCACCCGTGTCATGCAATGCCCGTGGAAGACAGAAGAGGCTATTGGATCCCCTGGAACTGGAGTTACAGACAGTTGTTAGCTGCCATGTGACTGCTGAGAATTGAACCCAGGTCCTGCAAGAACAGCCAGTGCTCTTAACCACTGAGCCATCTCTCTAACACCCCGTGAGGCATTTTCTTGATTGTTGAGTAATGGGAGGGCTCAGTCCACTGTGGGTGCTGCTACCCTGTGCACACGGACCTGGGTTGTATCAGAAAGCAGGCTGAGCATAGGCCAGAGTGGCAAGCCAGTAAGGAGCATTCCTCCATGGTCTCTGCTTCAGCTTCTGCCTCTAGGTTCCTGCCTGAGTTCCTTCTCTGACTTCTGTGTGTGACCTGGGAGTGGTAAACTGAAACACCCTTTCCTCCCTCAAGCTGCTTTTGGTCAGTGTTTTACCACAGCAACAGAAAAGCAAAGTAGGACACCAAGAAAATAGTAATATCACTTCCAATTTGGAGGATTGCTTTCTTGACTCTCCTGAGAGTACAGAAAATCCATTCTGTCCTATCTATCATCGCTGTGCCAATGACCCACTATTTCAAAGAAGATGCTACATGAAGCTAAGATGCCTAGCTCTGTCACCTGATTTGATTTTGCATGTCTTTGGCTTTTAAGATTTGCAAAGTCATTTCTACCACTAAAGACCTTTGAACAGATAGAATCCTACCTTCTTTCATACTCTGCTTTTCAGACTACGCACATCTTAGAGGTATTAAAGTGCCATTCAATTGAATCATGGCTCAGGAATCAGCAATGTTTACCTTGTGATCCTCAAGCATCTGTTAGCCATGAGAACGGATTTGAGGGGTCATCAGTTCCTTCCCAGGTTTGTGACATCATTCCCTGCACCTCCCTGGCCTTTGAGGTCAGCCAGCTCTTAGAACAGGAAACAGGGAGACTTCCTTTAGAAATGTGGTGGGATCTCTCCTGCCCTGAAGGATAAAGTTCACACAGATGGGACAGGAAGACATGGAAACAGCAAATGTCCAGCTAGATTCACTCTGGAGGAAGCCCAGAGGTCTCCAAGCATTTCTTTCATCTCTTTTGAATTACAACCTTGGTGAGACCATAGGAGAGGCAGCGTTGTTCTCATCTTTCATCCATTCAATAAACATTACCACCCATTATGGGCCTTCAAAGGTCTTTCAAAGAACTCACAGTCTATAAAGGAGTCACACCAGCCCTGACTGAGTTCAGGAACGAATATAATCTACATTGTAGGAAGAGTCCTGAAAAATCACCATTGGGGCTCGGGAAGGGAGAAATGGAGTTAGCTAGTATCTAGGAGGCAGGGAACCATTATTATCTCCATTTTGTACATGATAAGATGGTTACAGTTATCTATTGCTGTGTAATAATCTGTTCCCAAAACTGAGTGATTTAAAACAGCAATCATTTCTTCTTTCCCTTCTTTCCTTCTTTTTTTCTCTTTTTCATGATTCAGTGGGTCAAGAACTGAGGCAGAGCTCACCAGGGCAGCTCATCTGCTCCTGTGTGCTTGACTAGAATAGGAATGCCAAGATGCCCCCACTCACTAGCCTGGAACCCTGGGCGTCCCTGCCACTTGGGGCATTTCAATTATCTTTTACATTTCCTCTCTCTAGCAGGTTAGTAGGAACTTCTTTATATTATGACTGACTTGCAGAGCACAAAAACAGACACTGCAAGTGACATAGCATCACATCCACCACACTCAATGGTCAATAAATGTCACAGAGCCAGCCCAGGTTCAAATGGAGGAAAACTGACACAGAAGTTGGGCAGTCACCCTACAAAGGGCACACAGAACGGAGATAATTGCTATGGCCATCTTTAGAAACGTCTTCCATAGACATGTAGTTTAAATAACATGTTCAAGGCCATATGGCTAATAATTAGGTTCTGAGGATCTGCAGGAGAAAGACCAGACATGCATAATGTGAAGGGCCTTTCAGAGTAAATGATACACGTGAATAAGAACCCGTCGACATGAAGACCTGGAGTGTGATTGCTCAGTGTGTTAGGAATGGTAGGTGGAGAAGATTGAGACAAAAAAATATAGGCTGTGGCCAGAGGATGGGCAACCTTGAACACCAGGCTAAATTATGTGAACTTGATTCCACTGGCAGAGGGGAACCATGAAAGGTTTTCAGCAGAGTGGCTTGATCAGGAAGGATTATACCTCAGGAAGACCATGCAGCCCTGTGTGCTCTGAATAAATGGAGACAGTCTGATAAATGAAGGGAACCTGAAGGAGTCACAAACGCCTGACCTATATGGTTCATGTGAAGATAGAAGGTGGATAGAGCAGGAAACAGCACACAGGTAGATTTGACACACTGGCGTTTTATAGATGAAATTATAGCTCTGAAAGATTAACTGTCCAAGATCTCTTAGCAGAACAAATGACAGATGATAAGAGTTTGAGGTGTTAAGGAGTAAGTGGGAGGCAAGGCTGAGAGGATGGCTCAATGGTTAAGAGCACTTGCTGCTCTTGCAGAGGACCTGGGTTCAGTTCCCAACACCCACATGGTGGTTCACAACCATTTGTAACTCCAATTCCAGGCGATCCATCGCTCTCTTGTAGCATCTGCGAGCACTAGGCAGGCATGTGGTACATATACATAAATGAAGGCAAAACACTCATACATTGGGATGGAGAGATGGCTCAACAGTTAAGAGTACTGGCTGCTCCTGCAGAGGACCCAGGTTCAAATCCCAGCACCCCTATGGCAGTTAACCACCATTCTAACACCAGTTCCAGGGGATCTGATGCCCTCTTCACCCTCCACAGGCATTGCACAACAACACAGGCGCACTTACATACATACAGGCAACACACTCATACACATAACATGAAAGTAAGTAAATCTTTTTAAAAAGGCGGGGGGGAGGGCGGTAAGTGGAGGGCATGACCCAGATTGAGCCATAACTCTTTGGGTCCTGGTCTATTCAAGCACAACAAGGCTGTTTTCCTCAGAGAACTATAAAATGTGAGGACTGCAGCAACTTATTTCTGTAGCACACTAGCTTCAACATGCTGTTGGGGCCTGTATTGATTACTTTTCTTGTTGCTATGACCAAATACCTGACAGAAACAACTTACAGGAGAAAAGATTTCTATTGGCTTGTGGTTTTAGAGGGTTTAGCTGCTAGGCACTTGGGTAGAATATCATGATAGCAGGAGAGTGTGCTGAGAACTTGCTTTACCTCAGGTCAGATAGGAAGAGAGGGAAGGGGAGCACTGCTGCTCGGCTGGCATTCTCTTCTTTCCCTTTTTACTCTGTCCTGGACCTCTAGTCCATGGGCTGGTGCTGTTCACAACCAGGGAGAGTCTTTCCCACTCAGGTAACCCCCTCCAGAAACACCTTTACAAACACACCTAGAGAGGTGCCTCACCAGTCTCCTAGATGATTCTAAATCCAGTCTAGTGAGCAATGGAGATTAACCGTCATAGTATCAATCCCCTGAGTTGTTAAAGGAAATTACATGGCTTGAGCTGACCAAGTGCCCACTGTGGTGGGATGTCTGATTCTTCCTGCCATGAATGCCTTTTCCGAAGAGAATGAGCCCTGGCCCGTGTGGGGTTAGATTGGGGCTGGGTGTAGAGGAGGGAATGAGGGCTTATATTTTGCCTCCTCCACATATACCCTGAATTGCCCTCAGTGTCTTTCTAAGTGCAACAACTTTTAGAAGGCAGCAGGGGAGAAAAGAGAGGATGTGATGCTCAGTTCCTTCAAAGCTCTTAGTTTGAAAGACACTACATTTTTTTAAAAAATTAAAAGGAAGAAAGAAAAGGCTTGGTTGATCTCACTTTTAGTTTCTGTAACTGCAAAAGAGTCCCCACCTCCACGCTCTCTCCACCAGTTGCCCTCTGAGGTTTGTCCCTCCCGTTCTTCTGACACACTTCATGCTAGGAGAGCTCATTTTGGCTTCCTCAAAAATTGGACTCTAATTTTAGAATTGGCCTCAAAACTTCTGATCTTTGAGCTCAACTTGTCTGGGTTGGCCCAGGCTGCTGCAGCCACCTCTTATCATTAATGTTGTTCCTATTTGGTTCCCTGGTTGTCTTAGAAACACGAATTGGTATGATCTGTCACAGCCAAGAAATATGAATCAGAGCCCACCCATCTACCCTGGTGGGACCCTGTGCTTTTTCTTTTCTGGTAAATAATGCTCTCTCCAAGCAGAAAACATTTCCCCTTCATTTTCTAAGAGCTGGCCCCTTGGTCTCATTCCAAATTCCTTCTGGTCTCCATTCCATCTGTTGCAAGTTCCTATTCTGTCTTCTCATCCCTGGAATCACCAGAAAGAGGATGCAATCTTCGGTTTGTGCTTCAGCTGCTTGCCATCTGGACTCAGGCCCATTAACCTATGACCTCCAGCCATAATCTTGTCCAGTACCTCCCTCCACATGACCAAGCCAAGAGAAGGGGCCAAGAGCCAAGACGCCTCTGAGACTTTACCATGTGGTTTTCCATATGCTCAGTTCTAACCAATGAGTGTCCAGTGAAAGAGCATCAGTTGATTCTGCATTCTGAGATCTGTCCCTCAATTGCATATCTTCTTGGGCAAGTCACTTGCCTTTTTAAATGACCTATTTACCCAACCCACTGACAAAATGAAGAGGGGAATGAGTTGGCATCTGTCGTTAAATATGCTACCCTTAAGTGTCCTCTGGACAATCCACACCTCTTTGATCACAACCAGACTTTACTGGAGAAAAGCTCCTTTAATATGAGGACAGTGCAGAGTTTTCTGCAACATCCTTGCATCCCTGCTCAGCACATGGTCACAAACATGTCAGGGAGTTCCAACATACCTCAGTGAAATCCAGAGGCATAATCCCCAGATTCAGAATGATTCTGCAGGAGGCCAAGGCCATCTGGGTCTTATTTGTGGTAGTTTTGAAGGTGCACAGTAATCTCAAGATAAAAGCAAAATTTTTAGAGCAGTGTTTTCCAAATTGCTTTCTGCAGAGCACCAGGATCCCAAGTAAGTTGGGAAAAGCTGGGTTTATTGACTGCAGGATTTCTCAGAGCCTTTAACATACTAATGTGCCTTGAACTTACAGTCACTGCTGGAGGCATTGTGGTTAACTTTCACACAGTAGTCTGTTTGGTTTTGCCATTTTGCTATTTCTATATTACAGATGAGAATTCAAGACTCCCAGAAGTTGAGTGATTTGCCTGGAGTCCTGTAACCTCTCAGTGAAGATGTTGAAATTGGAACTCAAGTCTAGGCTGAATCTAGAGGCCATGCTCCTGACCCTATGCTATACTTTCCATCTGTTAGTCAGCTCCAGGAAGAAGTCACCCGCCCCAAGGTGCTGCCTTTGTCCCAGTTGAAATACCTCAGGGAAAAAGGTACAAAGAGCAGGTTTCTGAGGGAGAGATGGAAGTTTTAAAAGGGTGCTATTTAAGAGCATACTCAAGGGGGTGGAGAGATGGCCCAACAGTTAAGAGCACTGGTTGTTCTTGCAGAAGACCCAGGTTCGAATCCCAGCACCCACTTGGCAGCTAACAACTGTTCGTAACTCCAGTCCCAGGGGAGCCAACAGCCTCTTCTGACCTCCATGGGCATTGCACAACATGGATGCACTTACCTACATGCAGGTAATACATGCATACACATAAAATAAAAATTTAAAAAAAAGAACATACTCAGCCTCAGCTATATGGACCTGTAACTGTTCCCTGGGGATAACTCATTCACTGAAAAGAAACAGGCATTTGTACTGTTTCTCACAATGTCTTAAAAATTTGTAAATTGCATTTATTTATTTTGTGTATGTGTATGTATGTGAACATGTCACAACAGTAGACATGCCATAACACATATGTGGAAGTCAGAGACCCACTTTGTGGAAATCAAAGGACAACTTTTGGAAATAGATTTTCTCCTTCCACAATGTGGGTCCTGGGGATCGAACTCTGTCAGACTTGACCACAAATGCTTTAACCCACTGAGCCATCTCACCAGGCCCTCACAATTTTCTTAGGTCAGGGTCTTGCTACATAGACTAGTTGACCCCAAACCTGCAATCTTCCTGCCTCTGCCTATACACCACCATACCTACCACTGTTCCTCACAATTCTAACTAATCTGAAATAAATCAAGTGAAGAAGCACCACCCCCTTCATAAAGACAAGATACGAAAAGGCTTTGTGCAGATCCAGGGATACGTGTTCTAGAGAAACCTGTCATTGCACAGATTTTTACCACAGCTCCCTCCCCAACAAAACCAATTGGACAGGGTTAACATCAGCCTCAGTCTGCTGGCTGGCTGGCGCTTCATGGTCTGGGTGGAAAGGTGAGCTGGGTCATCATAGTTTGAGAATTTGAAACAGAGACTTCAAAGACTGAATTTGGTGCTAGTCACTCACTCCTTTTATTTCTCTAGCAAGGGAATTTTGAACATACTGTGCCATGCAAACACGAGAAACAATTCTAAGCAAGTTCATTGCCCCTGTTCTCAAAGAGAGGCAGACCTTGAATAAAAAATAATGCTCATGGGGCTGAAGAGATGGCTCAGTGATCAAGAGCACTGCTGCTCTTGCAGAGGATCTGGGTTCAGTTCCCAGAATCTACATGGGGGCTAACAACCTCCATAACTCCAGTTCCAAGGAATCCAACGTCCTCTTCTGACCTTCTTGGGCATTACACAACACAGATGCACTTACATACATGCAGGCAATACACATACACATGAAAAAAAAGACTAATAAAATATTTTTTTAAAATAGTGCTCAAGAGTACTGTGATTACAACATAAGGAAATTCTCTGAAAAAGAAGGAGCATGGGCCTTTGACAGTGCGTATCAATGGGCTGTGACCTGGCTTAGGGAGTGTCACATGACCATGGAGGGGCACTGCACATGTGTCCCTTCAGAGACTCTTTTGCAAGAGATGCAGTTGACTGACAGCCTCCAACTGTCATGCCTTCATATCTACCACAGTGTCACACCAAGGCAACTCCCTTCCTGAGTGTTCTAAGCCAATGGGTAAGCATTGTGGAGACACTACAGATGTGTCATTTCTGCCTGACACAGGACTACTCTAGCGGAAGTAGTTGCCCTGGAGTTCCCTGTCAGCATGACTAGCCCATTCTCAGATCTGCCCTGCAGTCTGAAGCTCTTCCTAGCCAATCTTCCTTCCTTCCCTCTTTCCTGCTCTTATGGGTTGTCAGACCTAAAGCCCCCCCTTTATCCTTATATCTCTTACCCCCAACAAATCTTTTGCACATCTAATTCTATTCTGGTGTCTGCTTCTGAGAGGATACAAGCTAAGGTTAGAGGAAGTGCTCCCAGGAAAGGCACAAAGAGTTAACATCAGAAAATAAAAGGGCCTGAGCTAGAGACAGTAAAAATTGATGGGGTAAAAGAGGGAATTCCATGTGCAATGAACCTATGGTGGAAGGCCGCAATGGCTGAGTCATAGTGAGGGAGGGGAGACTGTGGAGATGGTGGTGTGGGCTGGGCCAGAGCACATAGGACCCTGCAGGCCATAGAAAGATTTAGAGGGCTGGAGAGATGCCTTAGCGGTTAAGAACACTGGTTGTTCTTGCAGAAGATCTGGGTTCGAATCCCAGCACCCACATGGCAGCTAACAACTGTCCGTAACTCCAGTCCCAGGGGATCCCAGGGGATCCGACAGCCTCTTGTGACCTCCGCAGGCATTGCACTTACCTACATGCAGGCAATACACGCATATACATAAAATAAAAATAATAAATAAAATTCTAAAAAATTAATAAAAGAAAGATTTAGGTCAGTATTTGAAGAATAAGAGATGCTATTGGAGAGATAACTCAATGGTTAAAAACACTGACTTTGCAGAGGACCCACGTTCTGTTCCCAGTACCCACAAGGTGGAAAACAGTTATCTGTAACTCCAGTTCCAGGGCATCTGACACTTTCTTCTGGTCTCTGCAGGCATTGCATACATGGGTGCACTTACACCCATGCAGGTAGAACACTCATACATATAAAATAAATAAATCTTTTTTAAAAAAGAGAAGCTGTTGGATGACTATAAGTGGTCAGAGGTACAGAGACGAAATAATCAGACTGGAGAATTTGCAACTTTATCCTGGCTATTGAGAGACTGAACAGGACAGATCGGCAGGTCACATAGAAAGAATGGTTAACAGCCCATGCAATGCCCTAGGTGAAGGACAACGGTGGCCTGCACTAAGGCAGTGGCCGCAGAGATAGAGCTAAGTGGATGAATGGAGATGAGTGGATGAATTTGAAACCTACTGAAGAACTAAAACTCCAAGTAGAGTCCGAATGAATGTGGGGATAGTAAGACATAAACTAAGGTCTGAGGGACGACTTCCAGGTTTGAGCTGGATGGGTGGCAGAGCTGTCATCTACTGAAATGAAGAACTTTGGAAAAAGTACCATTTTCTGGGGGAAAGCCCATTATTTCCTTCTTTAAAATACTCATTTTGAGTTATCTTCAAGCTAACCAAGTAAAGATGTACAGTAGGCAGTCAGACATGAGTCTAAAGCTCAGAAACTCAAAATTAAAGATATAAACTTGGGGGATGTACTAGTCAAGTTATACTAATATATGTTATTCTTTAAAAAGAAAAATCAGGGACTAGAGAGGTGGCTTAACTCTAAGGAACACATGCTGTCCTTGCAGAGAACCAGAGTTTGGTTCCCAGCACCCACATTGGGCAGCTTACACCCCAGGGGATTTGACACCCTCTTCTGGCCTCCATAGGCAACTGAACTCATGTGCACATAGCCCCACACAGACACATGCATGCATCTAATTAAAAATAAAAATAAGAACTGGACAGATGGCCCAGCAGTTAAGATTGCTTACTTTTCTTCCAGAGGATCCTGGTTTGATTCCCAGCACCCACATCAGATGGTTCGCAACTGTCTGTAGCTTCTGCTCTAAGGAATCTGATCTCTGTGCGTACCTTGCACACACATGATAAAACTCACACAAACACATATATACATATAAGTAAAAATAAATAAATCTTTTTTTTTAAAAAAGGCATTTTGGGGCTGGAGAGATGGTTCAGTGGTTAAGAACACTGGCTGTTTTTGAAGAAGACCCAGGTTCAAATCCCAGCACCCACATGGCAGCTAACAACTGTCTGTAACTCCAGTTCCAGGTGATCCAACAGCCTCTTTTGTCCTCCACAGGCATTGCATGACATGGGTGCACTTACCTACATGCAGGCAATACATGCATACACATAAAATAAAAAATAATAAATAATTTTTTTTTAAAAGGCATTTTGGGGGCTAATGAGATGGGTCAGTGGTTAAGTGCATTGGCTGCTCTCCCAGAGTACCCAGGTTCAATTCCCAGCTTCTACATGGTGGCTAACAACCATCTATGTAACTCCAGTTCCAAGGGATCTGATACCCTCTTCTGGCCTCCATGGGCATTGCATATACGTGGTGCACTTACATACCTGCAAGCAAAATACTCATACACATAAAAATAAAAAATAGTGGTGGCACACACCTTTAATCCCAGCACTTGGGAGGCAGAGGCAGGCAGATCTTTGCTAGTTCAAGTCCAGCTTGGTCTACATAGAGAGTTACGGGCCAGCTGGGGCTCCAGGGAGACCCTGTCTCAAATTAAATAAATAAATAAATAAATAAATAAATAAATAAATAAATAAATAAATAATAATTGGAGACTGGAGAGAGATGGCTCAACAGTTCAGAGCACTGACTGCTCTTGCAGAAGACCTTGGTTCGATTCCCAGCACACATGACAGCTAACAACTGTTCAAAACTCCAGTTCCAGGGGATCCGACACCCTCTTTTGACCTCTGCAGGCATTGCATGATATGGGTGCACGTATATGTATACAGGCAATACAGTTATGCACATAAAATAGAAATTAATTTTTAAAATAAATAAAAAATAATTTTAAAAATCAAAAGTCAAAAAGATAAGATAAAAGAAAAACGAATAAAGACACCCAGGATCTATCTGAACAACATTAGCTTCTTGACCCAAATGACATTTACAGAACATTCCAGCTGTCATATGTTCAATAAGATAGAACAGTTGGGCGAAAAAACCAAGTTGGTCTCAGAACATTTCACCTGACTGAAATCTTACACAATATGTTCTCTAACTAAAATGAAACTAAATAAGAAAACAATTATGATAAGACATCTAGTAAAATTCGAATATTTGGAAGTTAACCTCACACTTCTAAATAACATACGGATGAAAGAAATACAGACCAGTTGATGGCTCTGTGGGTAAAGGGGCTTGCTGACAAGCCTGATGACCTGAGTTTGATTCCAGGACCCACATGGTAGAAGAGAACCAACTCTCTCAAATTGTCCTTTGATCTCCACATGTGCATTGGTTCATGCACGCACATGTACACACACACACACACACACACACACACACGCACACTAGATAAATGCTAAAAAAATATTTTAAATGTTTTTAAAAAGAAATTACAAAGAAAATTAGAAGTCCAAAAATATTTCTGAACTGTGATAAAGGTAAATACAATCTATCAAAACTTGTGACATACAGGGGAGTACTTAAAAGGAAAATAGCTTTGCCAGAAGAGAAATGATTTAAGATTCCAGCTCAAAAACTGAGGACAGAGACTAAGGAGCTCGCTCCGTTGGTAAAGTGCATTGCTTATCTTGTAAACACGAATACCTGAGTTTAATCACAAGAACCTACATTTGAAAAAAAAAAAAAGCTGGGCATGATGATCCCAGTGCTGGAGATTAGTTAGCTCCTGGGGCTCCCTAGCAAACCAGCTTAACATATTTGGCAAGTTCCAGGCCAAAAAAGACCCTGTCTCAAAGAAAAAGTGGGTGGTGCCTGTGAAAGCACCTAAAGTTGTCCTCTCTCTGGGCCTCATTTGCACATGCAAATATATGCACCCTGGCCCCAAAGCTAGAAAAACGTGAATGTGGTGGTACATGCCTATAACCTCACTACATAGGAGGCTGAGGCAAGAGACTCACAAGTTCAAGGCCATCCTGGGTCACATAGGGAGACCCTGTCTCAAAACAAAAGCTAGGAAAAGAAGAGCAAAGGAACCATAAAGTAAATGAAACAAACAAACAAATACTGACAAAAGCCATTATTTGTCAGGTAAGAAACAGAGAAGCAGAAACAAAAAAAGCAAAGTCAGAAGCTGGTTCATTGACAATATCAACTAAATTAATAAACTCTTGGCTAAGAAGATTGATTAAGGAGATAGAGAAAGAGAAAGAAAAGGGAGCAGGGGTAAAGTGAGAGTGGGGGAAGCATAAAGAGAGCATGAGAAGGAGAGAGATTAATTTAAGGAATGAAAGAAAAGGTCACGACAGAGACTAAAATCATTAAAAGAAAATACTGTGTTCAACTTCATGCCAATAAGTTTAGTAAGTGATGAAATGGACAAATTCTTTTTTTTTTTTTTTTTTTTTTTTTTTTTTTTTTTTTAGTTCTCCCTGTACCCCCAGCTTGGAGCTCACTATGTATACCAGGCTGGCCTTGAACTCACAGAGACCTGCCTGCCTCTGCCTCCCAAGTGCTGGGACTACAGATGTGCACCACCACTCCCGGCACAAATTCTTTAACAAAGTAAAATTAACACAAGATAAAATTGAAATTCTAATAGCTTTATTGAGGACACTGAATTCATTATCAAAGTAAATAGCTCTTGTGTGTGGGGGGGGTATGCATATCTGTGCATGCATATGTGTATACAAGTGTATGTGAAGGCCAAAGGTTGACACCAGGATGTCTTCCTCAATTACTTCTCCACTTTATTTTTTTAAGATTTATTTTTATTTATGTGTACAAGTGAATGCCAGAGGCCAGCTAGAGATATAGGCAGTTGTGAGCTGCCTGACATGGGTACTGGGAATCAAACTCAGCAGGTCCTTTAGAAGAGCAGCAAGAACTCTTAACTGCTGAGCCCCTCCATCTGATTTTTTGAGATAGAGTCTCTCTCTGAACCTGAAGCTCCCTGCACTGGCTAGACTGGCTGGCCAGGGAGCCCCTGGAATCTGACTGTCTCCACCCTCAATGCTAGGGCTGCAGATGTATGCTGCCATGACTGGTTTTTATGTGAGTGCTGGGGCTCCAAATTCAGGTCCTTATGTTTGTACAGCAAGCACTTTATCCACTGAGCCATGTTCCCAGCCCCCAAAGCAGATAATTCTTCAATTAAATCTTCTCAAAACACAGACACACACACACACACACACACACACACACACACACACACTGACTATTTTAAAATGATAAGCACATTAATTTGCTGGATTATGGTAATCATTTCAGAAAATATGCCATCAAAACATCAAGTTGTATACTTTAAATATATATAATTTTATGTGTTGATATCGCAATTAAACTGTTCAGAAAATAAAGGAGATGCCAAGCAAAGACAATTTTCCTGGTAAACTACTAAACATTTGGGGAAGAAATAATACCTCTATTACCCCAAATCCTTTGGCAGAAAGAAGCACTTCTCAATTTGTTTAAGAGATCAATAGTAACTGATGCAAAAACATAGCAAAGGCATTATAACTACGTAGCTAGGTAATCTCAAGTCTCTGATTCAGTAAGCTCTATCTGTCTCTGCCATGTCACATATTCAGAACAGATCATAAGAAAGATTTTGCTTATCCTAGACATCAGGGCAAGAACTGATGAAACTTCCATCTCAACACATGCTTCCACTGTTACTAAGGCAGTACACAGGAACATGGTGAAGTACATACTGACACTGATCTTTGTTGTTTCTGTTAACTTTTTCTTAATATTTTATTTGCTATTTTTATTTTATGTGTATGAGTGTATTGCCTACATGTAGGTAAGTGCACCCATGTCATTCAATGCCCTAGGAGGACAGAAGAGGCCATCGGATCCCCTGGAACTGGAGTTACAGACAGTTGTTAGCTGCCATGTGGGTGCTAGGATTTGAACCCCGGTCTTCTGCAAGAACAACCAGTGTTCTTAACCACTGAGCCATCTCTCCAACCCCTCTGTTGTTAACTTTTTGTACTCACTCAGGGAACCCTGGTCTCTGAAGACATGGTCAGTGAATGACACACACCCTGTTTAGATCTGAAAAAAAAAAAAAAAAATCATGTTTTGAAGGCTTGGACCCCAGTACAGAGGAGGTGGTTTTAGGAAATGATTGAATCATCCATTAATGAGTTCATCTATTAGTGAGATATTTGGAGATGGTGGAAACTTTAGGAGGTAGGGCATGATTGGAAGAAGTAGGTCCCTGGAGGGCATGCCCTAGATGGGTCTATCTGACATCTGGCCCCTCCCCCATACCATCTACTACAATATACTTCCTGCCTTACCACAGACTCAAAGCAACAGTGTCAAATGACTGAAACCTCTAAAACTATGAGCCAAAACAAATCTTTCTCTTTTAAGTTGTTTATCACAGCTACTTTGTAACAGTGACAGAAAACTGGTCCATACACATCACTTCAGAACAGTCTTCCATAGTGTCCAGGGACAGACCTGTTGAGCTCGTGCACAGTAAAAGAAAGAGTAAGACTAGAACGGAGGCCCTATTTCTGCCTGGTCCATGGGACTATTTTCTCAGGGGCATCCTGCAGCCAGTACCCTAACCCTGGATAGCTCAAAGGAACTAGGTTAAAAAGGGACCAGTTTCCACAAGGTATTAGTAAGGTGTGTGTGTATGTATGTGTGTGTATGTATGTATATGTGTGAGTGTGTGTGTGTGTGTGTGTGTGTGTGTGTGTAGTCACAGAGGGGTGTGAACATACAGGTACACACTTTCTGAACTGAACTGGGCATGGGAGGCTAAGCAGAGCCTATGCTTTCTCTGCTCCCTCCATCCCTGCTGACCACCTGTCTCTACTCCTGTCTGTGCCTGCCTGACCCAGGGGAGCCCAGAGACTGCAGGCATGTCCCAACCACTTCCTGGCTCTCATACCCACTCATTTCCCACTCCTCCCACCCTTTCCTGACCCAGCCTTCACACAGGCCTGCCTTCCCTCTCTGGCTTTTATTTGAAAGCCACCCTTTTCCTCCCCTTTACTAAATTGCCTTGCTACATGATATGGCATTAGCAAGCATCCCTGCACACATTCCTAAGTGTGTACACACACTGACACAAATGTGTAGAGCTGGCCTATGGGTGTGTGCATATGCTTGAGGTGGTGGGCTCAGCTGTGAGATGAGATGGGAGAGGGGTAGAGGTCCAGCCCCTTTAACACCTCCCAGCTAGGCCTCTGCATCTGGCTTCTGCTGTCTCCTAGCCCAAATCACCCTGCTTGTGGTATCTTCCTCAATGTGGGGTTTCTGTTCCTAAGCCCCATCCATCATGATGCTAACTAGTCATTTAAGACTCAGCTCAAGTGTCACCTCCTTCAAGAAGTCTCCTTGTAGCTGGTTGGATGCCTTGTATGGCAGCTGGCCACAGCTCCAGGGTAAACTGCTCGAGAGCCCCAATCTCAAGTGTGCTGGTTACCTTTCCCCTGGAATCCCCATAGCACCCCACCAAGAGTGGGGACCCACTGTAGGGTATCCTTTGCAAGCAGGCATTGGGTTTGAATGCTGGCGCAGGCCAGAGGAGAAGAATAAAGATGTGGGGGAAAATATATAGGGAGAGAGGGTATGTGGGTGCCTAATTTGTATTTCCTCTCCCCCAACTACGTTATCAAGACTGAAGTTTTATCATGGTTCAAGGAAACTGAAGGGATATTAGAGGCCACAGGGTTCGTTTAGCCCTTAAATCTAAGGGTAGGCAGAGCCTAAATGCTATTGTGTCTGCCTCCGGGTTACCCACATGCATACTGGCACTACACCAGGCTGCTTTGGGGGGGGAGGGGTGAATTATCACGCAATTCCTAGTTTAAGGCAAAGGTCAAACACACTTGCAGATCTAACACCAAATTCAGCACTGGCCTGAGCAGGCTGAAGAAGATAGCAAGGGAAGAGGACCCACCCCAGGTCTCCCCCAGCCAATCACTGAGCCCCTTAGGTTTCCGCAGCAGAGTAGGGGTCTGGAGAGGGGGGCTGGAAGGGGTTTCGAGCCGACAGACTGCATGCTCCGGGGGCTGACGCAACTGGAGAATTTGGCTCCTTTTATCACATATATCATTTTGCCATATATGGTCACTGAGCGCTACTGGCAGCGAGGCTCAAGCCCAGATGGTGGGCTCCCAGAGTGAAATGAACTACATACCAGCTCAGAACAAACAGACCATCGCTCACCCGGGGAGACAGGTGGGTGGGCCAAGAGAGGGGTTATATATAGTTCTGGTCACATTCCTTCGCTAATGCATTTTGGACCCCAAATACGCAAACAATCTCCATTTCTGGCTCTTTTTACTGAATTTGCTAATTGCTATTCTTCTATAACCAAGGGAACGAAAGAATTCCGGGAGGAATGTGGGGGAAGAGATCTGCTGGCCTTCTCACTCCCTTGATCTCCCAGCCTCCCCTCCTCCTTCCTCTCTAATCTCCCTTCCCTATGGCGCCCGGAAGTCTTTCCCATCCCCACCCCCACTTCTGAGCGGCCCCCTGCTAACTCTCCTTTCAACCTAAGCACCATCCCCAGGATTCCCGGTTGCTGCTGCCCAGGTGAAAGTGGCCAGGTGGAGAGGGACCCCAGAGGCTAAGTGGATTTTAGAGAAGTGTGGGATCTCAGCTGACAAAATCACCTAGTTCCCAGAACCTTGCCGTGTTGAAAGGTTGGAAGCACTCCCTTCCCACCTGGCCTAGTCTGGCCAGAGATGCTGCCTCCAGCATTTCCCCGGGTGCAATTGAATCTGATTTGAAGGTAGCAAACTTGGTAACATAGTAAACCAGCCACTGAGATTCTAAAAGAGCCGAATCAATATGAAGGGGTGCCCAGAAGGCATACCAAAGACTATTCTCTGACTCCTTCATCCATTGGGCCCTCTCTCCCCAACTATCAGAGCTTCGGCCTTCTATCCCTAGTCTGAGGTAGTCAGGAGTCCCTAGGTTTACAGGTGTGTCTCAGACCCTCTTCTAAGCTTCAAGATCACAAGTCCAAGGAGTCACAGTTGACCGCTGGGGCAGTGCTGTAAGTTTGCCGGTGAGACAGTATTTACCAACTCTAGAAGGTAAGCCTCTGATTGCTCTCAGGAGCAATGGAATCTTGAGTGTCAAGTGCAATTTAGGTACCAAGCCACTTGCTGGCCTCAGAGTGAGCACATGTACATACATGTAAAACATGACTTCTAATTTGCAGCAAGTAGTGATTCTTCTTCCAGCAGTGAACTCCCTGAGCCTCTCACACCTACTCCACATGAGCAACATTAGGGAACTTTTAAAAACTCCAGGCACCTGAGCCCAGTCTGGGACTCTGATGTTAGGGTCTGTGCAAGATCACAAGCATGTGGTAAAATAAACAGTTGGCCTTCCCTGCCTGTGGAGTCTGCATCTGTGCATTCAATCAATCTCAGATCAAAGGTCCAGAAAGAGTTGGTGGGTTTTTTTGTTGTTTTTTTTATTTGGTGTATTTTGAGACAGAGTGTCCCCTGTAGCCCCAGCTGGTCTAGAACCCGCTATGTAAACCAGGCTAGCCAAAATCTCAGAGATCCGCCTGCCTCTGCCTCCCGAGTGCTGGGACTAAAAGTGTGTGCTACTGTACCCAGTAGGTTTTTTTTTCTAAGTCCTGAAATTAAAAAATAATAATAACTTGGTTGGAGATGTAGCTCAGGGGTAGAGCACTTGCCCACCATACACAAGGCCCTGGGCTCTGTCCCCAGCTCAGCCAAAAAAGAAGCAAAACTTGAATTTGTGTCAGATTCAACTACATTGAATCCTATACACTGAATAAAGCAATGTGATGTGGGCGTTTCCTGCTGCACCCTCCCCCATCTGACACATCCTCCATCTCTCTCCAGGACTATTGCTTAAGTATTGTCTTGTCTCTTTTGTGTACTATGAAGTTAGGTCTACGGTGGATTCATCTGTTCTAAACATGGACAGACTTTGTTTTCTCGTCATTACTCTGTAAACAGTATAGCATGACAACCATCACTTAGCATTTACATTACATTGGGTGTAAGTAATATAGAGATGACTTAAAGTATACTGGATGTACATAAATTATACGCAAATACCTATGTATTTTATATAAGGAACTCAAGCATCATCAATTTTGGTATCCACCAATCCCCAGCCCTCAAGCGATGGGTATGTGTCTGTTACCAAAATTTTTGCAGATTATTCTGATATGTGTACAGCTATAAACCAGGCTGGTTCATTATGGGCTACCTATTCTGAGCCCACCAGCTCTTGACTCCCAGGGTTGGGACAGCCTCAGGTCCCCAAAGCAAACCCATTGGTCAAGAGGTTAAGGGTCTTGCTGGCTGGTGAGGAAGAGCCCGTATGGCCATGAAGTTGGAATCCTGACTCCTCTCTGGTTTTGCCTTGAGTTAACAGTCCCTACTCTGGCTCCTCATTTATTAAAATCCCAGCTTCTTTCTTTCTTTGGGGGGTATATGGTGCATGTTTGTATGTGTGTGTGCACATGTACATGCAGGTATACATATGTATGTGTATGTAGTGTGTGTGTGTGTGTGTGTATGTGTGTGTGTGTGTAGACCAGGGGTCTACATCACATAATCAGATGTCTTCCTCAGTCACTTTTTCTTTTTGGTTTCTTTAGACAGGGTCTCCCTATAGCCTCTGCTGGTCTGGAACTCACTGTGTAGACCAGATTGGCCTCGATCTCACAAAGATTCACCTGCCTCTGCCTCGGCCTCCCAAGTGCTGGGACTAAAAGTGTGCACCACCATTCCTGGCTCCACCCTATTTTTTGAGACAGGATCTTTTACTGAACCTGAAGTTCACCAATTCAGCTAGACTGGCAAGCCAGAAAGTTCTGGGGTCCTCCTGTCTCCACCTCACCCCCACCTTACCCAGTGCTAAAGTTACAGATGTTCCCAACTTTTGCAATGTGTGTTTGGAGTCCAATCTTAGTCCCTAGCAAACACTTTACTGACTGAGATATATTCCCAGCTCCAAATCCCAGTTTCTTTAAACTCAAAATCAAGAGGTAGAGAAGTTTTATAAAGACCAAATAGGGTTATTTGTGTAGCAATAATGCTATTCGATAACTGCTACATACTAGAACCACACTGGCTGGCAAACATACATCATTTTGGGGCTGGATAGATAGTTCAGTGGTTAAAAGCACCAGCCGTTCTTGCAAAGGACCTCAGTTTGGTTCCCAGCATCCACATGGTGGCTAATAATCATCCATAACTCCAGTTCCAGAGGATCCAATACCCTCTTCTGACCTCTGAGGGTGTTGCACGACACGGGTGCACTCACATACATGCAGGCAATACACTCATACACATCAAAGAAAAATAATAAAGTCTTTTTAAAAAAAGAGAGAGAGGGGCTGGAGAGATGGCACAGCAGTTAAGAGCTGACTGCTCTTGCAGAGGATCCGGGTTTGATTCCCAGCACTATGAACTGTCCTTAACTCCAGTTCCAAGGGAATCCGACACCCTCTTCTGACTTCCGCGGCAATGCACAACACGGGTGCACTCACATACATGTAGGCAATACACTCATACACATAAAATAAAAATAATAAATAAAATATTTTTTAAAAAAGAAAGAGAGACACATCCTATTCAGTTCCACTCCTCTGTTCCTTTAGAGATGGGTAAACCAAGGCTCAGAGATGCTAAGTCACTTGGCCAAGGACTTTTCACATACTACATGGGGAAGCTAGAATACAAACCCACTGCTTTACACATGACTATGAAGGGACTTAATGCTGTTTGTCCTTTCCTGGAAGGTCAAGTCCAACATGACAAACTGGACACTGGATAGACACTTCAAGTTAGGCAGTGTCATGGTTGGCTTAGTTGTCAACCTGACATACCTGAGAAGAGGGAACCTCAACTGGGGAGTTTCCTCTATAGGACTGGTCTGTGGACATGTCCATGAGGCATTTTCTTGATTGTTGAGTGATGGGGGAGAATCTAGCCCACTGTGGGTGATGCCATCCCTAAGCAGGTGGTCCTGGTTGTATAAGTAGAGTGAGCACAGGCCAGAGGAGCAAGCCAGTAAGCATTTCTCCATGGTCTGTGCTTCAGTTATTGCCTCTTGAGTTCCTGCCTGACTTCTCTCAAAGATGGATGATGCCTTAGAAGTGTAGGATGAAATGACGCCTTTCCTCCCTAAGTTGACTTTGGTTAGTGTTTCATTACAGCAAGAGAAGGCAAACTACAACAGGCAGAGAAATGTCCTCTGTGACCTCCTCACTGCCATTCTCTGTTGTAGGCACCCAGGAGTAGACATCAAAGCTTGCTTCTTTATTTAATGCGTGCAAAAGAATAATCAGTCAAAAGTCAAGAGCAAAGGGTAGAAGAGATTAATGTGTTGAGAGAACCGAGGTAGAAAACTGAGGTATGAGAACAGAAATTAGCAAATCAGGCAAAGCTGAGAGACCAGGTGAGAAGGCATTGTCCTTGTATATTCTTTGGTGACTGCACTTAATGGAACTTGGACTTGAGAGATCAAAGTTCAAGAAAGTGTTGATTTCCATGGAGGTACTTTGCCCAAATTCAGTTTCTCTCATTTTTCTAATACTTTTGTTATTTTATGTGTATGAGTATATTGCCGGCATGTATGTAAGTACACCCATGCCATGCAATTGCCAAAGAGGTCAGAAGAGGGCATTGGATCCCCTGGAACTGGAGTTGCTTGTTAACCACCATGTGGGTGCTGGGAATTGAACCCAGGTCCTCTGCAAGAGCAGCCAGTGCTCTTAACTGCTGGGCCATATCTTCAGCCCTAGCTTCTCTCATTTTTAACAAGTACTTTAAGAGCAGCAGTTTGAAGCCAGTGTGGTGGTTCATGCCTACAAACACAACACTAGGCAAGTTGAGGCTAGCCTGTTTATATGAGTTCAAAGCCAGCCTGAGCTATAGCCTGTCTCAGAAAAACAAAAATAAAACATAATACCAATTTGAAAAAAAAATATTCTTTTTTTTTTTTGAAGCAGGGTCTCCCTGTAGCCCCAGCTGTCCTGCAACTCACTATGTAGACCAGGCTGGCCTTGAACTCACAGAGATCTGCCTACCTCTGCCTCCCAAGAGCTAGGACTACAGGCCTGCGCCACCATGCCTGGCTGAAAAAAAATATTCTTTATGATTATGACAAATATCACTCTTAGACGCGAGTCATTAGATATTTAAATTTTTACATTGGAAAAACTCATAAAGAAGAAATTGAGAGCTTGTGAAATGGCTCAGGAATCAAAGGCACACTGGACTCCAAGCCTGACCATCTGGTTCAATCCCTGGAACCCACATAGTGGAAGGAGAGAACAGACTTCTGCAAGTTGTCCTCTGACCTCCACACATGGCACATGTGTACACTCACATACAAAATGATTTTTTTTTTTTTTCTTTTTGAGACAGGGTCTCCCTGTAGTCCCAGCTGACCTAAACTCACTGTATAGACCAGGCTGGCCTTGAACTCACAGCGATTCGTCTGCCTCTGCCTCCCAAGTGCTGGCACTAAAGGCGTGCGCCACCATGCCTGGCAACAAAATGAATAAAATGAAAAATAAATAAAATGTAAAGAAGAGAAAGGGGAAGAAGAAGATGGCTCAGCAGGTAAGGGCACCTACTGCCAAGCTTGACAGCCTAAGTTTGATCTCTGGAACCCAAATGGTGAAAGGAAAAAACTGACTTCCACAAACTGTCCTCTGACCTCCATGGCACACATTCACCAGCACACATATACATGCAAATGCACACCAAATGAATAAAATATAATTAAAAAAAAATTTTTTTTTGGTCTTTTTGAGGCAGGGTCTCCCTGTAGCCCCAGCTGGCCTGGAACTCACTATGTAGACCAGGCTGGCCTTGAACTCACAGAGATCCACCTGCCTCTGCCTCCCAAGTGCTGGGAGTAAAGGTGTGCACTACCACACCCAGCTAATTAAAAATTTTTAATGAAAATTAATAAATTTGATTCATTAAAATATGAATTTGGGGGCTGGAGAGATGGCTCAGTGGTTAAGAGCACTGACTGTTCGAATCCCAACACCCACATGGCAGCTAACAACTGCCCGTAACTCTAGTTTCAGGAGATCTGAGAGCCTCTTCTGTCCTCCAAGGGCATTGCACAACATGGGTGCACTTACCTACATGCAGGCAATACACTCATACACATAAAATAAAAATAATAAATAAAAATATTTTTAAACATGAATTCAATAATACAGACTGAAAAAAAATACTATAAACAAAATTAAGTCAAAAGCAACAGTTTAAAAGAAAATATTGACCAGATATTTGACAATTTTTTGTTTTAAAACCCTACAAATTAGCAAGAAAAATACAAGCAACAAGTTGGGGGTGGAAACAAATATGTAAACAAGTTGAAGTAACAGAAAAGGATTTCCAAATGGCAAGAAACAAAGCATGTTTGCTATGATCTGAATGTGCTATCAAAATTGATTGGAGGGGAACTTAATCCTCAGTGCAAGAATCTTGAGCCATGGGGCTTTGGGGAATGTGCCTGGGTCATGAGTTGTCTAACCTCTCTGCTATGTGTCAAGGTGCCATCTTGGAAGCAGAAACCAGAACCTCCCCAGACAGCAAAATCTTCTGATGCCCTTGATCCTCAAACTTCTCAGCCTCTAAAACTGTGAGAAACGCATGACTGGTCTTTAAAACTCACTCTTGGGAAATACTAACCAGGTATAAGAATAATCAAGGTGCAAGCTCAAATGCAATAAGACACAGTATTTTTATTCACAAATTGGACAAAAACTGTTAACACCATATGAAGGCAAGATCCAGAGGAAATAAATTCTCTTATATGCACTTGGCTAGACTGCAGGTCAATTCAGAACCTACTGAAATGTTCATTGGCTTCACCCTCTGAATCAGCACTTCCATTTCTCATACCTATTCAGAAGAAAGAACAGCATGTTTGGCCAAAGAGCTATTTACCAAGATGGTCTTTCATTCACGTATTTCTTCAGGTAATATTGAGTGTCTATATGGAAGATACAATTTATATACATCAAGAACAGGACAGGAAAAGGTCTCACTCTTTTATTTATTTTTTGAGACAGGGTCTCCCAAGCACTAGAATTACACTACTGGAATTACTGGCTCAGGAAAAAAAAAAAAAAAATGTCTCGCTCTGAAGAAGTTGGAGTTCCAGTGAGGCCAAACAACAAAACAAATGAACAAGCTAAGAAATGACTAAACAGAATAAAGTTAGGCAGTAATAAGAGCTGTGAGAAAATACTGAATATAGTATATTGATGAAGAAAAATTGAAAACTTAAATATTCTTCAAGACGGAAACAATTTTAAATAAAAATATCTATTCTTAGCCAGGCATAGTAGCAGCACATGCCTATAATCTAGGGAGGCTGAGACAGGAAAATTGTGAATTTGAGGCCAGCCTAGACTACATAGTAAGAGCCCATCTCAATATATGCATACACACACTTAAGTGAGATGGCTCAGCAGGTAAAGGTACTTGCTGCCAAGCTTGATCTGAGTTCAATCCCTGGCACCCACATGATGAAAGGAGCTGAAAATTTCCTCTGACTTCCACACACAAGCTAAGACACATGTGAGCTTCTGTGCATAATACAGAAACATATAAATACATACACACATAAAATATACACATATATGTATCTATCCATTTTATAGGATATTTATCATTTTAAAAGGATAGTTCTATGTGGATTGGCATGACTGATTCTCTAAGACATAAATGTAAATCTTAAAAAACTCAAATCATGCTTCTAATCATGTGGTTATTAAATAAATAATTTTTAAAAATACATGAATAAAATTGTTTGGGATGTTCTGTATGAAATACACACAGAAAATCAACAAATTAAAAAAATAGTGAGTTATATTTGAAGAAGCATAAAAATTTGTTCCATGTTAATTTGTAGAGGTGAAACACATTACCATTGAAATTTACCCGATGATTTTATATCCATGCTCAGGTGGATCTCAGAAAGTAACCGACTGTGACTAGTAATAATGATACATACAGATTAGAGATGCATGCACCAACATCTAAGTGTTATTAGCAAAAACAATGAGTCATGAGTGTTTAAACAGTATATTTTAAAATGAAATGGCGATCTTTTTTAAAGGTTAAAACCTCACTCAATTTTATGTCTTATAGGGTTTATACTGAGTTCAATATTGTATAACTGTATTAATTCAACTGTAAACCTAAAAATTTACAGCCAATATTGAAAGAGATGCATCTTTGCTCTGGAAATTGTTATTGAATACATTAATGCTGTAATGAAATGCTGCTTCTTCTAATCATGTGATTATTAAATAAATAATTTTTTTAAAACTCAATTTTATGTCTTATAGGGTTTATACTGAGTTCAATATTGTATAACTGTATTAATTCAACTGTAAACCTAAAAATTTACAGCCAATATTGAAAGAGATGCATCTTTGCTCTGGAAATTGTTATTGAATACATTAATGCTGTAATGAAATGCTGCTTCTTCTAATCATGTGATTATTAAATAAATAATTTTTTTAAAAAACCTCAAATCATAAAAATTGTAATTCAGTATGTAAAAAAATAGTGCCTAGTTATATGCATGTGCATATGTATAAGAAAATGAAACATCCCAGAAGCAGCCCAGCCAATGGATATTAGCAATTGTTTCTAGGCAGGGGGTTAGAATATGAGAGGAATGACCAAGGGAATTTTTGCTTTTCTTGATGGTTTGAATTTTTATGAGAGTGTTTTATAAATGCCTCACATATTAAAAAGGAACAAAATAGCCATTACAGAACACAGAAGACTATGGAAAGCTTCCCAGTTCAATTTACAAAACTAGCATAACCGTGACATTGAAACCCTACAACGTTAGAGCAAATAAAGAAGCCTAGAGATCAATTTCAGTTATGACTATGGATGGAAAATTCCTATGTGGAACATCATCAAATGGAATCCAGCAGTATATAAAAATCATGACTAAACAGGATTTAGTCCAGTATCACAAGGATGAGTGACTATCAGGAAATCTAGCAATGCAATGTATCAAGACAATCTGTACTGTGCTTGGATCCGGTCCACAGGGCCCCCCTCACCCCAAGCTTAGCTCTATTCCTTCTGCTACTCCCAAATGATAAAGGAGTCCTCTGGGCCAAGGTGACTGGTCTGTGTCTGGTATTCTCCCCTTTAGACTATACTTCCCAACATAGGGCTCCCAGATTTCCTGCCTAACTGATGTCAAGCCCATTTCCAAGACATTCAGGATCTTGTATCAGAGTGTACACAGCTCCAGACCTGAGAGATGCTCAAGGTAGGACTGACTGCAGGAGATGGAGGAAGGTGTGGACTAACTGTGCATAGCAGGCCCCTTGTGATGTGAGATGGAGGTGGTGGAGACAGGAAAAGAATGATGGCCTAGAGTTGGGTCTCTGTGCCTCCATAGTTTCACATGATATTCCCAGAAGTGGAATTCTAAATTTAAAGTTGGCATCCCAGGTTGTTCTAAAGGCAACAAGGTAGGTAGGTGATAAGCATTTTTTTTTTTTTTAACAGTTTGCTGTTTCGGCTTATAACTTCTAGACATTTAAAAATAGGGAAGATTCTTTGGTACCCTGGGCTCAGAGCTCCCAAGTGTAAAGGGCAGCCCAACAGTATTAGAACTCAAGAAAAAAAAAAAAAAGGATGACACAAAGAAAAGACAGTGAAAGAAAGGTGAAACAGTGTAAGAGGAAAGAAGGGAATGGAGAGGTTCCAAAACTCCATCTCTATGTGCTTAAGACATACTTAACAATGTCTTCCCCTGACAGGGTAGGGTGTGAAATATCAAGGTGAAAGGAAGGAGATGTCACATATGGTGGCTCACACCTATAATCCTAGCACTTGGGAGACTAGGTGTGATGATTACCTCAAGTTCAAGGCCAGTCTAGGTTACATAAAAAGTTCCAAAACCATCTGGGCTACAGTATGAGACCCTATCTCACTCCCACTAATCCCCCTCCCCAAAAAAGCAACTTTCTCTCTCTAGAAATGAATGTTTTCATTTATATTTAGAATTTAAATTTTTTTTTTTTTACTTTTTGAGATAGGGTCTCCCTGTAGCCCCAGCTGACCTGGAACTCACTATGTAGACCAGGCTGGCCTTGAACTCACAGAGATCCGCCTGCCTCTGCTTCCCAAGTGCTGGGAGTAAAGGCATGCACACCACACCCGGTGATCTTTTGCTCTTTTAAAATAGCTTTACTAAGGCATAATTCTCATAGAATTTGTCTGTCTTAAGGATATAGTTAGATAAGTTTTAATAAATTTAAGATTTTTCTTTTTGTGCCTGTAGCTATAGTGTATGTCATATGTATAATGTGTACTGTGTGTGTGTGTGTGTGTGTGTGTGTGTGTGTGTGTGTGTTATGTGTGTGGTGTATGCCCATGAGTGTCTGGGATGTGGGCCCATGCACTTCCTCTATCACTCTTCACCTTATTACCCTAAGAAAGGATCTCTTGGGGCTGGAGAGATAGCTCAGCAGTTAAGAGCGCTGACTGCTCAGTTCTCAGCACCCACATGAAGGCTAATAATTGTAACACCAACTCCAGGGGATCCGATACCCTCTTTCATAGGCATTGCACATATAAGTATACTTGTATAATTTACATACATGCAGGCAAAATACACACACACACACACACACACACACACACATAAAAAAGGAAGGAAGGGGAGGAGAGGGGAAGGGAGGGGAGGGAAGGGACAGGAAAGAATCTCTCACTCAAACCAGAAATGTCATATCAGCTAGGTTAGCAAGCTTCCAGAATCTGCCTGCCTCTGCCTTCTGATGCTGGGGTTACTGACCCACAAAGCCATGCCTGTCTTTTTACATGGCTGCTGGGGATTCAAATTCAGGTCCTCATGCTTGCACAACAAATGCTCTTACCCTCTTGAGCCAACCCCAAGTTTTAGTAAATGTATACAGTTGTGTAACCATCATCAGACCCCAGAACCCAGCTTTAGAAAATTTTCATCACCCCAAAGATTTCCTTTGGTGCAATTTGTAGTCAATCTTTGTTCCACAATCAAAGAGTCACAGTAAACATGAGATGTATCTGACAGTGTAGCATGAGATGTGTAGTCAATCTTTGTTCCACAATCAAAGAGTCACAGTAAACATGAGATGTATCTGTCTGTGGCAGAGCTCTTGCTTAGCATGCATGAAGCCCTGGGTTCCATTCCCAGCACCTTAATAATACATACAACAGACTGTTTTACAATGAATCTCTTTTTATAGAAATAAGAATACACTTGAAAATTACAGTAAAAAGTACAGTAGATTGGATGTGGTGGCACACGCATTTAATCCCAGCCGTTGGGAGGCAGAGGCAGGCGGATGTGTATGAGTTCAAGGCTAGCCTGGTCTACATAGCAAGTTCTAGGCCAGCTGGGGCTACAGGAAGACCCTGTCTCAAAAAGACAAAAAAAAAAAAAAAAGTACAGTGGACACTGAGTGTAATGACATATACTTGTAAATTCAGCACTTAGGAAGTTGGATACAAGCATATGCCATCACACTCAGCTTCTATTGAACTTTTTATTTCAATTTTGAAGTGTACTCTTATATAAAAATAGTACTCATATATACAAAATATATAAACTCAGAAGGATCAGGAATTCAAGACCAGCCCCAGCTATATCGTGAATTCAAGGCTAGCCTAGGCTAAATGAGACCTTGCCTCAAAACAAACAAGAAGGTACTACATCATAAATACATACGGTACACAGCCATTTATTATCATTATCAAGTAATATGTATAGCATTGTATGTGTTTTACTTTTCTATGGCTGGCCGCATGATAGGTTTGTTTCCATGAGCATTGCCACAAACATGTGAGCCATGCATTACACTGTGATGTTACAGGGGCTCCAGTGTCCCTAGGCACATGAAGTTTTTCTGTTCCATCATAACCTTATGGGACCGTGGTTATACATGGGGTCTTGCTGACCCACTTGTCTTTATGTAGCACAGGACTGTATTTAAAGATGTGATCTCAGTGTCCCATGTCACTGAGCAGGCTCCATGAAGAGGTAACGTTATGCCATTCTGTTGTCTCCCTTTGAATCCTCAGCAATCAGCCAGGGCTGTGCACACAGTGGGTCTTCCAAGTATATGTTGAATGAATAATTGTTTCCCTAAGGAAAGAGGTCCTGGAAAAACCAAGTACATTGTAAGCCGCTGGGGGGGGGGGGCGGCAATGTGAATTGACAGAAGAGTTCACCGAAGCAGTGGTTAGAGCCATGGGGACAAACTATGCTCTGAGAAAAGTGGCAGGATCTCCCCCAGAGGGACTTTTAACCACTATGTGTACATACCAAGAGCCTATCCTAGGAGCAAGCTCTCAGCAGTACAGAATTTGTACACTTGGAATTCCTTTCTAGGGAACCACAACTAGCTTTTGAATTGAGAACAGATGAAGAATTATGGTGAAGTAAAAATAAATAAATGATTAATAAATAATAAATAGATAACACAATCATGACTCAGTTTTGAAGGGAAATGTCCTTCTCTCCATCCCCAGGCCAAAGCAAGGAAAGTTCCCTTGAGACCAGTGTAGTCAGGAGCCCCAACAGGGTCCCTGGCACTAGGCCTTCATGAAATGGTCCCTCAGCCTTCTTTCTCACAGTCTCAATCTACCTCTTAGTGCTCTTCTTGGTCTTAACCTAGAATGGAAATGAAGAGACTAGTGATTGCATTTGTTTGAAATTACCTGATGTGGATCAAATAAAATTCAGAACTGAATATTCTAACTGGGTGTGGTGGTATATGACAAGTATTATCCCAATACTTGGGAGGCTGAGGCAGGAAGACCGAGAATTCCTGGCCAGCCTAGGCTACAAAGCAAAACCCTGTCTCCAAATAAAACAAAATCTAACATTTTAAATTGCACGCTCAAAAACAATAAAAATGGGCTGTGCATGGTGGCTCAGCCCTTTAATCCTGGCACTTTGGAGGTAGAGGCAGTCAGATTTCTGTAAGATTGAGGCTAGCGTGGTGAACATAGAGAGCTCCAGGCCAGCTGTGGCTACAGGGAGACCCTGTCTCAAAAAGACCAAAAGTAAAAAAGAAACAACAAAAAACAAGCAAAAAAATATAAATGGGGCTGGAGGGATGGCTCAGAGGTTAAGGGTACTTGCTAGTCTTACAGAGGACCTGAGTTTGGTTCCCAGCACTCACATCAGGTGACTGCCTATAACTCCAGTTCCAGGGAATCCAAAATCCTCTTCTCGCCTTGGAGGGTTCCTGCATGCATGAGGTGCACATAAACTCAGGCAAAAACACGTAAATAAAGTAAATAAATAAATAAATAATCTTAAATCATACACACACATACCCAACCACCCCCCACACACACATATATGTCCCCATCTTACATAGGGGGCAATTTTTCACATGAATTTATGGTGTTTGGTAGACTGAGTATTTGAGCAAGACTCTTTTATTGATTAATTGACTGGTGATTGATTGACTGGACTTTAAGATTTATTTTTATTATTTATGTGCATGTGTGTGGGTCTATATGTGGGTATGTACACAAGAGTGCAGGTGCCCATGGAAAAGCACTGGATCCCCCTGGAGTTGGAGTTACAGGCAGTTGTAAGCCACCTAATATGGGTTCTGGAAATTGAACTCAGGTCCTCTGCAAGAGCAGTATGTGCTCTTAATCACTGAGACATTTCTCCAACCTGACTTATTTAATTTTTTCTCCAGCTTTCTTGAGAGATTTACATAAATCTTGATAAATAAGATTATGTTTGTGGTAAATAAGTTGATGCTTTTTGAAAGATAAAATCACTTTATTGCCAGTCGTGGTGGCACAGGCCTTTAATCCCAGCACTTGGGAGGCAGAGGCAGGCAGATCTCTGAGTTTGAGGCCAGACTGGTCTACATAGCGAGTTCTAGGTCAGCTGAGGCTACAGGGAGATCCTGTCTCAAAAAGACCTTAAAAAAAAAATCACTTTATTATCATGAACTCATAAATAAAACATCACACAGCTAGAGTAACATAGTCACCCAAGCAAACACGCTTGCCTAATCCCAAACTATGCATCTCAGTGAATTTCCTCTACACTGTTAAAATGATCATTCTGAAGTAATGGAGATTCATTTAGGGATTAGCACTTTCCTATTTTTATGCATTTATCCACTACAAGAAAGAAGGAAAGAAGGAAGGAAGGGAGGGAGGGAGGGACTATGACACAGTTGAAACTAGAAAAACAGATTTGTATCCTTTCAAGATGTATGTATCCTTTTCACTTTCATTCTATCCTTCCTCATTACCCAAAATTACACTTTCTTGATTGTCTTTCTAAATGTTATACTGCACCCACACTTACATCTGCTTATGTGTATATATCATATGGAAATAGGTGCCAGCAAGGGCTGCACTCACTCATTCCCACCCGGTCTCCACCCCACCGAAGTTGTCTGCCTTCTAAGTGCCAGTAGGCAGCCCTCATTGAGAGGACTAGGGGAGGGCAGAGAGCCAGTCCTGACAACTCCTCCCCAAAACACATGGGTAAGAGATATTACATGAAAAAACAGACTGTGAATTGGCTAGAAGGTCTTCCCAGGGGTGGGCTACCTGCCTTTGTTGGGATTCAGACACTGATACTGTTGGGAGAACATAGCTGGCTGCTGCTGAACCCTCTGGAGGCTCCATTTTTTAAAAGCAGGAAGTATCTGCCACATTACAAGAATTATGCTTAATGCCACTCTTTCTCTTTCGCTCCCCCAAGTTTCTCTCTCTCCACCTCTTAGCTGCAAATCTATGGAGTCTGCTTATCGTTTGCTTACGCGAGGGATATTTTAGGAAACTGTGTTGGCAGCTGTCCCTGGCCTGACCAGAGCACACCTCCACAGACAGACACATTCTGCAGATTTCTAACAAAGCAAATATGTTGGTTTTGGCGTAGATTTGCCCCAACATATCAGACTATATTGCTTGGTTGACTAGAAGAAAATATCTAGGGAAAACACATTTTATGACTTTAATTGTTATTATAGGTGCTTTCAAAAAATAAATCTGTGACCTCTAATATATTTAAGTGAAAGAACTCACATCTGGTTCCGATTAGCTCTGGAGTCTGTTGGCTGACTTAGCACGGGAGCCTTTTCTGGAAGTCAACTCTGTGTCTAGGGACTTTGTTTTCACCCCCAGAGGCACAGTGGAGACCTTGTTCCTGCACAAAGGCATTAACTGTTAGTGTGACCCCTCATGAGCATGGCAATGCTAACCAGACCCCTCAAGGCAGAGTCCTGTCCTAGAGGATGGAGACAGAGGCAACACGGCAGGCCAAGGCCAGGCTGAGTAGATGAAGAGAGCATTCCAGAACAGTGCAGCAGAATAGACTCTGGGTGTTGTCACTTTAAGCTCCATTCATAGAGGACCAAAAGAAGCTCTGATACAGTGGGAATCTCCCATCCTCACTCAGGGCAGGAAGACAGAAGCATTCATGTACATCTCGGTCTGTCTGGCTCTCATCACGGCAAATTGGTGCAATCTCTAACAGACATCCTGGACTACTACACTCTCTTCATGAGACAGCTACAACTGTGATAAACATATAGCCATCTCATTTCCTTTATGGGAAAAACAGTAGGATTAATGATAAGAAGTTGGGTATGGCCAGGCGTGGTGGCATATACCTCCCAGCACTTGGGAGGCAGAGGCCGGCAGATCTCTATGGGATCAAGGCCATCCTGATCGACATAGCAAGTTTCGGGCCAGCTGGGGCTACCAGGAGACCCTGTCTTAAAAAGCCAAAATAAAACAGAACAATTTGGGTGTCATGCCTGTAGTCCTGACTACTGGGAAAACTGAGGTAGGAGGATCACTTGAGCTATGGGTTTGAGTGTAGCCTGGGCAATACGATGAGACTTAATCTCAAAAAACACAGAAGAACAGGCAAAATGGGCTGCACTGGACCCTGAGGATTCCAGACAGCAGCATCAAGAACCTAAACCATGGTGGTTATAGTCTTCAGGCCTCAGCAGTTTCTAGCTAATAGGGCCTTCATACCTATTTGAGACAAATGCACCAAGACAGCCTCAGCTCCCAATCACCCCCGCCCCTTCCTCCCACACACATTCAGGCTCTCCCTGTCACTGATGGAAACTGTCAAAGTTCACTCACCCCAGGGCCTTGTTGGAAAGTGGCATCCTGTCCTTTCATCCTGGGGCATGATGGGGAGGCCTCTTCTCACTTCTCCATTTGCATGGTGATCGTCAACTTGATTGGATTAATCTACAGCATTAATGAGGCACTCTTTTGGATGTGTCTGTGAGGACCTTTCCAGAGAGGATTAACTGGAAGGAGAGGAGACACAGAACACCCTCCCTGAAAGTAGGCACCATCATCTTGTGAGCTGGGGTCTTAGACTGAAGAAAAAGTGAAAAGGGGAAAGCCAGCTGGGCACCAGCATTCTCTCTCTGCTTTCTGGTCCACGATGTGTAAGTTCCCACTACCACAGCTTCAAGCCTGTCCTGCACTGTGCCGTCCCTGCCACGATGGACTCTATCCTCTGAAACCATGAACCAAAATAAACCCTTCCTCCTTCTGGTAATTTCTTGTCAGGTATTTGGTCACAGCAACAAGACAAGTAATTAGCACATGTGACCTGTGCCCCAGAATGAGCCCCTGCATATCCCAAGAGCTGGGTCTTTCCTTAGGTGCATCTCAAAGGAGACAAGAGAGACTAGTTTTTACCAGTTATATTACTGAACATGAGGCAACCATATCCTTAAACTACCCTGGACAGGTAGGAAAAAAACAGTCTCCCAATTGCATACATATGTACGTGGAACAGACTATAGTCTTCAAAAAGCTTTTGATGAGTTGTCCTCCAGAAGGCTTTGTCCATCACTGGATGGTTGATCTCTGTGTCACATGTAGGGAGCTGTTTTAGGGGCAGGGACAAATAAGTATTTTTCTGGATAGGAGTATTTGAGTAATAATCTTTAAAAAAAAAAACAAGCCAGGTCTGACAGTGCATGCCTTTAATGCCAGGACTGAGGTGGGGTGTGGGGGCAAAAGCAGACAGATCTCTGTGAGATCATGGCCAGCCTGGTTTACATAGTGAGTTTCAGGCCAGCTGTGGCTACAGGGAGACCCTACCTCAAAAAAACAAAACATAAGCATATCAGGAGTATTTTAAAAAATATTCTATTTATTATTTTTATTTTGTGTATGAGTGTATTGCCTGCATGTATGTGAGTATACCCTTGTTGTGCAATGCCGCGGAGGTCAGAAGAGGGCTTCGGAGTCCCCTGGAACTGGAGTTAAGGAAGGTTTGTAGCCGCCACATGGATGCTGGGAATTGAACCCGGGTCCTCTGCAAGAGCAATCAGTGCTCTTAACTACTGAGCCATCTCTCCAGCCTCCATATCAAGAGTATTAACTCATTTAATCTTCCCCACAGCCCTCTCAGGATAGTACTGTCATGATATTAATTTTACAGATGAGGAAACTGTTGTTACAGACCTTAAAAGATTTAACTGAGGGAACTTGGCTAGTTCTAGAACACTCACTGGTGATATACTCATTCATTTAGATTTTATGGTAAAATCCCCTTGTAATGTTTGTGAACAACACAAAACACTTACAGAATTACAGAAAGTGCCTGTTAGGTTTCTAGTTACATTTATTTTCCATTCTGTTTACCTACACTCTCCTACAGGCCCTGCATCATCCCTTCATAATGCCTCCTCTTTTCTAAGACCTGGCCACCACCCCGACTCAAGCCTGTACTCTGCCTTGAACTCTCCTAATGGTCTTTTAACTAGTTGGTTGGCTTTCTGTAATTTCCCACTCCAATTCACTTACTCATCAGTGGACAATTAAGTGTACACAGTGCAGCTCCGTCTGCACCTTCCAGGCTCAAAGCCCACCAAAATCCATGTCCAAAGACTTTCATGGAATGCCACTTCAAGCCTTTTCAGTATGACCTGACTTGTGCCCTTTGATTCAATACATTTTGACTAACTACCTTGAGCCCAAGTACTACTGGTAAACTATGAGAATTCAAAATTGAAAGGACAGTCTCTTCTTCAAAATGTTTTTCATGTTGAGAACATAAGCTTATAACCCAATGCAAATATAATAAGACAATGGTTATGACTAGAGGTAGGTGGACATGCAGCACATGTACCTGTCCAGAGGAATCAGAAAGTGCTTCACAGAGAAAGCAAGTTTTGAGCTGAGAGAAGTCCCAATAGACTGGCCATGGGAGTGAATTCCAAGCAAAGAACAAATGCACAGTGTCAAGGGGGTCAACTGGTACTTTCATGAATGGGCAAATGGCTAAGTCTAGTTGGGAAATAGTATAACAGGACATGCAGAGCACTGAGAAAACACTTGTTGGATAGAAATCCTTCATGAGTTACTTGTTACATGGGTCCAGTTCCAACTGCAAACAACCAAATGATTTTAAAGTTTGTCTGGAGATAGAAATGAGAGAATAACCAATGATTTTTTTTATATTTTATTATTTTTATGTGTATGAGTATATTGCCTGCATGTGTGTTAAGTGCACCCATGTCGTGCAATGCCTGCAGAAGTCAGAAGAGGATGTCAGATTCCACTGGAACTGAGGCTATGAATGGTTGTTAGCCACCATGTGGGTGCTGGGACTCACACTCAGGTCCTCTGCAAGAGCAGCCAATGCTCTTAACCACTGACCCATTTCTCCAGCCTCCCTTCCTGGGACATTCCATTTATATATGTCATATTGTGAAAGAAAATCCCTCAGGCTGGATTATATACTAAAGGCTAATGAGGACACATGGTCTTATCAGGGAGCAAGGCAGCCGAGACATCTCCAGTCTAGACACAGCCCTGCATGCAGGAAGGGAAAAAAAAACTGTGTCAAGAATAGCAATAAGCCAGCACTCATCTGAATCTGCACTAAAAATATGTGAAAATACCTCAAGAAAATGCTGTCTGAGTTTAACTTAAGGTTGGCTCAAGTAGGTCTGGGCTGTAACTCAGTCCATACAGTGCTCACCTAGCATACACAAAGCCTTGGGTTTGAACCCCAGCACTGCATGGACTGAGTGCAGTTGAGCACAGCTAGCCCCAGCTCTTGGGGAGTAGGGGAAGGAGGATCAGAAATTCAAGCCTGGGACACATGAGACCTTGTC
>NW_008357929.1:7250396-7288189 GCF_000622305.1 Nannospalax galili
TTACAAACATCCTGCCCCTAAGTAAGCACAGTTTATTTGTTGCTGTTACCAGTCTTGTTTGAGATGTCTTTAGAAACACATGGCATTGTATCTATAGGCAGTTTTGGCTTAGAAATTGTGTTAAGTTTCTTATCAGGAAAGACAAATTAGATCCCAGAGCCAGGGGCTGCTGCTTCTGTGTCCCTTTAAGTTTCCCTGTTTTTCTCTATTGCCTCACTGTGCCATGGCATGTTCTTAAGGAAGATGAAAATGCTTCCTTTCTTTTGATTAGCTTGATTATATTGTTTTCTTACACCCAGCCTACCAAATGTTATGGCTTAGCTGTCAGTGTGGTGTTAGTTTTTACCCTTCTGATTACGTGGCCTATTGGGGGATGTATTAGTTACTTTTCTGTTTCTGTGATAAAACAGTATGGCCAAGGCAACTTGTTTATTTGGTTTATGGTTCCAGAGGAACATGGGGGAAGCAGCTGGAGCAGAAAGCTGAGCACTCACATACTCATACCTTCGAACAGGCACAGGAAGCAGAAAGTGAGACTAGAGATGGGGTGAGGCCATATACTCTCAAAGCCCACCCCCACTGACATGCTTCCTCCATCAAGGCCACATCTAAACCTCTGTAAACAGCGCCACAGGCCAGGTATTCAAATACTTGAAGCCTGGGGGTGGGGGGGCATTCTCATTCCTACCACCACAGGGAGTAAGACTGAGATCTCTTGAACTCTCCTTCCCTGTGGGAAAAGAACCAGCTTGGAGGAGCTGTTTGTTGCAGCATGTGGTGAGTGTTGTGAGCAGCGTCTGTTTGGAGGCTGCAGAGGGTTGGCTAAATGGCCCCTTAAAAGTCTGGCCATTGTTTTTTTTTTGGTCTTCCTGTAGCCCCAAATGGAACTCCCTTTGTAGACCAAGCTGGCCTTGAACACACAGAGATCTGTCTGCAGGGAGTAAAGGTGTGAACCACCACACCTGGTACAATTGGTCATCTTTAAGCAAGACCTCGAGGGTAGGAACTGAGAACTGCAGATGATGTGATGCCTGATCTCAGCAGATGCTTTGTGAGAGATGTTCCCATTGAGGGGACAGTAGACTAACCCTCCCAAGGACCCTTAGCTTTTGCTTGTTGCCTTTTGAGACAAAAAGGTCCCCAAAAGGTCTCAGGTATCCTAGTCAGGCTTCAATCTGCTAGGTAGCCAAGGATGACTTTGGACTCCTGGTCCTCCTGCCTCTTCCTCTGGGGTTACACAAATATTTATTTTACATGTGAATGGTTTGCCTGCATGTATGTTAAGTACACCCATGTCATCATGCATTGCCCACAGAGGTCAAAAGAGGGTGTTAGATCCTCTGGAACTGGAGTTACAGATGGTTGTTAGCAGCCATGTGGGTGCTGGGAATTGAACCCAGGTCCTCTGTAAGAGCAGCCAGTGCTCTTAACCACTGAGCTATCTCTCCAGCCCCATCAAGAGTTTTTTTAAAAGACAAATAATGAGGGCTGGGGAGATAGCTCAGTTGGTAAAGTGCCTGTGCACAAGCATGAGGACCGGAGTTCAGATCCCCAGCATCCATGTAGAAAGCCAGGTGTGGTGTCTCACATCTGTAACCCCAGCACTGTTGGTGGAAAAGGGGCAGAGATATTCGGGGGTGGGGTGAGGTGCACCCACGCCTTTAATCCCAGCACTTGGGAAGCAGAGGCAGGTAGTGTCTTGAGTTCGAGGCTAACCTGGTCTACACATCGAGTTTCAGGCCAGTTTAGGCTACAGGGAGACCCTGTCTCAAAAAGACCAAAAAAAAGTGGGGGGTAGAGGAACAGAAATAGAAGGCTCCCTGGAGCTCGTTGGCCAGTCAGCCTAGCTGAATCCATGAGCTCCAGGTCAGTGGGGGGCCTGTGGTTCAGTGGGTGGGGGTGCCTGCCAGTAAACCTGATGACTTGAGTTCAATCTCCAGGACCCACAAGGTAGAGGGCAAGAGCTGATTCCTGCAGACTGTGTTCTAACCTTCACACATGCAAAGCCCCCTAAATAAATAAAATATAATGAATTTTAAAAAGTATTTCTTTAAAAAATATTAGAAAGAGAGCAATTGAGGAAGACATCCAACATTGACCTCTCATCTCCACACACATGTATGTGCACCTGCACCAACAGATGCATACACTCACACAAACATACCTACACCATACACACACACAGACATACACACATACATACACGTACACATACCTACATGTACACAAGAGTAA
This sequence comes from Nannospalax galili, assembly GCF_000622305.1. Lineage (NCBI taxonomy): Eukaryota > Metazoa > Chordata > Mammalia > Rodentia > Spalacidae > Nannospalax > Nannospalax galili. Next base: position 7,252,632 of record NW_008357929.1, read on the forward strand.
TGAGGAAAGAAAAAATATTGCTTAACTAGACACTAAGACATGCTGTAAAATGATCATGCTGAACATGTGATTGTGGTAAGGATTTGAAAAACAGACAAATAGGTAGAACAAGAAAGCATGGAAATTGATCTAGGCATGTGTTCCCAGACTGATGAATGGAAATGTGGAACTCAAATCAGTATCAAAGTGATAACTTCTTCAAAGCATAGTATCGGAAGCACCTGAACTAATTAGAAAAGATGTTGGATTCTCTCTTCCCTCATCATTCTCAAAATAATTTCAGTTTATCACTTTCCTGTAGGATTTCTGCAATGATGGAAATACTCTATATTTGTGTTGTGGAGTACAGGTGGTAACCTAACTCTGAGTAGTTTTAGAACATTTTTAAAGGGGTTAGTACATTGAGGGACCACATTTTCTATTTTAATGGACTGAGGTTTAAAACTAAATAGTTGTTTGTGGTTCACATTAACCACATTGAAAAATATGACTTTAGATGAACTAATGGTGCTGTTAATATTATAGGAAAGAAAAACTACTATGCCCTGGCATGGTGGCACATGCCTATAATCCCAGCATTTGGGAGACTGAAGCAGAAAGATTGAGATTTTGAGATGAATCTGGGCTAGAGATTAATGCCTCTAACAAAGTGGGGAATACTTACTAGAATGAAACATAAGTAAAAGTTTATATAATCTTGAGGCAAAGACCATTTTAAATATATCAGAAGCAAAACACATAAGAGAAAAATGGCTTTGATAACCTAAACATGTAAAACTTTAGAATACATAATATTCAATATATTAAAAAATGAAAGACAGAAAAAATTTGCCTCATACAGGACGAATAAAGGATTCATATTTGGGGGCTGCAGAGATGTCTCAGTGGTTAAAAGTACTGCTGCTCTTGCAAAGGACCTGGGTTCAGTTTCCAGTACCCACACAGTGGCTAACAACTATCTATAACTACAGTTTCAGGGGATCTAACGCCCTGTTCTGCCTTCTGCAGGCATTGCACACACAGGAGCACTTACATACACGCAGACAAAACAGTCATACACAAAAATTAAAATAAATCAATCAAAAATTTTAAGTTTCACAATTATATGTATAAAGATTACCCATTAACATATTAATTGTGAATCAATCAATGAAACTGCAGAGGGCCTAGAAAAATAAACAAAGAGTGTGAATAAGAAAATCATAAAAGGGGCTGGAGAGCTGGCTCAGCAGTTAAGAGCACTGACTGCTCTTGCAGAGGACCCGGGTTCAATTCCCAGCACCCACATGGCGGCTACAAACCATCCTTAACTCTAGTTCCAGGGGAATCCAAAGACCTCTTCTGACCTTTGCAGCATTGCACAACACAGGTGCACTCACATACATGCAGGCAATGCACTCATACACATAAAATAAAAATAATAAAATATTTTTTGAAAAAAGAAAAGAAGATTATAAAAGAAGAAATATGAGCCAGCTGTGGTGGTACATGCTTTTAATTCCAGTACTTGGGAGGGAGGTAAAGGCAGATCTGTGTGAGTTCGATGCCAGCCTGGTCTACATATCAAGTTCCAGGTCAGCCAGAGTTACATAGTGAGAACTTGTCTTTAAAAAAAAAAAAGAGCCAGGCGTGGTGGCACATGCCTTTAATCCCAGCACTCGGGAGGCAGAGGCAGGCAGATCTCTGTGAGTTCAAAGCCAGCCTGGTCTACATAGTGAGTTCCAGGACAGCTGGGGCTACAGGGACAGACTGTCTCAAAAAGACCCCCCAAAAAAGAAAGAAAATATGAACAAGGACCAGTCAGGTAGCTCAGTGGGGAAAGCACTTACTGAGCAATCCTGGCAACCTAAGTTCAATTCCTAGAACCCCTGTAAAGGAGAAAACCAACTTCAGAAAGTTGTCCTTGGATCTCCACATACATGCTGTGACACACCAATCCATGCACATACATAATAATAATAAATAAATAGAAAAGATTGAGTCAGGGCCTTACTGTGTAAGCCTAGTTAACTGGAACTCACTATGTCGATCACTATGTGGATCTCACAAAGATCCACCTGCCTCTGCCTCCCAAGTGTTGGGATTAAAGACATGCATCATTATAGCCCACCATAAATAAAATATAGAACTTTATTTTATTTAAAAATGTTTTCACATGTATGAGTGTTATGCCTGCATGGTTTTTGTTTTGTTTTGTTTGATTGTTACTTTGTTTTTGTCTTTTTGAGATAGGGTCACCCTGTAGCCCCAGCTGGCCTGGAACTCATTATGTAGACCAGGCTGGCCTCAAACTCACAGAGATCTGCCTGCCTCTGCCTCCCAAGTGCTGGGATTAAAGGCATGCCGACATGTTTGTAAGTGCACCTGTATCATGCAATGTCCAAAGAGTACAGAGGAGGGCATCGGATCCTCTGGAACTGAAGTTATGGATAGTTGTTAGCTACCATGTGGATACTGGGATTTGAACCTGGGTCCTCTACAAGAGCAGCCAGTGCTCTTAAGCACTGAGCCATCTCTCTAGCCCCCAAGGATAGAATTTTTTAAAAGAAATATGAATAACCAATAAACATGAAGAAATTTCACCCATAACACTAGTCACAAATGCACTAATCCAATTAACAATGAAATAATTCCATCAACTGGGGATGCCTTAAAAAATACTGCTATATTGCCGGGGGTGGAAGTGCACATCTTCAGTCCCACTGCACTCTGGAGGCAGAGGCAGGCGAATCTCTGTGAGTTCAAGACCAGCCTGATCTACATAGTGAGTACCAGGCCCTCTGGAGCTACAGGGAGACCCTGTCTCAAAAAGATCCCCCCCCTGCAAAAAATACTGTTATATTAGGGCTAGAGAGATGGCTTAGAGGTTAAGAGCCTGGGCTGCTCTTGCAGAGGACCTGGGTTTGGTTCTTAATATTCATGCCCAGTGGCTTACAATCACCTGTAACTCCAGCCCCAGGGGATCCCACTCCCTCTTCTGGTCTCCATGGGCAACTGCACTCACATGCACATACTTCTACACAAACACACATGCACATACACAGTTAAAAAAAGATCTTGCCAGGTGTAGTGGCACACGCCTTTAATCCCAGCACTTGGGAGGCAGAGGCAGGTGGACCTTTGTTCGAGGCCAGCCTGGTCTACATAGTGAGTTCCAGGACAGCTGGGGCTACAGGGAGACCCTGTCTCAAAAAAAAAAAAACAACTCTTGGTGGGGCTGGAGAGATGGCTCAGCGGTTAAGAACACTGGCTGTTCTTGCAGAAGACCCAAAAGCCTCTTCTGTCCTCCATGGGCATTGCACAACACGGGTGCACTTACCTACATGTAGGCAATACACGCACACACATAAAATTAAAATAATAAATAAATAAATCCTGAAAAATAAATAAAAATACTGCTATAGAGCTAGATATCTCAATGGTACAGAGCTTACCTAGCATATATATGGCATTGGGTTAGGGAAGCAGGTATTTTCCTACATTGTATATACACTATAAATTGTGTGAATTGGAGAAGCCTTCATGGAGAGCAATTTAGAAAGACAGACAGAATTCTACATTTTAGGTCAAATTCCAGGTTGTCACATTTATTTTGCGTGAAGACTTACAAGCTAAGGTCCCCAGCTTTGACTCCATGATAGCTATCATTCAGGTCCTATGTCAGCACACCTGACATAGGTGGCTTCCCTCACAGCACTAGGGAGCCATGTCCTGAGAGTGCAGAGAGGTCATAACCCCTCCCATTCTCAGAGCACCTTCTCAGCTATGCACAAAGTGCTTACTATGCAGCGTCTCGGTTGGATGGCTTCATGAAGCTGATACTGATCTAACTCTATGGATGTAGAAACCAGCCCCAAGTGCAGCACAGTCAACATGCAGCCAGAACTCTGGGGTCTGAGGCCAGGGCTGAGAGTCCAAGCTGTACTCTGTCAATGACAAGGATTCTGGACTCACAGGTAGCAATGAGATCTCTTGGTGGGTGCCTCCCTCCAGAAAACCTCCCTAAACAGAGACATTGCTCTCCTGGGCCCTCCTGATCAGGAGCTGCCACTTCACAGGGAAGCAGAGGGATAATTCCTAAGGCCACACTGTATCCTGACCTATAGATCTCTTAGACGCTCTCCCTTCCTAGGACCTGAGGTATAGAAAATGGGTACATATGTGGGTAGGGACAAGCTGGGTTTTAAGCAGTCTGAAAAGACTCTAGTTCATTAGGGGCTGAATCAGGGTAGAGATCTCAGAAAAGGAATTTGGGGATTGAGTGTCCTCAGACGTTTCCATCTGCTCCTCCACAAGGACCTGTCAAATGATGAGGGAATGCTGTGTGTGTGCCCAGCCTTGCCTCGACTCATCCATCTCACATGCTGGACTGGGGTGCAGGTTCTCCCTGGGGGACTGGAGTTCTGTGGGGAGGGAATCTGGAGGCTGCCAGCTTCCTTTATGGCATAGTTGAATTCTGAGATAGTCTTTGTGCTCAAGGGGAACAGGGTGGGTGGGGAAAGCCAGGCACCATTTGGTCTTCATCAAAGCTCACAAAGCAACTTAGGCCAGCACTGTAGTCAGATTGCGTCTGTAGGAAGGGAACTGGCAGCTGGCGTATTTTCCAAAGTGGTTGAAGAACCTGTATCAGAGTGATCTCCCCTGGACAAGGAGGGGTGGAATGAGGAAGGGTTTGCTGGATAAACAGAGGAGAATGCAGAAATCAATTTTCTTTTTGAGACAGGGTCTCCCTGTAGCCCCAGCTGTCCTGGAACTCACTAGGTAGACCAGGCCGGCCTCGAACTCACAAAGATCCGCCTGCCTCTGCCTCCCAAATGCTGGGATTAAAGGCCTGCGCCACCATGCCCAGCTTGCAGAAATCAATTTTTAAAATATTTTATTTATTGGGGCTGGAGAGATGGCTCAGCAGTTAAGAGCACTAACTATTCTCGCAGAGGACCGGGTTTGATTCCCAGCACCCACATGGCAGCTAACAACCATCTGTAACTCCAGTTCCAGGGGATCTGACACCCTCTTCTGACATCCGTGGACATTGCATGGCACAGGTGCACCTACCTACAAGCAAACAATACACCCACACACATTAAATAAAAATAAATAAAATATAAGAAAATATTTTATTTATTTTTCAGGTGTATGAGTGTATTGTCTGAATGTATGTTTAAGTGCACCCTTGTTGTGCAATGCCCACGAAGGTCATAAGAGAACATCAGATTCCCATGGAACTGGAGTTAAGGACGGCTGTTAGTCACCATGTGGGTGCTAAGATTCAAATCCAAGTCCTCTGCAAGAGCAGCTAGTGCTCTTATCCGCTGAGCCATCTCTCTAATCCCCAGAGACCAATTTTATTTAAAAAAACAAAAAACAAAAACTACAGACCTGCCTCTTCCCTCAAAGAAATGAATATTTTGCTTTTGTTTCTGTGTTTTCAAGACATTTTTTAAAAGTAACTACGTAAACACAGTCGTGTCTGCTCTGTTGATCCTCAGCTGCAGAATCTGAGGAGCAAGGCCTAAAGCCAGAAAGTATTTTGTTAAGGTCAGGGGTACTCACACACCCTCCAGGATAGGATTCCCTGGGATGTTTGTTTTAAACATTCCCAAGTTCTGCCCCAGACCTACTCAGTCAGAATCTCCAGGGGATGAGTCTGGGGATCTGTATTTCACATAAGAAGATGTATCTTACATAAGGGAGATCCCTGAGCCCTTCTGTTTCATTTATGCCCCTGACCTGCTGTTCAGCAACCCCCAGGGCTTATGCAAACTTGTTCACAGATCTAAGGATACACAAAAGCTACATGGGAGCTTGTGGGGTGGGAGACTGTACTCAGAACAAGTTTTAGGAAATGGGGGTTTTAGTTTGACTCTACCACTGAACATGGCCAAACAGCTTTGTGGAGCCCTTGAGTTGGGACTTGACTTTCCTAGACCCTAGTTTTCCATTAGTAAGATGGAGACAAAGAAGGAGGTCACTGATTGTCCAGTAAGCATTCTTGAGGTCTGACTGTTAAAGATATCCTTGAGACGTACTTCAGCAAGCAATGTGAAGCTCTTTGTCAATGCTTCCCAAGAGTGCAACAAGAATGCGGACTGTTAATGGTGTCCCGTGAAAATGGACAGGATTCAGGAGAGGAAATGCTTGACTGAATTGAATTAAACAGTCTTTGATATAGGGCCATTCTGAGTCTTTTATTGAACGTGCACTGACTTCCCAGGGTAAGGGTATGAGTGTGTGTGTGCAAGTGCATGTGTTTGTGTGTGTGTGTGTGTGTGTGTGTGTGTGTATGTGTTTGTGTGTATGCATGCCTGTGTAGATCACTAGACTTGTTAACAGCAATTAATTAGGAAAATAACTCCCTTTTTCTCTTTTTTCCCCTCCTCTTAAAAATTATGTCAAAATATACATATATGAGTGACTTTTCTTGTTACTATGACCAACTACCTAACAAGGAACAGCTTAAGGGAAGAGGGGCTTATTTGAGCTTACAGTTCTAGGGGGTATAATACGCCCATTATGGCAGGGAAGCCATGGTAACAGGAGGCTGAGGCAGCTGGCACATTACATCACTGCCAGGAAGCAGAAAGAGGGCAGGAAGTGGGATTGGGCTAAGAAACTTCAAGCCTCCCCCCCAGTGACCCACTTCCTCCAGGTAGACCTGATCTCAAGATTTGACCACATCTGGGGACCAATGTTCAAATACATGAGTGTGTGAGGGACACTTTACATTCAAACCAGAACAGTTTGTAACATAAAGTTTACTGCCCAATGTATCTTCACAGTCTTATGCAACTTTCCCCACTCTCCATCTTCAGAACGCTTTCATTTTCCCAAACAAGAACTCTGTTACCTAGTAACACTAACTCCCCATTCCCAGCTCTAAGTAGGATCCTAAGTGGCTTACTTCACTTACCATAATGTTCCCAAGGTCCATCCATGTCATAGCATGTGTCAGAATTTCCTTCTTCTTCAGCTGAATAATTTCAGCATTTTATGAATATACTACAATTTGCTAATGCATACCAGGTGTGGTGGTGCATGTCTTTAATCCCAGCACTCAGGAGGTAGAGGCAGGTGGATCTCTGTGAGTTCAAGGCCAGCCTGGTCTACATAGTGAGTTCCAGGCCAGCTGGGACTACAGGGAGACCCTGTCTCAAAAATCCAAAAAAAACAAAAAAACAAAAAAAATTGCTAATGCATTCATTCCGTGAGGAACATTGAGTTGTTTTCACCTTTTACCTGTTGTGAAGATTGCTCCTTTGAGCGGGGGTACACAAAATTTGTTTGAGTTCCTCATTTTCAATTGAGAAATCATGTTGTATCTTTTGGCCAAGTGTTTTGTGAAAACACAGCTCTTTATAGTTGTGAGGGAACACTAAGAAGTGAGAACATTCCTAAATTTTCCAGAAATCTCTCTGTTATGAATGATACAGTGAGATGGTAGGTAGACACTGTGGTGTACATTCCTCCCTGCCCTCTGTGGGCCTTAGTTTCTACAGTAGTTAAAAGCATGATATACTATATAAACTTTTGAAACCTGATTCTTTGGTGTGACGCGGTCCCGTCCCACAGAAGTAGGGCAGTGAGTGACCGGTGAGAGTGACAGGAGGGTGGACCACAAAGGGGGTTTGAACACGTAAAATTGTTTCATGTCCTTATCCTTCAACCTCCACATTTTAACTTAACTTTTTTTCTTACAGTGTCGGGGATGGAACCAGATCCTCACATGTGCTAGGCAAGTGCTCTCCTGCCAAGCCATACCCTTGAGCCCCTCACTGGGATTCTAGGTAGTACTTTACCTCCAGCCACACCCTTAGTCCCTCACTGGTGGATATTCAGCAAGCCCTGTACCACTGTGCTGCGCCCTGGCCCCTAACTTTCTTTTATGACGGTAAACAGTGTTTAGGTCTTTCCTCACCTTGATTCATCAGGATGAATGCTTTTCTCTAGTTCTCCGGAGTTGCTCTTCCTGCCTCCAGAGCTGGTACCATGATGCTGGACTTTTTCTGCTCTTTCAACCTCTCCCTCCTCAGTCAGTCTCAGGCTTGTGTGGAGAAGATTGTCGCTGCTACCTGCTCCCCCTTTCCTCTGGTTACAGTGGCTTTCTTAACCTAGTCTCCCACATTCACCCATAGGCCACTGAAGGGAAAAGTCAATTATTACCCTTTTCCCATGGAGATGAGTAATTTTCCACTTTCCTCATCAAAAGCAGAGGTTCCCTTCTCCAAATAGGAATTCCTAGCCACTCCTTGAATTTTAAAAATAATAACTAGGTTTATACATTAAGCAAGCTTTGCCTGGTTCCCTTGGCAACAGCTCTAACTAGGAGCCCTTGCCCCAGCACACATTCTATTATGATAACATCTCACTGATCCAGAAGGCAAAAAAACAATCTTAACCTTTCAGAATGATGAGTCTAAAATTAAGCCACAAGGCAAAGCAAAACCCTCTGAACCCCTGAAATAACCCTTCACAGAGTTTCCCATTAACAAAAACTTGACTTGAGAAAGGGGAAAAAAAAGTCTTTAGGATCCGAAATATTGACTTTAATTTTTTTAAATTTTATTTTAGGGGCTGGAGAGATGGCTCAGCGGTTAAGAGCACTGACTTGTCTTGTAGAGGACCCGGGTTCAATTCCTAGCACCCACATAGCGGCTATAAACCGTCCTTAACTCCAGTTCCAGGGGAATCCGAAGCCCTCTTCTGACCTCTGAAGCCCTCTTCTGACCTCTGTGGCATTGCATGACACGGGTGCACTCACATACATGCAGGCAATACACTCATACACATAAAATAAAAATAATTTTGAAAAATTATTTTATCATTATTGTATGTGTGTTTGTGTGTATATGCCACAGAATATATTCAGAGGTCAGAAGACAACCTTATAGAGCTGGCTGTCTCCCTTCACTTTTATATGGGTTTTAGATTTTTGATGAACATCCATACTTGTGTCCATAATGGCTGTACTAATATCTTACCCACTAGCACTGTGCTGAGGCTGGCTTTTCTCCATATGCATAGTTGCTGAATACCCTGACCTGGGGAAACGTTAGTAGGAGACTCCAGGTTGTCCCTGTGACATGCTGCCTTTGGAGGACCTCAGTTCCCCCGCCACACACACACAAAGGGTTGTGAGGTTGTGAAATTGTTCCAGCAGGAATCCCTGGATCTTCTGATCTCTGTTCTCAGTCTTGAATGAGACCTCATCACACATCTCCCAAGAAGAAACAATATCAAAAGAAACAAGACAAACAACAAAAAACCCAGAACAGTGGCACACTCACTCCGACCCCAACACTTATGTGATCATTCAGAGCAGAACAGAGTACCTCACACCTGGACATCTGCCTTCACAGAATTATAGGCCAGTTAAAGTATGTCCCCTAAATCTTGCACCCTTGTTGGCAAGAACCTTTACCCACTAAGCCATCTCACTGGACCTAAGAAAAAGTGTTTAAACATTTATTGTATGGGTGTGTGGGTGTTGGTGTGTGGGTGTGAGTGTGGGTATGTGTGCACATGGGTGGAGGTCAGAGGACAATATGTGGGAATCAGGTCTCTCCCTCCATAGTGAGGGTCTCTGGGATCGGACTCAGATCATCAGGCTTACTCACTTAGCCGTCTTGCCAGCCTAAAAAAATTGTTTGAGAAGCCAGGCACTTAGGAGAATGAGGCAGGAGGATGGAATTCAAGGCCATCCTCAGACCAGGTGCCACCCCCAAAATTTTAACCAGTATTAATTATGCACATTAATGGGGTTCAATGTAGCATTTCAATATATGCATACAGTGTACCCCAATTAAATCCAGCCTCTCTTTATCCACCTCCCCGCCATCCTTTCCCAACCTCTAATCCTCCTTATTCTTTATTCAAATCAACTTTTTTTTTGCATTCACATACAATTTACTCTCCTTTAACACATCTTTCTCAGCAGTGAATAAAAGATGGGAGGGGGTTGCTAGAGACAGACACATTCTGTTCTGTTCTTCACGGTGCTGTCAAACTCTCTGGTAGCCTGAGGACAAAGGAGACGGAAAAACTTAAAAAAAAATCAGGCATAGTACTATGATGTGACATTTCTAGCACATTCCAATCAATGGATAAAACGACCAAGTCTTGGTTTTTGTTGAGATAAACTTCAGTTGTCTGGAAGGCTCGCTTGTGCTTGAAGAACTCACAGCCAGTGCAGCTTCGTAACTAGAGCAGCTCTGGGTATTAAACTAAAGCAACCAATCAAGGTGTTCAGAATGTCCAGTCTGTCCATTGGATTACTCTCCAGTGGGAGCAGGCGATGCTAAGACTGAAGACCTAAAATTTTATGAGGGTTTGATGGTTATGTGTAGGAAAGGTGTGATGGCTAATCCTGGGTATCAACTTGACTGGATCTGGGATTAACTGAAATGAGAGTGATCTTCTTGATTGGATCATCTGAAGCTGGAAGACACACCCAAAATGTGGGTATTACCTTCTGATGGTAGCCTGTATAAAATGCCATGGCAGAGGAGAGCGCCTGGCTTCTTGCTGCTTGCCTTCTCTTTCTGGTGAGTTCGTCTTGCTGCTGTAGACTGAAGACTAGCTGATCTTTTGGAATTCGTCAGACTTTCAGCACCAGATTGGGACTACTGAGACATCCAGCCTTGTGGACTGAGCGACTACAGATTCTCAGCCTCTCCGGTGTGGTGCAGCCATTGTTGGAATACTAGGACTCTATCCTGTGAGCTAAACTGATAAATCTCTATAGATATATATATTCATCCTACCGGTTCTGTTTCTTTGGAGAACCCTGACTAATACAGAAGGCTAACACTTTAGCTTTTCATAATGCTGAGGATCACACACAGGGCCTTGCACGTGCTCAGCAAGCGCTCTACTACTGAGCCACATCCTCAGCCTTAAAGTTGATGTATCAAATGATGCAGGAGGAGTCCTTATGTTTAGGTAGAGAATAGGATTTAGTTTGCTATGACTTGTAGTGCTCCGTTCTGCTCTGCATGATCACATAAGTGTCTGGGGCAGAGTGCACCACAGTTCTGTTTCTGACATTGTTTCTTCTTAGGAGATGTGTGATAAAGTCTTATTCAAGACTGAGAACAGAGACCAGAAGATCCAGAGATTTCTGCTAGAACAATCTCACACCTCACAATCCTTTAGGGCGGGCAGGGGACTGAGGTTCTCCAAAGGCAACATGTCACAGGGGCAGCCTGGGGTCTCTTACCAGGCTAGGTTATTCAGCAACTATGCATATGGAGGAAAGCCAACCTCAGCAGAATGCTAGTGGGTATGTAATTAGGATAGCCACAGAAACAAGTATAGAGGTTCCTCAAAAACTAAAAATAGAATTATCATATGACCCAGAAATTCCATTTCTGGGTGCTTACCCCAAAGATTTGACATTGTTTTTTCAAAGAAATATTTGCCCATCAACAGATGAATGACTAAAGAAAATGTGACACATATACAATGAAGGAATAGTCAGCTTAAAAAGACTGTCACTGTCACAACATAGATGGATGTGGAGAACATCAAACTAAGCGAAATGAGCCAGGCAGAGAAAGAGAAATACATCCTATTCCCACTTATCCATGGAATATAAAACATTCAATGTTATAGAAGCAGAGGATGACAAAATGGAGGCTATCGTTGCCTCAGGGTTGGGAAGAATGGGAAGATGCTGTTCAAAGGAGAAATAAGGTGGTTGAGAGGGTTTTTTTTCGGAGGGAGGGGTTTCATTCATCTGTTTTTTAAATCTACTACATAGATTGGTAAACATAATTAATAATAATGTCTTATACATTTCAGAATTGCCAGGAGTAAATTTCAAATATTTTCATCACAAAAATGATGTGTTTGCAATATGTTCATTAGCTGTATTTTTCAGAGGGAGGGGTTTCATTCATCTGTTTTTAAAATCTACTACATAGATTGGTAAACATAATTAATAATAATGTCTTACACATTTCAGAATTGCCAGGAGTAAATTTCAAATATTTTCATCACAAAAATGATGTGTTTGCAATATGTTCATTAGCTTGATGTGCTTAATCCACATCGTATTCAAATTCAGTGTAAAACAAAGCATCACTATGCATGATTTACAGCAAAGCAAAATAAATAAATAAAAGCAACCGTACACAGTACACTTTGGGAAATGTGCTGATTCCACTAGGAGAAGCGCAAGAGCACATTCTTAGGGTGAGGGAATCCTCTGAAAGGAATGGATTTCACAATCAAACATTCTGGGTCAGAAATAGGACCTGAAGAGGCTTAGAGTCCTCCTGGAGGGGAAAATTGCTTCTTGTTCTTGGGGTCTTGAGGAGTGTAAAGTCAGGAATGAGGGAAAGAAGCGTTTTCCATGATACTCCTATTGAGGGAGGTGAGTTGGGGGCAACATGTTACTGACCACAGAGAGTCACCACGAAGGTGCAGGTTTCCCAGGAAAAATACTGGATACCCACTTAAACTTGAATTTCAAATAATATGCTAATATGTTACTTAGGTGGAATTCTTTTTTGTGTGCTGTTTTTGGAGACAGGATCTCACTATGTAGTCCTGACTAGCCTGAAACTGATTATGTAGGTCACAAACTCACAGAGATCCCCCTGTCTCTGCCTTCTGAGTGTTGAAATTAAAAGTGTGTGCCACTATGCCCCACTGGAACTCAACTTTAACTGGGCATTCTGTATTTTACCTAGAAGGTCCTCCACACGGTCTTTTTTGTTACCTCCACGTTTCTGGTAGTCTCCCTAAGTATGCCTCTGCTCTACACATGAGGAAGAAGATGGTGCCCATTCTTGGGGCGAAACCATACTAAAAGACCTGCAATTCATTCCCTAAATTGAGCGAAGGGGCCTTCAAGAGATGAGAGAGAAGTGACCCAGAATCTCAAGGCCAATTGGGTGGAAGTGAGTGAGTCAGTGAATTTGTGGCTCTCCAGAGCATTTCTTCTGAAGTTCTACAAAGCTTGAGGAGGAAAAACTGATAACACACATAGCCAAAGAGTCTGGCCCTGGGCTTTTGTGATTTGGACATTAAATGACAGTGTGACTTCACAAGATAGAGAAGCAGGGACACTTGAGTTGCAATGCAATGTGAGACATTAGGATATTTCTAAGCAAGGACCTCCTTTAGTTTCCAAGTCACTGTAATAGGGTTTTAGAATGCAGTTTTTCCTGCTGTATCTGTCTCAGTAGAGACCCCACGCTAAGAACATGTGACATGATATAAGGTGTTCCAGTACTCTGAAGAAAGTTTCCAGGCCATCTATGCAAGCTCACTCAAGACTGATCCAAAGAAGTCACCAAAGGCTGTACAGGGGAGAGCTAGGAGATAGGAACGTTTACCTCGAGCCAAGAGGATGTAGTGCAAGGGGCAGGAAGTGATGCATTGTTTATCTTCAAACCAAATGAAATAGACTTTCAACTACTTAGAGAGTTGAGTCTGTCTGAGTGCTCTCTGGAATGGTTCCTGCCACACCTGCAAAATAAAGGTAAAGCCATTCAGAGAAGCTGCCCAGGAACAGTCTGTAACCAGTCACAGATGAATGAACTTTCCCATGGGCCCTGTGCACTCATGGAAGATGGCCAGAGTTAAGTGATCTTAGAAAAGGATGTCATCATGAATCAAAAAAGAATTATGCTGTGTGAAATAAAACACATGCACCCCAAAAGAGTATGTTGTTTATGATGCCACTTATATAAAACCATACCAACTGATAATACCAGGAAACAGCTAGGTATTGCCTGAGGATGGAGTATGAACAGAAGAGAGGAGGGTCCTAATAGTGAGGCTGATAGCATATTTGCCAGAACCATAAAGTGGTACCCAACGGGAAATACTCTGGGGAATCCAATAAAGAGGCTCCTGTCACAAGAAGACAGTACCTGCCATACTAAAGCACTAAAGCCAAGAATAACATTTCCTGCCTCTTATTTTCCCATCCCGCCTCAGCTCCCCTCTGGAAGAGCTTGAGGCAATCAGGTGAGTAGAAGAGGCATGGAAGAATACTGTAAAGCAATCAGGGGAAAGTCAACCATGACCCCCTTTTCTGCTGCAGCACTCTAAACCTGGGGCAGGAGAACAGCTGTCTGATGCTTCAGAGACTAGATTTTTGATATTAGATTTTATCTGTTTTTAATTCTCTCATGATGTATCGTTTGATAATTCCTGCAAGACCTGTAGTGTGGAAAAACTAAAGTTCTTTCCTGCTTTAAATTTCAATGAGTCTGGCTCCTTCAACAACAGAGTCTGCCCACCTGGTCAGCTTTACCTACTGAGAATCAAAAGAGCTGTGCTCTGTTCTTAATGACCTCTGTGGGAATTGAAGAAAAACAGCATAGAAAGGGACGCTGCCAGCTAAATGATTTTGAAAGGAAAACAATAGATACCTTCTAAGGCAATAAACTGAAGTGGTGAAGAGAGTGGACTGGATTTGAATCCTGTTTCTCTATTTCCTGGTTGAATGACCTCAGGCAAGTTGCACAATCTCAGGGTGCCTTGAGTCCCTTGTTTTTGAAATGGGAATGAAGCTAGTCAAGTTAGGCTAAAAGTTTTCTACAAAAATAAACTCCAACAACTCAGTAGCTTATAATAGCAAAGGTTCATATCGTGCTTATTTCACAATGAGCCAGCCATGGCCATCCCACGTGCCCTTCGGCTCTTCCCTCTGGGACCCAAGTGAAGGAGAAGCTTTTATCTGGAACATTCCTGATAGTGAGGCAGCAAGGAAAGAGTGGCTGGTAGTGAAGATATGCAGTGGCTCTTAAGACTTTTTCTCAAAATGAAGTAGGTCCCTTCTGTTTGTATTTCCTTGGCCAAAGGAAATGATAGGACTAAGCTTCATGTCAACATGATTGAGGGTATAAGTCTCCCCCAGAGAGATACAGAGAACGTTTGGGACAATAATTTAGTCCACTGCAATGCCTACATATGCAATGTGCTTCAAATAGCACTTGAGAAGGTAAATGCTGCATAATCACTATTTTACTAGCTGTGCCTGATAACTTCAATTGTAAGTTTTCCACACCTGGGAAGAAGGAACCTCAACTGAGGAATGTCCTCTATGGGATTGTCCTATGGCCATGTCTGTGAGGCATTTTCTTGATTGTTGAATGATGTGGGAGGTTACCACCCCTGGGCAAGTGGTCAGAGGAACAAGTCAGTAAGCAGTGTTCTTCCTTGGTCTATGCTTGAACTCCTGCCTCTAGGATCCTGCCCTGGCTTTCTTCAATGAAGAACTGTAAGTCAAATAACTCCTTTCATTTCCAAGTTTTTTTTTTGTTTTTTTTTTTTTGCTCAGAGTGTTTTATCAAAGCAATAGAAAGTAGAACACTAACACACCTTTTTCCACTTGAACTTATTTGGCAGTTTTCCTAAGGAGGCCAGTTGTTCTTAGACCCTGATTTAAAACAGCCCCTATATCAGGAACTGTCCCATTTAGCATAAACCATCAAAATACCAGGGAGGAACTCTAAGCCACATTCAGGATCTCATTGAAATCTTCTAATGAATAAATAATGTTGTTTTCCTGGCCCACTCTGTATGCCTCCCTGAAAGATAGGCATCAAGGTAACAGGCCATCATGTCCCGCTATTTCAGGATGACTAGGCCTGTGGAGCACAGCCTCTGCAAAGTTATTCTTAACTCACTTGTCTGGAGGCAGATGGTAATAGCTCCACTTCTGTCAAATGCTTAGACTATGGAGGGAATGAGCCTGGGCTTGGAGCCAGCCCTTATGTTTCCTCTTAGTGTTGGGAGCAATATTATCCAGGCCCAGTGTGTAGCCAACAACTTTCCCATGAATTTCCAAGGGGACACAGATAGTCCTATGATGAGGTCTATCACAAGTTCTTGGTGTAGTCAAAGTCTGGAGCTGGGAGCTGTCACTCCATCAGGGGTATGAGTGTGTGTGTGTGTGTGTGTGTGTGTGTGTGTGTGTGTGTGTGCGTGTGTGTGTGTATGTGACTGTACATGTGTGCACATACAGAGACCAGAAGACAAACTCAAGTGGCCAGAAATTTTTGTGTGGCACTATTTCTGGGGAGACATGAACAAAGATCTACTCATCCCAGATAGGAAACCAATGACAGACCAAAACTCAGCTTGATGATCAATGGGTTTTACTGGAGTACAGGTGGGAGGGTTATTTACAGGAGCAGAAAAGGACTGAAAGACAGTGACATTACTAAAAGCCCACCCCAGCATGGGTGAGAGCTCATCAGATCAGGAAAAGTGGAGCACACTGTACCAACTGGAGCACACTGTACTGCCTGCAGACAGCTCAACAGGCTGCAGACTGTCCTTTCCAGGTAGCTTTATTGGCCTGGGCAGCTCAGCTGATCTCAGTCTCTTCTAGGCAGCTCAGCTTCTCTCTGTTTCCTCCTGGCAGCTTGGCTGGTCTGAAAACATCTCTCAGTTCTTAGGACTTACATATGCTTGGAGGGGAGGAGCCTAGTGAGCTTGGTCACTTTCAGGGACTTCCAGGAGCTATTGAGTTATTCACTTCCTGAGTTCCCTGCAAGATGGAATGTTTCACCTCTCCTCAGACACCCTGTTGTTTAACTTCTTTCTGACATCCTGTTGGTTATCTTCCTTCAGATATCCTGTTATTTAACTCCCTTCAGACATCTTGTTGTTTAACTCTGTTCAGATACCCTGTTGTTTACCTCCCCTCAGATATCCTGTTGTTTACCATCATTTAGAATTCAGGTTCTTTATGCAGCTTCCCTCCAAGATGGAAGGTTTTGTGCCAGAGGAAACTGCTAAGTAACAGATGCCATTCACCTTGTTTTTTGAGGCAGGGTCTCTTACTAGCCTAGATTTCTCTGAATAGGCTAGACTATCTGTTTAGCAAGCCCAGGGATCTGCCTGTCTCTGCCTTCCCAGTACTGGGATAACAAGCCACCACGTCTGACTTTTCATTCTAGAGATTGAACTCTGGTCCTCAGGTTTGCGAGGTACTTTGGGTCCTGAGCTATCACCTTGATCCTGGGTAGGCGGATTTTTTTCACAGTCCTTGAGTCTCAAACACTCTTTTCTTTTTAAAATATTTTATTTGTTATTTTTATTTTATGTGTATACTATTGCCTACACGTAGGTAAGTGCACCCGTGTCATGCAATGCCCACAGAAGACAGAAGAGGCTGTTGGATCCCCTGGAACTGGAATTACAGATAGTTGTTAGCTGCCATGTGGGTGCTGGGATTCAAACCCAGGTCTTCTGAAAGAACATCCAGTGTTCTTAACCACTGAGCCATCTCTCCAGCCCCTCAAACACGCTTTTTAGTTCCTCAGAACATTTCAAAGCTCTATCTTTTAGAGGATGCAAGAGACAAAACTCTTAACTACTGCAAGTGGGAAACTGAAAGGGATGACATTTTTGAGTTTTTATTAGGCCAGCTTTAACTTTATCCTCTTTCCTTGAATGACTTGCAGACCATTTTAGAATGTGCTGCACAGCTCATCTTCTACTTTATCTCTTTTCTCCTTCTCAGTTCAGTTCAAAACTGCAAGCATTATGTTCTGATGAATAAAATGATACTAACCAAGGCTATTGTGCTCCACACAAAAGGACTGAGGTGGTCCTGTCACTCACAAGCTCTATGTTGGTCATTTCACAAGTGCCTCTATTCCAGAGCCAGAAGTGATAAGACTGCCCCAGAGCTCATGAGTGCTAGATGTTTTTGATGTGGGTCAGTGATGGAGGCATCCTGAAGGAGGTGACATTTGATGTGCTGTGGCTTGAATTATGTTCCCCCAGGAAGATTTGCTCAAGTTCTACCCTCTGGTACCTGTGAATGTGATGGAATTTGGAAACAGGGTCCTCACAGATGGAATCAAGTTAAGATGAGGGTCATTTGGTACTCATAAAAATAGGAGAATTTGGGTGTGGTGGCACATGCCTTTAATCCCAGCACTTGGGAGGCAGAGGTAGGTGGATCTCTGTTGAGTTCAATGCCAGCCTGGTCTACATAGTGAGTTCCAGGACAGCTGGGGCTACAGGGAAACCCTGCCTCAAAAAAAAAGACAAAAAAAAAAGGAAATTTGAGCTGGATATAGTGACGTATGCCTTTAGTCCCAGTACTCAGGAGGCAGAGGCAGGTGGATCTCTGTGAGATTGAGGCCAGCCTGGTCTACATGGTGAGTTCCAGGCCTACTGGGACTATAGGGTGACTCTTCCTCACTCAAAAAGACAAAGAAAAAAGGGAAATTTGGACATAGATACAGATGCATAGTGAGTGCCAGGTGACAACAGAAACAGAGTGATGTGTCAACAAGTTACCAGATGTCTGTGACTGCTGGAAGCCAGCAGAAGCTGGAAGAGGCAAGGAAGGGTTTCCTCCAAGAGCCTTCAAAGAGAACATGACATGCTACCTTCTTGATTTTGGACTTTGGCTTCCACAGGTGTAAGAGGCTGACTCCTTGTTGGTTTAAAGCACCTGGTTTTCTAGTTCTTTGTTATGGCAACCCTGGGAAACTAATACTGATGGCAGGACTTCATACTTTGGGAAATATTATATTTGGACAGTCACTATGAGCAAACATAACAACTTTTGAAAGCATATGGCGTCTTTGGGAAATAATTACCAATTTAATTTGACTAGAACAAGGAGAAGCGGTAGAAAGAAGGGAAGAGCTGAACAGATTGGAATTTGAGGATGGAAATACAGACTGAGACAATGGACATACAGACTGAGACCTTCAATGCCTGGTTAAGTAGTTAGAGCTGGGAAGCCATGTGTGTTTTTGACTGAAGTCATAAATGTGCTTGAGGTAAATGCTTTCATTATTCAAGGGTAAAATATTACCATCCCAGTATAACTCTGGTTTCTTTTTTGTCTTTCTCCCTGGTTTGGGCCCCAGCAGAGTTATATGGCACTGAGCTTAATGCCACAGAAGGGGTGACTCAAAAGTAGAGGAGGCAGGTCCTGATTGGTCATTGCATCTTTAACACAGAGCACAATATAGGTAACATATTCAAGACTTTAGCTGTGCATAAGGAAAACATAATTTTGCTTGAGCAGCCATAAAATTCATTGGCTTACAAAATAGGAACACAAGATGAGAGGGTGTATTCATTCCCCGGGGTTGCTATAACAAGTCATCACAAACTTGTGTGACTTCAAAGAACAGAAATGCATTATCTCACAGTTCTGAGGGTTAGAAGTCTGAGACCAAGATCTCTATCAGTAGGGTTCGTTCATTCTTGAGTTTCTCAGGGAGACTCTGTTCTGGGCCTTTCTCTTAGCTTTGGGTATTACAGTCCTGGGCATTCCTTAGTTTGCAAATACATCATTTCAGCTTCCATCATCAGATGACAGTCTTCCTAGGTTCCTGTTTCTATGTCTCCTCTCTTCATATAAAGATGCTCATGTTAGATTAGGATCCACCCTAATCCAGTATGACCTCCTCTCAACTTGATTACTTCCTTCTGCAAAGAACCTAAGTCCAAATAACATTACATTACAGGGACCATGGCTACGACTTCAACATAATTTTTGGGAGAACACAACTGAATCCATAATAAAGGAATAGCAGGTTTCAGTGGCTCAGAGAATATCATCTAGGGCTGCCTCTTCAATGTTTAAATATGCTTCTTGGGCCACAAGAAGCCCAGAGATATGAGAGGATGGAAGTGGTACTTGGGGGGTAGGGAAGAGTGAATAAACAGTTCTTGTATTTCATGTTGATAGAGAAAAAGGGGGACCATATACCAGGAAAGAGAAGAGCAAGACATGGTTGTCAAGTACTACTATTTGGATGTTTTTTGTTCCCCTCAAAGATTCATGTATTGGGAGCTTGGCATTCAGTGTGGTGACATTGGGAGACAGGTCCTTTAAGTGGCATGTCTTAGTGGGTGGTCCTTGGGTCAATTGAAGGCTTGTTCCCAAGAGATATACTGAGGACTCCAGTCTCTCTTTGCTTTCTGCTTCAAGATATGATTCTAGCTCCTACAATGTGTCCTGGTTATTTGAACTTTTATACATTTCTCTTTATAAAGTTAACCTGTCTCAGGTATTTGGTCGTAGTAACACAAAACTGATTATTACACTGGTGCAGGGTTTTAGAGATAGTTGGGATAAAGAATGGAGATAGGAGAAAGGGGTGGTACCTATGGAACGGTGCTGTCATGTGCCCTAAACACATTGTTACCTAATTGGAATAGGTCTCTTTAAAGGGTCAGGTAATGGTCAAGAATGGTGGTACAGACCTTTAATCCTAGCACTCAGGAGGCAGAAGCAGGTAGATCTTTATGAGATTGAGGCCAATTTGGTCTACATAGTAAGTTCCAGACCAGCTAGAGAGAGAGACCTTATCTCAAAAGAACAAAACAAAAAAAGATCAGGTAATGAACAGGTACTTGAGAAAAGTCCTCTTTTTACGTAGAGCTTGATATCTCCTACCAGGACTGGTGAGAATTTCCTTCTCAAATTCTGATTGCCATTCCTTTTCTGCTGTTGAGGACAGTACCATCCTTTTTCCTTTAGGATAATCCTCATCACCACCACTGCCAGCTCCAACTCCTGGGGTCTTCAGAAAGCCCAGCACTAGGCAATCAGGAGAGATTGTGGCCATTATGACTGGCTCAGGGAAAGACCTTGTTTCAGTGAGTCCTGATCCCTAGGCTTTTCCTGGAACTGTTGGTAAAGAGAAGTGCTCTTTTCTACTGGAGGGAGGGGTGCTAAGCTCGTAGGATGTGTGAGACTGCTAGGGACCATCTGTGCCACCACATGAGAGAGCCTGCCTCTGAAGCAAATAAAGACAGAAGAGAACTGAGAAATGCTGAGAGAAACTGGGACCTGGCTTGTGCAAATGGTCCCTCCTGGTAAAAATGTCTTCCCTGAAACTCTCCAGAATCCATGTGAGCCAATGGGTTTCCTTCTCTGATTCAGCTTCTGTGAATAGGATTTCTCTCATCTGCAACAAGAGTCCAGATTCTGTGGTGCTGTCCTCAGATGCCTTGGCCTTGGGTTGAGATGGATTCTGACAGCCTCCAACGGATTGGGGTAGAAGGCTGTGAGATTCTATTTCTCTTCTTGCCCTCAAGCATCTTGTTAAGAAGAAAAGAGGGGCTGGATAGGTCTGCAGTCCCTTGAGCTGCTCAAGGAATCCTGGAATCCCCACAAGTTTTAGCAATGGAGACCACCCTAAACCTTTCTCTGAACTTTGTAGCCTGTTCCAGCTAGTACTGAGTCATCAGTTACATCAGTCACCTTTGCTAAATAAAGGCTTTAACTCCGTGTAGGTGCTGTGCGTCAAATGCTTCTTACCTTCATACCTCATTTGATCTTCAAAGCAACCAACCATGTAAGAAAAGCCAGGCTGACGCTGTAATTATTCTTATTTACACCAATGTACAGATGGAGAAACGAAACTGGTGATTTACAAGAGTACATACCTAGAGTGTGCTTGCTGCTGAACTAGGACCACAGAGTGAGACCAGGCCCTCCTCGTCCCTCACCCACCTATCGGTCCAACAAATTTATTAAGGCTTTATAAAAGTCAGGATCTTTTGGGTTTTGTTTTGATCAATTTCAATAATGAGTTTAAGATAAGAAAATAAGACATGAATCTTGCCTTCAAGATTTTCTGGCCTATTTCATGTGTATGTATGAGCACCTGCATGTATGTAAGTGTACCATATGTGTATGTAGTGCCCATGGAGACCAGAAGAGGGCTTTGAATCCTTGGAACTATTGTTACAGGCAGTTGTGAGCTACCATGTGGGTACTGGGAACTGAACCCAAGATCCTCTATAAGCAGTGTGTGCTCTCAATTACTGAGCCATGTCTCTATCCCCAAAGAGATGCTTTTAAATTGCAATATTAGGAAGGCAGGGAAGGGTAAGTTTTGAGAGAGACCCAAGTAAAATGTTGTGGAGATTCAGGAGGGAAAGATTATTATCACTGGGAAGATGGACATCTTTGGAAGGCAAGTAAGATGTGGATACACTGGGGGAGAGGAAGGGTATTCCAGGAGTAGAGATAGCCTGAACAGAATCAAAATCATGGAGGCCAAGGCAATCAACGGAAAGTGTAAGATATGGACAAAAGTCACCTAAGGGAAAGACAGGAAGTTGGGGCAGAGACAGATTTTGTAAGACTGATAGGTTAGACTGAGGCAGGGCTGTTGACAATGTTCTGTTAATTATATATACATATATATAATATTTTACATTTACATGTATATATTTTACATTTATTTTGTGTGTATGTGCGTGCGTGTGTGTGTTTGTGTGTGTGTGTGTGTGTGTGTGTGTGTATCCAAGGTACATGTGCCATGGCACTACATGTGGAAGTCAGAGGACAACTTGTGGAAGTCAGTTCTCTTCTTCCACCATGTGGTTTCCAGAGACTGAACCCAACTTATCAGGCTTAGCAGTAACTGCCTTCACCTATCTCAACAACCCCAATGACACGTTTTTTTAAAGCAGTAGTCCCATATGGTTTCATCAGGAAAACTACTGAGCAGTGTAAAGGGTTGTTGGAAAGGTAAGAGACCAATGGATCAGTTTTCCAAGCAAGAAGTTTATAAGGTCCTGAGTAGGGCAACATTCAAGTTATTCATCGTTATATTGATAATATCATCCCAAAACTTAATGGACCAATGCTCTTGTTTTCTTTTTATCTAGAACTTCAGCAAGGGTTAGGATGCTTTACTGAAGAGTTCTCCAGAAATTCCAGTATTTTGGGGGATGGTATGTATAATCCTACCATGTTTCCCATCAGACATTCCTATAATCCATTGTGCCTTGCTTGTATGTGTATTATAGAGCTTCAGTTTTATCTTACTATGTAGGCTCTGTTGTAATATCGTAGGCTGTAAGCTTTTAGAAAGTACATTAACCACAGAGCCTTACGCATGAGAAGTCATAGAATAAATATTTGTTGGATTAACAATTGAAAATCCTTAGTGGAAGCTGGAGAGATGGCTCAGCAGTTAAGAGTACTGGCTGCTCCTGGTTCAAATCCCAGCCCCGATCTCGCACTAACAACTGTCAGGAACTCCAGTTCCAGGGGATCCGAGACCTTCTTCTGTCCTCTGTGGGCATTGTACAACGCGAGTACACTTACATACATACAGGCATAACACTCATACACATAAAATAAAAAATAAATAATTAAAAAACAAAACAAAAAAACCTTAGGGGCTCAAAATGACAGACGTTTTATTATAAATTGCTAAATATTTTACTATAATTTGTAATGGCCAATCAGGAATTCAGAGAGGGCTCAGCTAGGTGACTGTCCATAGCATAGAGCATTGCTTAGAGTCACTCAGTGGTGTTCAGCTGTAAGGCTGTGATGGTCTGGAGGAGCCAAAACAACTTCTGTCATATGTTTGACTTCTTGGAGGAAATTCTGGAAAGCTGGGCTCAGTTGAGCCCTTTTCCCTCTTCCTGTAGTTTCAGGCCCTGTCTGACAATGCAAGACCCTTAAAGCGAGGGTTCTAAGAAACAAGATGTGGAGATCCCTTAATTCCTGGCCCAAGATTGGCACCACACCACTTCTACCATGTTTAGTGATTCAGCAGTTACAGACTCTACCCAGATGTGAGGGTTCAGATATTTACTTATTTTTCAATGGGGACTTTATTTAAAAATTGGAATCATCTTTCATATATTGTGGGCAGTCTCAGTGGAAATGGACAGAGGATGACAGATAGGAGGTGAACTACAGAGGGAAAAGTCACAAGACTTGTCAGCGATGTAAATTTCATTCGTGGAGTATTTATTGAATATTTGCTATGTCAGGTAGTTATAACCATCAACACAGTGGCAAACCAAACAGATAAAAATCTTCACCTCCCCTGGAACTCCAAGACAAGTAAGTTGAAGAATAAAAGAGGGGCTGGAGATATGGCTCATCGATTAAGAGCACTGACTGCTCTTGCAGAGGACCTGGGTTCGATTCCCAGCACCCACATAGCGGCTACAAACTGTCCTTAACTCCAGTTCCAGGGGACTCCAAAGCCCTCTTCTGATCTCCACAGCATTGCACCACATGGGTGCACATGCAGGCAATATACTCATACACATAAAATAAAAATAAAAAGAATAAAAGATGCTCTGAACTTTTGGGGGGTCTGTCCCCACTAGCAGGGTGGTGTGATCATCAGGATAGGGTGTCCAGGAGGCCAATCTGAATTCAAGTTTGATAGCATAAGCAAGAAGCTAAGTACTCAGTTCTCCTGGCACTTGGACTGAAATCATAACCACAGGCCCAGCATCCTCCAACTCCAAACTACTGAGGAAATCCAAGATTTTTGCATGCAACCACAGGCAGGGCCTGTGCGATTACAAAGAGAAATACAGACAACTTTAACAATCTCAAAGATTTCCTGCCTTCTTTGGGCAGGAAAAACATGAGTACTACTCCAGTAACAAGGAAGGGGCATCTAGTGTGGGAATTTGCACTAGGCTTCACTCACCCCTGCACTGTAATCTGATAGCCTCTTCCTTGATTCCTCATTTGAAAGAAACAGAAATATTTGACTTTAGAAAACTGTTTGGCGGCATTTAAAATCCTAGTTTTATTTCAAAGTAGGTTCAAATGCCTACAAATAAAATATTGAACCTTAAAAAAAAAAATCAAGTCGCAAAGATACATAACATTTTTTGGAAAAAGGTAATTGAACGAATGCAATTTGTGTTTATATATGCATAGCAAAAGGTGTGGGAACATGCATATCAGTCGGGATAAAGTTATGTCCAAGGAATAAGTGACCTAATAGCCAAGCATTATGATGCACACCTGTAATTCCAACACTCAGGAGGCTGAAGTAGAAGGAGCAGGAGTTCCAGGCCAACCTGGGCTACATAGCAAATTCCAGACCAGCCTAGGCTACATAGTAAGACATTGTCTCAACAAACAAAGGACCAGTCCGATGGTTCCTCAAGTAAAGGTGCTTGCAGCATAAGCACAAACCTGGTGACCTGAGTTAGACTCTCAGAACCTACATAAAGGTAGAAGAGAGCCAACTCCATAAAGTTGTCCTCCACACACGTGCCTCACATACGCACATGCATACACACATACACAATAACAATAATTATGATGATGAAATAAAATGTTAAAACATAGACAAATAAAATAGCAGTGACCTTAAAAATCTCAGTGTACCAATTCAAGGACTTTCTTTTTCCCCTAGAGATAAGAATTATGCAATATGGGAGTCTTTTAGATAGACCCACTGAAGGGGTACTCCAATTGCCTCACCCTATGTCCCTGTTCAGCATGGAAGAAGCCAGAGCGGTCTGCGTCCTGATTCTGTATTGGCAATTTGGGTAACCTCTTCATAGGACAGTATGATAAGAATAGGAGGTAGGAATTGGCTAGGCAGTTAGGGTAAAAGACCCCAAAGAAAAGTAGCCAGTTTCTTGGCTAAAACTCAATGTCCTTGGGCCTCTTAGCAACATACTCCGTTCCAAAGGCCAAAAATGTCAAAAATATTTGGGAGCTTTTATCTAATCCTTAAAAGATTTTAGGGTTACCTCTTCAGAGAGGGGAATGTTAGAGTAGCCTAAAACCCCATTAAAAATAATAAATCAAAGAAGAAGAAAGAGTACATGAATTATCAAAAATAAGTGACGGAGAGATATGGGAGGAGTTGTGGGGGAGTGGGCATGGATTTGATCAAAACACCTTATATGCATGTATGAAACTCTCAATAAATTATTTTCTTTTTAAATCTCAGAGTACACCACAGTAAATAAAGGCGTCCTCGTCTATATTCCACTGTCCATCATGTGTTGGTTGTGACTCTGTAGTCTATACAATGGAATCCAACTTTCTGGACTATTTCATGATAGAATAGAGAACACAGCAAGAAAAAACTATATGTTGTCCTGAAAGAGCCTATACAGAAATAGTGCTAATAACTTCTTTTTACAGTTTATTGTTCAAGTGAGTCACATGGCTATGTCTGAAATTAACTGGACTGTATATGTTCACTCCTTAGAGTATCAGTCACCGTGTGAGAGATAATACATAATATCAAGGTTGGGAGTTGTAGCTCAATGGTTGAGTGCTTCGTTGGCAGGCATGAGACCCTGGATTCCATCCCCAGCTGTGTGAAAATAATTTTTAACCCAGCATTTAGGAGGCAGAGGCAGTCAGATCTCAGTGAGTTTGAGGTCAGCCTGATCTACATAGTGAGTTCCAGGCCAGCCAAGGATGCACAGTGAGAACCTGTCTCAAGAAAAACAAAACAAAACAAAAAAAAACAGCATAGATATGGGGAAGTGGGTAAGAAAACCCAAGCCCTACCTGAGTGAGGAACTGTTGGAAACTTATGGCTGCTAGAAGTCAGTCTCTTTTAAGAGTGTGACTCTTGGTAGGTTAACCAGGCTCCAGTGTTTGGATTCACACCGAAGGACATTTGGAGACACAAATTTAACATTTGACTCTATAGGACTTAATATATATGCATATATATATTACACAAAATTGGGCAAAGGAGTAGTAAGGGGAGTGCAGATAGAGGAGAGGATGTAAATACAATCAAAATATATTTTATGAAATTTGCAAAAATTGCATTTTTAAAATCACACCTATTGACTGAACTTTAAAAAAAATATTTTATTATTTTTATTTATGTGCATGAGTATTGCCTACATCTTAACTGCTGAATCATCTCTCCAGCCCCCATCAACTGAACTTTTTTTTTCAAGAGCATGCCATTTATTTATTTATTTATTTATTTATTTATTTATTTATTTATTTATTTTTGTCTTATTGAGACAGGGTCTCCTTGTAGTCTCCAGCTGTCCTGAACTCTGTGAATTCAAGGCTGGCCTTGAATTCACAGAGATCCGCCTGCCTTTGCCTCCCGAGTGCCGGGATTAAAGGCGTGCGCCACCACACCTGGCTCTACCAAATATCTTTTTTTTTTTTTTGGTCTTTTTTTTGAGACAGGGTCTCCCTGTAGCCCCAGCTGTCCTGGAACTCACTATGTAGACCAGGCTGGCCTTCAACCCACAGAGATCCGCCTGCCTCTGCCTCCCAAGTGCTAGGATTAAAGGTGTGCACCACCACGCCTGGCTATTATTTTTATTTTATGTGTATATGTGTATTGCCTGCAGGTAGGTAGGTGCACCCATGTCATGCAATGTCCATGGAGGTCAGAAGAGGGCGTCAGAGCTCCTGGAACTGAAGTTACAGACAGTTACAGGCAAGTCATTCTTAGACATCTAAAGCAAATGAAAAAAAAAGAATGTAACTTTTCATGTAAGTTTATATCTAGCCATATAGCCATGAGTGTGCTGGGAATTGAACCCAGGTCCTCCGCAAAAACAGTCAGTGCTCTTAACCACTGAGCCATTTCTCCATCCCTGGGATTTCTTTTTAATGACAAAATATTATTGTCAAATCATACCAAAACTTCCCATTCAAATTCTGTAATATGAAATCTTTACTTAACCTCATCTATCTTTCATAAATACCTGATTTCTCCTATGCTGAATATCATGGTTCTTGGTACTAGAACACAATCACTCATTTGCTTTATCCCACAGTACGTAAATAATAGTCTCTGAATAACACTGCTACCATCAGTATGATTACTGAAGATGGGTCATGATGTTGTTTGCTTCTTTCCTCCCTCCCTTCTTTCTTTCCTTCTTTTCTTTTTTTTCTTTGTTTCCTTTTTCTTTTTTGGTTGTTTTTTTGTCTTTAGGATATATTCTACTCAGACCATAACTCAAGTTTATACACTAAAAATCACTTGAAGAGGGTGTGGGGGTGTTAACAGCTTATATTAAGACAGTATGATTTTACTGAAAGAATAGACACAGAGGCCTGATGTGTTATCACATCCTTATAACCCAGCACATGGGCAGCTAAGGCAAGAAGATCATGAGTTCAAGACAAGTCTGGGATACAAAAAGAGATTTTTCTCAAAAAAATTAGATAACAAATAAAAACAAACAAGCAAAAAAGCCTGTGTTGTTGCTTTTAATCCCAGGCAGGAGCAGGTGGATCTCTGTGAGATTGAGACCAACCTGGTTCAACCTGGTCCAAGTTCTAGGCCAGCTGGGGCTACAAGGAGACCCTGCCTCAAAAAAAAACAAACACCCTCGCCCAAAATTAAACAAAAACAATCGCTTGGAGCTGATGAGATGACTCAGTGAGTAAAGGTGCTTGCTTTACTGGCTGACAACCAGAGTTCAATCCCTGGGACTGATATGCTTGAAGGAAAGAAATGATTCCCCCAAGTTGTCCTCTGAACTGCATGTGTGCTGTGGGATGCCCATGCACACACACATGCACATTCACACATAAATAAATATAATTTTTAATTTAAAAAAGGTTCTTGGAATTTTTTTTTCTGTGTGGCTAGATATAAAATTACATGAAAAGTTAAGTTGATTTTTTTTCATTTGCTTTTTAAAATTTTTTTTAATATTTTATTTTTGCTGGGAGTGGTGGCGCACGCCTTCGATCCCAGCACTCAGGAGGTAGAGGCAGGTGGATCTCTGTGAGTTCAAGGCCAGCCTGGTCTACATAGTGAGTTCCAGGACAGCTGGGGCTACAGGGAGACCCTGTCTCAATAAGACCAAAAAAATTTTTTTATTTTATTTTATTATTTTTATTTTGTGTGTATGAGTGTATTGCCTGCATATATGTGAGTGCACCTGTGTCATGCAATGCTGTGGAGGTCAGAAGAGGGCTTCGGATTCCCCTGGAACTGGAGTTAAGGATGGTTTGTAGCCGTGGTGTGGGTGCTGGGAATCGAAGCCAGGTCCTCTGCAAGAGCAGAGAGCTCTTATCCACTGAGCCAGCTCTCCAGCCCCTGCTTTAGATTTTTAAGAATGACCTGCCTCAGCTTTCATAGTACTGGAAAGCACTGTGTGGGCTGCTGGGGGGAAGAAGTTATCAATAGTCATACCCAGCTGCGAACCCTGTGAACTACAATAATGACCAGCATGGCAAGATATGCCCAGGGGTGCAATAGTGGCATGAACATTATGGGGTAACTAACCACTTTCCAAATGGATTTAAGGCCTGCTCCACTGGAGGAAACACATACTAGTCCTATAAATCAGGTCAAGAACTCATGATTCTGGAGCTCTCAGGCTCCAGACATGAAACTACTACTATTATTCTGCTAAGTGGACATACTATCAACCTGCCCTCTAAATTTGTATCTCTGTACCCATAGATTAGTGCAATTCTCAGACCTCATCAGAGAAGTTTGTGCAGTGGATGGTGGTTAAGGTAGAAACTCCCAACTGAACAAAGTACAGAGCGTCAGTGGAGTGCTCAGCCACAAGTGGGACATCTATCACACACACAAACCCCAAGGCTCAGGGACCATCACAGAAGAGGAGTGGAAAGATAGTAAGAGACAGAGATGGGGGAGGACCAGCTCGAAGCAATGTCTTCTGGATATGACAGTACAGTTGCCCTTAGGAACTCACAGAAGCTGTGTTTGCCTGCATAAGATCTAACGTGGAGGGGGAAGGGGCTCATGAGACCACACCCCTAACTGAGAAGCTATTGACAATCCATGGCTTCTGGGGGAGGGAGGGCCAGTTTTCTTTTAAGGGTGTGTCCCCTAGTAGGTCAACACTGTCCAGTGGACGGCCCCACATTGGTGAATATATGGGAAGATGGGCAGCACAAATGAGGCTCAGTTAAAAAGAAAAGGGGGGGGACAAGAAGTTGGGAGGGAGTGAGGAAGTAAGGTGGGGGTGGATTTGGGAGGGGTGAGGGGGAGAAGTAGGAGGTGAATATGTTCAAAATATATTAGGCCAGGTGCGGTGACGCACACATTTAATCCCAGCACTTAGGAGGCAGAGGCAGGTGGATCTTTGTGAGATGGAGGCCAGCCTGGTCTATATAGTGAGTTCCAGGCCAGCTGGGGCTACAGGGATACCCTGTCTCAAAAAACAAAACAAGACAAAAAAGCAAACAACCCAAAACATTGTATGACATTCTCGAAGAATTAATAAAAATGTTATATTAAAAAAGAATAAACCATCTTTAAATTTTTTAAAAATATTTTATTATTTTTGTTAATTTTTTAATTGAATTTTTGTGTATTTCATACAGAAAATCATCTTTATACCCCCTTCCCCTTTGGCGCCCTCCCATACCCCCCTCCACCAGAGTTCATACTTTCTGTCATTTGTGTTAAGGCCTATCATGTAAAGTTAGTGTCCCCAGATGTCCCTCAGTACAAGTCCATCCACAGGGATCTCTCCTTTTAAGATCAGCTCATTCTCACCCAGTAATAGTAATCAGCTGCCAATAATTCTTAGATTCGGGACTGATATCCATTTCCACAGTTCTGTACTGAGTTTTTGCCTGCTTAAGTTTGCCTGGGTCTTGTGTATGCTGAGACCATTGTAGGTTTGTATGAGAAGGGTCCCAGGTGCCTGTAGGACTATTTCCATATGGTCATGCATCTCCTCTCTGGCTCTTACAATCTTTCTGCCCCCTCTTCCGTAATGATCCCTGAGTCCTGGGTAGGCAGATTTTAATACAGGAGTCCTGTCCAAGGCCTCACACTCTGTAGACTCTTATTCTCTGCATTTTGGTCATTTGTGACCTTTTGCTTTCCTGGCCCTCTGTTGCATGAGGGAGCTTCATTGATGAGAACTGAAAGATGCATTAGTGTTCCCTTTATCCCTTCTTGTTTTATGTTCCATGAGCCTTAGGTATAGAGGTTGCATCCTAAATGTGCCACTTAGGCCTGGACAATTTACAGGCAATCTCAGTGTGTTACCAATTGTGGAACTCTGTAGCTATCTCTGTGTCTTGAAAAAGAAGCTTCTTTGATGGGTGATGACTGGGGTACTTGTTTATAGATTTAAGGATCCATTTACATTTGTCTAGGGATGTGACAGCCTTGGAGTTTTCTCTAAGACTATGACCTCTCCAGCTATGTGTATTTGGCTAGGTTTACAGTACCACACATGAGTTTCCTCCCATTGAGTGGGCTTTCAGTCCAATTAGGTAACTGTTGATTAATCCCAAGATAAAAGTGCCACTACTGTACCAATGTCATTCGCTGTGCTGGTCATTGATGTACTTTTTAGGCTGGGGTTGGACTATCAATTGATGGTCTCCCTTAACAGCTTGTGTAGTGCTCTACAAAGCTATGAAAGCTAGTCTTCAAGGGAGGTGTCTTCCAGGTCAGTTCTAGCTCCATTGTTCCAAATCTATGTCCAAAGTATGTCCCGTCTTCAGCAATAGGGTCTTCCCATCAAGTTCTGGGAGGTAATCAAGGACTGTGGCAATAGCCTATATAATTTTGAGAGTCTCTTGGACTACCCTGACCAACAACTTAAAGGAAGGTTTCTCCTGTCAGGCACTGTTTCGTTTTCATTTTTTTAATTTTTTTTTAATTTTATGTGTATGCATGTATCATCTGCATGGAGGTAAGTGCACCCGGGTCCAGCAATGCCCATGGAGATCAGAAGAGGCTGTCGGATCCCCTGGGACTGGAGTTACAGACAGTTGTTAGCTGCCATGTGGGTGCTGGGATTTAAATATGGGCCTTCTGCAAGAACAACCAGTGTTCTTAACCGCTGAGCCATCTTCCAGCCCCTGGCACTGTTTCTTGTTAGGTGGCCTTCAGCTATACTCACAGACTCATGTAGAGATATTGTATGTGCAACTTTTCAGTAGGTTTTTGGACTAATGCCATTCCCTCTGGTTTTTTATACTAACTAGGCACTATTTATCTCTTCTCTTTCTCTCCCTGTCTTATCCTCCCTCCTCATCCTCCCAATTTAAAGTGTTGCCATTTTCCCCATTTCTCCCTTGATAATTTCTGTCTGCTATGGTCCCACCTCTCTTGAGCTCCTTCTTCCCCTTTATCCCCATAGTTCCTTGAATAGCCCTCCTTCTCCCCCTCCCATTTAACTACCCTCTTTTTACACATTTCTCCCTTAGTAACACCTGTCTCCTACTATTCTTCTCTCTCAGGTTCCTTCCTTCCCTTTATGTCCCTGGTTCCTGCAGTAACATCTGGATATGAACTCACTTATAAGGATTTGGTGCTAGAATCCACAAATGAGGGAGAACATATGTCTTTTGTTTTTCTGAGTCTGTGTTACTTCACTTATTGTAACAGTTTCATAGATCCATCCATTTACCTGCAAATTTCATGATTTCATCTTTCTTTACTGCTGAGTAGAACTCCATTGTATAAACGTACCACAATTTTGTTAATCACTTGTTAGTTGAGGGGCACTTAGATTGTTTCCATCTCTTAGATATTGTGAAAAGAAGGCTTTTCCACCCTGTGGGTTTGGCCCCCCAGCTGAGGGAGACCCTGCTTGGCTGCAAGTGCTGCGGGGAGCTGAGGAGAGCATGGGGCGGGGCAGGCAAAGCTGGAAGTCAGGCCGTGGATTCTGTGACATTTGAAGATGTTGCTATAAGCTTCACCCAGGAAGAGTGGGCTTTGCTGGATCCTTCTCAGAAGAATCTCTACAAAGACATGATGCTGGAAACCTGCAGGGAACCTCACTGCTGTACAAAACAAATGGGAAAACCAGAATATTGAAGACTATTATAAGAATTCTGGAAAAAATCTAAGCAGTTCCTTGTTTTAGAAACTCTGTGAGCATAAAGATTGTCAGGATGGAGACACTTTCACTTAGCAAAGGCTGATATGAACATGGCAGTCTAGTGAACTAACACAATGTGATCACAATGTGCATAGAAAGGCTTCTATGTGTCATTCACCCTTTAATAACCATACTACAGCTCACTCTCTCACAAGCTGTCAAAGATATATCAGAACTTACACTAGAAATGGACCTTATGAATATAAGGCTTGTTTAGATTTTGAGAAAAGAGCAGCAAACAAACATGGTTGTACAAGTATTTCAGTTATAATAGGATGAGTTCTTTGGGTATATGCCAAGGAGTGGTATAACCGGGCCATTGGTAGGTTCACTTTTAGTTTTTTAAGAGTTCTCCACACTGCTTTCGATAGGGGTTGCACAAATTTGCAATCCCACCAGCTGTGAATGAGCAGAAGAGTTCCCCTTTCTCCACATCCTCACCAGCATTTGGTATCATTTGTTCTTGTCTTGATCTTAGCCAGTCCAACTGGAGTAAGATGAAATCTTGAAGTGGTTTTAATTTGCATTTCCCTAATTACTAACAATGTTGAACACTTTTTAAGATGTTTCTTAGCCATCTATATTTCTTTTGAGAACTCTCTGTTTAAATTCTTAGCCCATCTTTTAGTTGGGTTACTTGCTTTCTTGATCCTTTGTTTTTTGAGTTCTTTATATATTCTGGATGTTAAACTTCTGCCAGATGTGTCACAGGTGAAGATTTTTTAAATATTTTATTATGTTAATTTTATGTGTACCAGTGTATTGCCTGCATGTATGTGAGTGCACCCATGTTGTGCAGTGCCATGGAGGTCAGAAGAGGGCTTTGGATTCCCCCGGAACTGGAGTTAAGGACGGTTCATAGCCACCATGTGGGTGCTGGGAATCGAACCTGGGTCCTCTGCAAGAGCAGTTGGTGCTTTTAATCACTGAGCCATCTCTCTAGCCCCACAGGTGAAGATTTTTTCCCATTCTGTGGGTTTTCTCTTCACTTTTCTTTTTTTTTTTTTTTTTTTTTTTTTTTTTTTTTTTTACATATGCTTTTTAGTTTAATGAGATCCCACTTGTTGATTGTTGACCTTAATTCCTAAGCAACTGGTATCCAATTCAGAAAGTCCTTTCCTACACCTATATCTTGTAGGTTACTGCCAATGTTTTCTTCTAACAGTTTCAGAGTTTCACATTGAGGTCTTTGATCCATTTGGAGTTGACCTTTGTGCAAAGTGAAAGATAAGGATCTAGTTTCATTCTTCTACAGGTGGAGATCCAGCTTTGCTAGCACCATTTGTTGAAGATGCTGTCCTTCCTCCATTTTGTGTTCTTGGTATCTTTGTCAAATACCAGTTGGCTGAAATTGTGTGCACTCATGTTTGGGTTTTCAATTATGTTCCATTGATCTATGTGTCTATTTTTGTGCCAGTACCATGCTGTTTTTATGGCTATAGCTCTGTAGTATAGTTTGAGATCTGGTATATTAATCCCTCCAGGCATTGCTTTTTGTGTTCAGGGTTGCTTTGGCTATCCAGAGTCTTTTGTGCTTCCATATGAATTTAGGGTTTTTTTTTGTTTTGTTTTGTTTTTTTCCCAATTCTGTGAAGTATGTGATGAGGATTTTGGTTTTGATTGGGATTTCATTAAATCTATATATTGCTTTTGGTAGGGTAGTCTTTTCCACAATATTAATTCTTCCAATCTATGAGCATAAGAGGTCCTTCCACCTTCTGGTGTCTTCCACAATCTCTTTAAAGATTTAAAATTTTCATTGTAGAGATCTTTGATGTCTTTGGTCAGGTTTATTCCAAGATATTTTATCTTTTTTGCGGCTATTGTGAATGGGAGGGTTTCCCTGTAAATTCTTTCTCCAATTGTTTGTTATTGGTATATAGAAAGGCTACTGATTTTTGGAGATTAATTTTGTAACTTGGTCATGACTGGGCCCCTCCATCTGCAGTCTGGAGGATGACCACAGAAAGGTCTGGAAAGAAGGGGATCATTCAAATTAGGAATCTAAGGAGGAGGAACAGCACCCGGAAACCGGAGTAACCGAGATTGAAGCAGTAACAAAACAGACAAATATCTGGAAACTAAGGCCCACAATGCAACTTTTAAAGAATTTTATTTTTATTTTATGCATATGCATGTATTGCCTGCATGTAGGCATCCATGTCATGCAATGCCCGCGGAGGTCAGAAGAGACTGTCAGATCCCCTGGAACTGGAGTTACAGACAGTTGTTAGCTGCCATGTGGGTGCTGGGATTCGAACCCGGGTCTTCTGCAAGAACAGTCAGTGTTCTTAACCGCTGAGCCATCTCTCCAGCCCTGGCTACTGATTTTTAAGACTAATTTTGTAACCTGACACTTTACTGAAAGTGTTGATCAGTTCTAGAAGTTTTCTGGTGGAATTTTTGGGATCTCTTAAGTATAATATCATATCATCTACAAAAAAGGATAATTTGACCTTTCCTTTCCAATTCATACTCTTTTAATTTCCTACTCTTGTCTTATTGCTCTAGTAATAGCTTCAAGTACTATATTGAAAAGAAATGGAGATAGTGGACATCCTTGACTGGTTCCTGATTTTAATCTGAATGCTTCTAGTTTTTTTCCATTTAGAGTGATATTGGCTGTGGGTTTGTTGCATATAGTTTTAATTATGTTGAGGTATGTTCCCTCCAGTCCAATTCACTTTAGGACTTTTATCATGAATGCATGCTGTATTTTGTCAAAAGCCTTTTATCATCTATTGAGATGACCATGTGATTTTTGTCTTTGAGTCCATGTATATGATTTATGACATTTATTGGTTGCATATATTGAACCATCCCTGCGTCTCTGGAATAAAGCCAACTTGATCATGGTGGATGATCTTTTTGATGTGTATCTGTATGCAGTTTGCAAGTATTTTGTCAAGAATTTTTGCATCTATGTTCATTAAGGATATGGGTCTATAGCTTTCTTTTTTGGTTGTGTCTTTACCTGATTTTAG